>NW_015542477.1:1868309-1887353 GCF_001515605.1 Sinocyclocheilus anshuiensis
CATAGGCTATGATCAGCTCACTGTCTGCCGCTGGCCACTTGGTCGTTACTTTAAAAAACAAAAACTTATATTTAACTAACAAAAAAAATGCTCCAAACGTTTTTCTAAATTAACTTAATAAAAACTAAATGAAATATAATCACTTTGCCATTACATACAAAACTGAACTATTTTAATAGCTGGACCAATAATAAGCTGTTTTGGGAGAAGGGGGAAAAAAGACGGGCTCGGGTCGGACTCGGGCTGGTAATTCTGATAAGCTGTCAGACACGGGCCGGGCTAGGACCTGAGCTTCTCGGGCCAGGGCCGGGCTAGGGCCTAAATTTGAGGCCCGTGCAGGGCTCTAAGCCGAACCAATAGGCAGCGTTAGTGCAAGCTGCAGTAGTCTGAAAAAGTTTGGATATTTGTCCTTCCGTAGCCTACTTCATCTTTAAGTTTCTCAAGAGTGATCGGCGATGTGAGCGCACATTTCACAAGATCCATTTCAGCTGTCACAAGCTGAGGGTGAATCTTAAGGCTTGCGTACATGCTTAGTAGTAAATTAACTTAATAAAAACTAAATGAAATATAATCACTTTGCCATTACATACAAAACTGAACTATTTTAATAGCTGGACCAATAATAAGCTGTTTTGGGAGAAGGGGGAAAAAAGACGGGCTCGGGTCGGACTCGGGCTGGTAATTCTGATAAGCTGTCAGACACGGGCCGGGCTAGGACCTGAGCTTCTCGGGCCAGGGCCGGGCTAGGGCCTAAATTTGAGGCCCGTGCAGGGCTCTAGCCTCCATGCTTCAGTAATCTCATTAGGAATCACTGCTTAAACCTGGCAGCTCTTCAGCTCCTTTCAAACATGTCTCTGTGCAGCACAGCTCCCACGAGCACCCAGGGGCTGCACGCATTACACCACCCACCCACACACTTGCCCGCCCACTGGTCTGCAAATGGAAACACAGCAAATCCACTTGATAAAACAGTAACAAACAGCTCAGATAGGATTCCCCAACACCACAGACGTCTGACAACATATTTGCTGCCACAGTGTCCTAAATCAGACACATTTAGTTTTAGGTGACAAATAAAACACACTTGATTATTTGCATGTAAAAAGAAGCTGAATTTACGAACACATCTTCCTAACCAATCACACATTTTTCTGGCCATGCATGTATGTTTAAAATGCAGATCTGTAGCGACCGTACTAGTTGCAGCTAACAACTCTCTAAATGTTGATGTTTTTCCTTATGATTGCTTTTTGGCATAAATGTTTAAATAAAAACTAATTTTTTAGTGTTGTAAGTGTTTTTTTAAATGTAACTTGTGGCTACTCTGATCAACCATCAGTAAAAGCACAGTACATTCAGATCATTCCTATATAGAAGATACATCGTGGTCCAAATCATAAGGTCATTCAGTCAGAGTGTGTCTGCATATGGTGAAAGAAGCGCAGACTGCACGCAGCTGAAGACCTGGAATCAGGCCAGAAGGCAAATCTATAATTCGTTGATGTCTTCTGAAAAGGCAGCAAGTACCACAATTCACTTTTAAAGGATGTCATTGATTTGACTAACAGCTTGGCAACAATGAAACACCTTGTCTTTTGTCAAAGCAGAAAGAGAGGCAGAGAATGAAAGAGAAAATGAGGTGGTTTTGGCTGTCTCATGCATCTTTAATACTCCAAGTACAGGGCCAGCTACTTTTCACCTGTACACACAGACACACACTCTTGACAGGATCATTCATGGTAAGAAATGTTAACCTCAGGGTCCATGAAAGTCTCCCATTCATGTAACATCAAAATAAAGTCACACAAAAAGTATTTTCATGCCTACCATTTGAAGATGATAATATCATAAAACCCAGTTAAATATGTAAAAGAAGGTATTTGGGAAATCCATCTAAAAACACATTTTTTTGCCATTATGTTTAATTCAGGAATGGCGTAGAAATTACACACTAACGCTTTTAGATGACAACCTTGATTTAAAACTATATACTTTAGTATGAAATCTCAGCTTTACTTAAGCATTTTCTCAGATTGTAAGATGTATGGATGGCATCAAGATGATGGAAAACCGATGAAGGCATCACTGTCACTCCCACTTTCGATAACGGCAAATCATGCGCCTCACATTTTTATATAAATAGCTGCCGTAAAATCTGCTGTTTTGAGTGTCAATGGCAACTCACTCCTTTAATCCAAACCATCGTGTTCACTATTTCTACTGTGGGGAGGAGGCACCTGGTTTCTATCAAGCGTTCCCTATGACCTTGTCTCTTATGGTCTAACCACTGCCCACAGAGCGCTAGACACAAAGAGAGAAAGATAGCCGGCTTACAAAGAAACAAGTGCTCAAAAGACTGCAGGGCGCAAACGGCACTTAAACACCCTTGAAATATAAACACATTAAGGTTGGAGAGCAAAACAATATTAAGGAGTAATTCATAAATAAATGCATAAACAGTGCTGCCTCTTAAGGTATATTTACATTTTGATAAACGCATATTCATAACAGAATTTACATTAAGACTGCACATAAAATCTTAAAATTTTAAACGCACAGAATTCGAGCTGTGACAGAAGCATTGTTGAACTGACACTTGCTGTGTTTTTTTGTAAGGGTAAGATACTGAACCTTTTTTTTTTTTTTTTTTAAAGAACTCAAAGTTCAAGTCATCGGAGGAAACAATTTAATCGACTTCAGGACAACACCCGTAATAGTATAAGACTAACACAAACCACATCGTTCCCACAGTCTAGCCAGGGATGCGTTTTATAAAAGTATCGTTAGCTAACTATGGTCACAAGTTCTATTGAACTCTACTGGTAACAGCGGAAATCATGACTATAGTTGTTTTTGGGAAATGCACCCCTGGGTAATCATTGGAAAATTAAGGTATCTTTAAGCATTTTTTTTTATTCCAATTAAAAATAGAATTGTATTTATTAGATAAACGATGTACAAGCAATATTAAAGCACACTAGGCTCTGAAAACAAATGTAAATGGACCCTATCATCTCCTAAAATTGTAAATAAATAAAAAGCAAATGATTTCATAAAATATTTACAATTTTAATATTTAAAATGTCGTTGTACCATACAAAATATTTCTGTACAAAATAATATTACTACTACTACTACAATAATGAATAACTGCAAAGTCTGTATATAGTTTAATACATAAAAATATGTATAATAAACATTAAAGGGATAGTTCTGCCAAAAATGATTTTTTTCATTTATTAGTCATTAATTACTCACCCTTATTTTTTTCTTCTTTGTGCACAAAAAGTATTCTCATAGCTTCATAAAATTACGGTTGAACCAGTGACGTCACATGGACTATTTTAACAATGTACTTACTACCTCAGAGGGTCAGAACTAGGGCTGGACAATAATTCAATATCAATATGTATCGCAATATAATTTCTCAATTACGGTGATATGATTTTTAAACATTTCCGATATTTCGCTATACATTACCAGTGTTTCCCATACACTGATTTATTTGTGGCGTTTGACTTCGTTGAATAAACATGAGCACTACACGTTTCAAAATCAAAACATGTCGTGGGTGTTTTATATGAATGTATCTCTGAAGGAAACCGACTGTCTTCAGAAAAGTTTCGATGGCATTTTCATTTATGAGCAGAGCTGATTTGATTACAGCTATTACTGGAGAAACCGCTGGTTCTACCGCTCTCAAAGCGCCTCCTGCTGGCAGACAATCAGTTTGCATTTTCAATAAGCCCATCTCCAGCAGCATGTTTTTGTTTTTGTTTTTCTGCAGCAACTCAGAGCACTTTTCATACTCTTTATCCTGGCTGAAGCACATTTGTTTCAATCTATAAGAATAATCAGCCTAAACTACCAGTCAAAAGTTTTTGAACTGTAAGATTTTTATTTTTTTTTTTTTTTTTTAAAGAACTCAAAGTTCAAGTCATCGGAGGAAACAATTTAATCGACTTCAGGACAACACCCGTAATAGTATAAGACTAACACAAACCACATCGTTCCCACAGTCTAGCCAGGGATGCGTTTTATAAAAGTATCGTTAGCTAACTATGGTCACAAGTTCTATTGAACTCTACTGGTAACAGCGGAAATCATGACTATAGTTGTTTTTGGGAAATGCACCCCTGGGTAATCATTGGAAAATTAAGGTATCTTTAAGCATTTTTTTTTATTCCAATTAAAAATAGAATTGTATTTATTAGATAAACGATGTACAAGCAATATTAAAGCACACTAGGCTCTGAAAACAAATGTAAATGGACCCTATCATCTCCTAAAATTGTAAATAAATAAAAAGCAAATGATTTCATAAAATATTTACAATTTTAATATTTAAAATGTCGTTGTACCATACAAAATATTTCTGTACAAAATAATATTACTACTACTACTACAATAATGAATAACTGCAAAGTCTGTATATAGTTTAATACATAAAAATATGTATAATAAACATTAAAGGGATAGTTCTGCCAAAAATGATTTTTTTCATTTATTAGTCATTAATTACTCACCCTTATTTTTTTCTTCTTTGTGCACAAAAAGTATTCTCATAGCTTCATAAAATTACGGTTGAACCAGTGACGTCACATGGACTATTTTAACAATGTACTTACTACCTCAGAGGGTCAGAACTAGGGCTGGACAATAATTCAATATCAATATGTATCGCAATATAATTTCTCAATTACGGTGATATGATTTTTAAACATTTCCGATATTTCGCTATACATTACCAGTGTTTCCCATACACTGATTTATTTGTGGCGTTTGACTTCGTTGAATAAACATGAGCACTACACGTTTCAAAATCAAAACATGTCGTGGGTGTTTTATATGAATGTATCTCTGAAGGAAACCGACTGTCTTCAGAAAAGTTTCGATGGCATTTTCATTTATGAGCAGAGCTGATTTGATTACAGCTATTACTGGAGAAACCGCTGGTTCTACCGCTCTCAAAGCGCCTCCTGCTGGCAGACAATCAGTTTGCATTTTCAATAAGCCCATCTCCAGCAGCATGTTTTTGTTTTTGTTTTTCTGCAGCAACTCAGAGCACTTTTCATACTCTTTATCCTGGCTGAAGCACATTTGTTTCAATCTATAAGAATAATCAGCCTAAACTACCAGTCAAAAGTTTTTGAACTGTAAGATTTTTAATGTTTTTTTTTTTTTTAATTATTCTCTTCTGCTCACCAAGCCTGCATTTATTTGATCCAAAGTACAGCAAAAACAGTAAAATTTTGAAATATTTTTACCATTTGAATATATTTTAAAATGTAATTTATTCCTGTGATCAAAGCTGAATTTTCAGCATCATTACTCCAGTCTTCAGTGTCACAGTGATCCAGAAATCATTCTAATATGCCGATTTGCTGATTATGAATATTTAAAACAGTTGAGTACATTTTTTTCAGGATTCTTTGATGAATAGAAAGATCCAAAGATCAGCATTTATCTGAAATAAAAAGCTTTTGGAACATTATACACTATTCCATTCAAAAGCTTTCAGTCAGTGATTTCTTTCTTTCTTTTTTTTTGGGAAAGAAATTAATCGCTGTACATTCACTCCCCCCACCTACAATCCCTGCCGGTATGAGACTCGAACCCGCAACCTTATTTGTAACATTATACACTATTCCATTCAAAAGCTTGGAGTCAGTATGATTTCTTTTTCTTTTGTTTTTTTGAAAGAAATCATAGAAATTAATACTTTTATTTAGCAAGGATGCTTTAAATTGATCAAAAGTGATGATAAAGACATTTATAATGTTACAAAGATTTCTATTCCAGATAAATGCTGTTCTTCTGAACGTTCTTTTCATCAAAGAAACCTGAAAAAAATTCTACTCCGCTGTTTTCAACATAAGAAATGATTTTTGAGCAGCAAATAAGAATATTAGAATGATTTCTGAAGGATCATGTAACTGGAGTAATGATGCTAAAACATATAGCTTTGAAATCACAGGAATAAATTACATTTTAAAATATTTTCAAATAGAAAACAGTTATTTGCTGGACAATAATTCAATATCAATATGTATCGCAATATAATTTCTCAATTACGGTGATATGATTTTTAAACATTTCCGATATTTCGCTATACATTACCAGTGTTTCCCATACACTGATTTATTTGTGGCGTTTTTGGTGAGCAGAAGAGAATTCTTTAAAAACATTAAAAACCTTACTGTTCAAAAACTTTTGACTGGTAGAGTATGTTAGCCTATAGTTTGAAGTTAAAGATATTAAAGGGGTCATATGATGCTTTTTTAAAGATCATTATTTTGTGTATTTGGTGTAACAGAATATGTTGACATGCTTTAATGTTCAAAAAACACATTATTTTTCAAACATAAAAAATCTTACTGTTCAAAAACTTTTGACTGGTAGTGCATGTTAGCCTATAGTTTGAAGTTAAATATATTCATATTAATTAGGTGAGTCTGAGACGATTATTTGACAGTGATTTCACATTTCTTGTTTGTATGAAGGCTAAATACAAATAAAAGGTGAACATTAATTTATTTGTGCTGTTTTTTTTCTAAAATATTATATGGTTTTATATGACGTGTCAGACTTGGCAAACTCATTTTTCATAAGTTTGTATGCAGACATCTGTTGTGGGCGCTCTTGGCAGTTTTTACAAGGCTTTTTTTTTTTTAATAGTGTTCATATCGATATCGGAATTATATCGTATTGACCAAAATGAAGAAATATACTGTGATATAAATTTTGGCCATATCATCCAGCCCTAGTCAGAACGCTCTCGGATTTCATCAAAAATATCTTCATTTGTGTTCTGAAGATGAACAAAGGTCTTACGGGTTTGGAACGACATGAGGGTGAGTAATTAATGACAGAATTTGCATTTTTGGGCAAACTATCCCTTTAAGATTATCAGGGCTCCAGACTGCGACCAAATGGTCGCATTTTGCGACCATTTTTTCTGCCTGTGTGACTACATTTTGTATGCGGTCGCACTGGCGCTACCACCATGCTGTTCAACTCATAAGCTCTACCATTTCTGTTGCATATGAGAAACATGAAACACGAAAATGAAAGCATCACGAAACCACACTACTTGTTTGAGCTGCGCAGAGCTTCGAGTGTAGAGCCTGGTTTATACTCGCCGCTTCAGCAGGAGCGCGAAGGTGTGCACAGCAAAAATGACACGAATTTTGAGGAAACGATGGATGGGTTTCAAGCTAAAGTAAAGTAAAAGACCACTTCTTAAACCAGAGAAGGTGAACATGTTGGTATTCTTGTGGAAAAAAACAAGTCCTATCAGCGACAGCCAGTTTAGTTTTACTTTTCTTTTTGTTTTTATTTTGAATAGTCTGTTATCTTTGCTGTTTACCTCACTATGGAGGCTTTCCTTATTTATTTATTTTCATTTGATTTCTCAGTGTTTGCTAAACATTATGTCATTTATTAGTCGGTATATAATATAGCATGTGGTGTATGCTATGCCTCATCTTATTCGTTTTTGTTAATAAACGTTATGTAAGCTAGTTTGTCATTGTAGCTTACGGTTTTATTATTGTGCTTTTTAATTAAGAATAACAATGAATCCATCTTTCAAGCATTTGTATTAAGCAAAGGGTGTATACATGTAAGCATTGTAAAATGTGAAACCAAGATCGTGAATTCGTGAAAATAATATATATATATTTATATTATTTTTCATTTAATGCAGTATTTCATGTTAAAATAAGAGTCAATGCCTTTAAAATCCAATTTTTGAAGCCTGATTAGTGCCATCTGGTGGGAGTAAAATAAGAAAAACATCTGCAATTCCATGGTTTAGCCCATAGATTCCTATATAGCTCTATATAAAAGGCCTATAAATTCTCTAATTGTTTTTAGACATAAATACTTATTTTTATTTTATTAATAAATTCATAGAGACGTTTTTAACGTCAAACTGTTGCTTCTGGTCAAAATACAAGTCCATAATCCATAATAGCACATCCTCCAGTAAGAAAGTCTGTCTGTTGTCAATCTGTAAAGTCCCTGTTGTTTTCCACTGACATATTTGTTTAGAACTCTTTTTGACTGTTTTCGCTTGTTAAAGGTGCTTGATCTGTTCATAATTCTCCCCTGATTCAGACAAGATTACTTTTTCACTGGAGAAAGCATTATTATGGATAGAGAAGTCGTATTTTTTTATTTGATTCCTCAGTGTTTGCTAAACGTTCTGTAATTTATTAGTCGGTATATAATACAGCATGTGGTGTATGCCATGCCTAATCTTATTCGTTTTTGTTAATAAACGTTTGGTAAGCTAGTTTGTCATTGTATCTTACGGTTTTATTGTTGTTGTGCTTTTTAATTAAGAATAACAATGAATCCATCTTTTGTTTTAGTCTTAAGCTAAAGTAAAGTAAAAGACCACTTCTTAAACCAGAGAAGGTGAACATGTTGGTATTCTTGTGGGGGGGGGGAACAAGTTTTTTCAAGCACGGTCACCGACAGCAAGTTTAGTTTTACTTTTCTTTTTGTTTTCATTTTGAAAAGCTTGTTATCTTTGCTGTCTCACGTTATGCTATGGAGGCTCTCTTTTATTTATTTTTTTATTTGATTCCTCAGTGTTTGCTAAACGTTCTGTAATTTATTAGTCGGTATATAATACAGCATGTGGTGTATGCCATGCCTAATCTTATTCGTTTTTGTTAATAAACGTTTGGTAAGCTAGTTTGTCATTGTATCTTACGGTTTTATTGTTGTTGTGCTTTTTAATTAAGAATAACAAAGAATCCATCTTTTGTTTTAGTCTTAAAAAGTGAAATATGTATAGATGTATATAAGCAAATTAGATAAATATCTAAGATTGTGAATTCGAAAGTGAAAGCATCCGAAGACCAGCTTATAACACAGCAAAAGAGGAACTCATAGCAGGACAGTGAGCCCTGCCCCTTAGTGCAGAGGTCCCCAACCACCGGGTCGCGACCCACTACTGGACCGTGGAAGAATTGCTACCGGGTCGCAAGAACGTTCTGGGAAAAATGTGTATAGATATGGCACTCTGTTATTTATTTATGTTAATGATTGTTCTAATTATTCTGTATTTTCTTTGTATGCGATTGATATGGAGTAGCAATTTGACAATTTCATGTTAAATAAGTAAATGAAAGATTGCTCAGATCTGTCACATATTAGGAGTTAAACGGATCGCAGTTGATCCGTAAAAGGTACGGATGAGACCCTACCGTTCGGCACACACGTGATTCGCAGATTAATTTGCCAATTTACACGTACAAGCAATTTTAAACAACAAGAAGAAACGAAAGAGAGCTCAATTCGTTACTCACGCGCTGTTCTCGCACACAACCAAAGCGCGCACAAGCATAGAGACGCGTTTCAGACAGCGCGAAAATACCGAGTTGCGTATACATACACATAAAATTAGCCTGTCAAAAACCCTTCACAGCATTGTCATTCTCTGTACTTTAAAAAAATTTTTTATAGCTTATCCGAAAAAATAGTCCAATCTGTGACTAAAGAAAAAACAATATAATGCGTTGAACCACTATATAATGCTATTATAATACTATATAATAGCCTAATATATATATATATAGGCCTATTAGCCTATATACATCCTCCCAATATATATATATATATATATAATATATAGGCCTATTAGGTTGGAGACCCCTGCCTTAGTGTATAGAGCTGCTCCCCACAGCCACAGGTTCCTATGCAGGAGTCATTATCAGCTGTAGGGTCATTAAACAGAGAGATTAATGTCTGCTCAACCATTGGCCTCCAGGGATTGAGCCACTACAGGAGCCTCTTCTCTTTCTTCCTGCTTATTTTCTCTGTTGTCCCCCTCCCCACCCATCTTTCTTTATTTCTCTCTAGCTCATCTTCATCCTCTGCTGTAATCCGTCTTCCCTCTCTCTCTCTCTCTATCCCTTTCTCTACTCTTTGTGCCCTTGGCTTTCCTTTCTTTCTCTCTTGCTCTCGTTTGTTCTTTTTCTCTGAATATGAGAGCAGAGCCTTACAAGGACCAGCGCTTCAATTACTAATTAATGACTATGTCCAAAGATGACAAGAGAGTACAGCAAGAAAGAGAGAAATGCAGAGAAGAGAAAAGCATAAATATGGAGGGAAGAGAAGGCAGGGCTCCCCTCTTCTTTGGTTTGGGGAATTAAGTACAAAAGCTAATGCATCATCAGGACAGGGTGAACAAGTCTGACCACACCATAGTTACAGCAGCACAGACACAGAGCACTTGCTGAAAATTGTAAGTGCATTTCAGAGACGGATTAATGGGAACAATAATCATCAATACTGATTACAACCAATACCATTTATGACACTTCTACCAGTTCTTATATTATGACCATATTTCATAAATTATAAAACTTAACGCTTCTAATTTGTCACCAAAGTTTCAGACAGTTTTTTAAAAAGAAATTAATACTTTTATTCCACTAAAATGATTTTATCTAAAGTGACCGCACAGACCTTTTTGTTGTTACAAAAAAATATATATTTCAAATAAATGCTCTTCTTTTCAACTTTCTATTTTTAAAGAATCCTGGAAAAAAAGGTTTAAAAATGATCTATTACCAAAAATTCTGTACTGGTGCATCCCTACTGAATATGCTTCTCATCGACTGTCCAAAAACCACCATGAACAGGTTTAAACCAGGTTCCCTCTCGCTAAAAGGGACAGATAATCATTTATCTATTTCAGATGTCTGCAGGTCTTGACCATTAAGCCAAACACAAGCAACTTTCAAGCATAATATAAACTGATGTTTGCAAACATTACCGGTAAGGGCATAAAATAGATTGTTATTGACAACAGCAATTGCACATTTCAACAGAAACCACCAAAGCCCTGCATTACAGAAATAACACACAGTCTTGCAACACAAAGCCCTTAACCTGTCAAAAGGCACAACAAGATTAAAAAGGGGAAAAATACAAATCAGACCTCACACACGCGGCGAGAAAACAAAGAGGAGCTTTGCGCGTTATGCCGAGCAGCAAACCACCAGCAGTGTAAATCAACCCAAATCTTTCTCCTTCAATAAAACAAATGAAATAATACCAATTTCAGGTGACCTAGAAATGTATTTTTATCACTAAACAGAATGCGTTTGTACAAGACCCATGCTGTTTTCTGGTAGGCATCTGGCACAATGTCTGATTGTCTGATCATGTTGCTTGACTGTTATGGTATCCAAAGTCTGTTTAAAACTGAGGAAACGGTGGAAGGCCGGGGGAAATTGAGAACGACAACAACACACCTTCTGAAGCAAAGGAGCTTGTATTATTTCCTTTTGCATTGACATCATTTCCTGTTGGAGGCAGAGCTCTCCAGCCATGGGTCAAAGGTCGAAGCAAGCCGAGGGTTTACAAATGGCCTTCCTGGAATGATCTCACTTTCGAATGCCCCTACGGTCTTCAGACACGCAGTTATGTCAGGGAAAGGCAACAGCAGACATCATCTCCTCCAGCGCACTCAGTTCTCTCTGTGTCGATGGGATCCAACATGTTTTCAAAGAACCTTTTCTCTGAGCAGCTCAGCTCTGTGGCCCTAGGGTTCACACTACACACAGCTTGCCAATAGAAGATTCCTGCTCTTAAATGCACGGCTCATGTGTCTGACAAACAGTTCCAGTCAAGCCGCAAGCACACCACCAGTGTGCCTAAGAGTCATGGCCTATGTGACACCCGGACAAATACTAAAACGGTTCATCACAACTTGTGTCATTATGTTGGTGGGAGACTCTCAGAGGTCAATCTGTAATTACTGCGACTGACGGGCTCTCGGTGTACTTGGCTTACTGCTCCAACTAACACTTGCACACATATTAAAGGTGCAGTGTGTAATTTCTATACTACATGGAGCAGTTAGTTTTGTAGTGGCCCCACACAGCAAAAACTTAAGACTGACTCAAAATAGGTTTGGCCAATATTTTTGACTGTTATTAATGAATGATTGGTAAGTTGGTTGTCGAACAGGGAATAAATAAATAAAATCAGGGTGTAAAAGGAAAAAAAAAATAATGTTTGTGAATGAAAACAAAAATAATGATAATAATAATAATTAGCACTAGTAGTAAATAAAATTTGGTTGTAAGAGTTTGGTTGTAAAAGTAAAAAATAATAACAAAATTAAAAAAAAAAAAAAACATTTCAAAAAAATTTTTAGAGTCACTAGTGCTTTCCTTTTTTCTCAAATCATAAATTTCAACGTCATTTAAACAAAATAAATGTCGGTATGACTATGAGCTTTCATTTTATAGCCTGAAAGCCCATCAGCCTTCAGCATAATGGGTATCACCAGCAGCTGTCTTTGAGCTATGCGGTAAACAGGTAGCCCTCACGAAAAAACCCAGAGGAGGGAGAGAGAGAAGAGGGGAGAGAACGGGAAGAAAAAGAGAGGGAGAGAGAAGCTGCCAGCACAACTCGCACCACAGGGAGACTGGCAGACGGGGGAGGGAGCGAGAGAGTTTAGCAGACGAGTGTCAGAGGAGGAAAAATGAGGAAGAAATGAGCCCTACAGCAATTAGCCTTACAGACAGACTACAGCTCCTTAATTTCTATGCAAAAAAGATCAGAGAGAGAGGAAAGGGGAAAAAAAAAAAAAAGAGAAGGAGGGAGGCAAAAGGGAGAGAGGAAAAGCAGAGGGGAGGGAGAGAGAAAGAGACAGAAAAGAGGAGGGAAAAAAGACCTTATTCATGTCTCGTTCTGTGGATGCCCCTGGATAGAACTGACATCAGCAAGCGCCACCGACGGGAACAGAGAGCAGCAAGGGGGAGGGGAGGCGATCGGACATTTACATAAAAATAGAGGGCCGTGGTCTATCGAGGAGATGCTCATTTACTCCAATGGCAGTTCGGTTATTCCAGATCATTCCATCACATAACAAGCGGAGCACTGGGATTGGCTCTCTCCCGCGTTCCATTCAGAGTCGGGTAAAGTTGCCTCTCAAACATCAGCCAAATGGCCTCCTGTCTCATTACATCTCCGAAACAGCACTCCATGTTTTCTTCCACTCACTCGGTGATTAAATATGAGGCTTCAGAAGATCAGTCAAGTTCTTCCTTCACTTGCTCTTCCCTTGGGACAGGAGTGATTAGTTAACAAACAGGAATGGCACTTGCCGCAAAATTTTAAGACTTTAACAAGCTGTACGAGGGGAGAAGGAACAAACATGGACGAATAAACATGCAGAGACACCAACATCTGAGCTGAAACAGCCCCAGACAAAGCCTCCGAGTTACACTATTGTATTAACATCCAATCCCAAGTGGGCCAAGCTGAATACAGGAGTAAATGCGGTTCAAAACGTTTGTGGATCACATAATTGAAACCACACTCACGATTCCTGCATTCGCATTTTAATGTGATTTAAAACGATTTAATTGAAGGAACGGAAAGAACTTGCGCCTTGTTTGCGTGCAGTGCACACATCTGAAGCGCAAGCACAGAGAACAGCGGTCGCGTCGTGGTGCGGGTTCCTAGTTTTATGTCCGTTCTCGAACCGTTCCGTGCATTTCCACTGTAGAAAAGTTTGTTCCGGGCCAAAACTGACTTCTTTCTTATTTATCGACCAGTATGCAGAAAACTACGTCAGTATATCATCATAAACACAGAAGCTAAAAAGACAGAATTAAACTTTGACAGTTAGGACAACCATCTGATCAGCAAAAAAAAAGCCTGCTACATACACAGGTCTAAATATTATTTACGTTAAACAACTGAAAAATCACTGCAAAACTGTGAGAAATGGCTGCGCTGCTTAAAATTCAGCTTTGCCATCACAGGAATAAACTGCATTTTAAAATATATTAACATAACACAATATTACTGTATTTTTGATTTAAACAAATGCAGCTTTAGTGAGCATAAGAGACTTCAAAAACATTTTAAATATCTTACCGACCCCAAAACGTTTAAACAATAGTGTATGTTTTGACTATCAGCATCAAGTAGCACTGCCAAAATATGTGATAAGTGTTCACAAGAGATGTATTTGAGATGCATGTTAACACCAGGTGTAAACAGAGTTTTAAAATCTGAGACAGAGTGGAGAATATGGTGATGAAGAGGTCAGCAGCAGCTCTAGCCACTATATCCAATGCAAATCTTCAGATTTCCAAGCCTTTGTGAATCTCCTGTGCTGAATTTCTGACACAAGGCTTAATTACGGCAAGACACATTAATTCCGGCCTGTTCACTTGGTTCTTGAAACCTTCTGAGATGTGTGTTCCTCAAGTGAAGCGTACAACAGAAGTGATAGTGCCATCTTTCTTTCTCTCTCTATCCCCTTTAAAGTCTCGCTGGACCTGCTGTTCACTGATTCACACCTTCACTGCCAAGGTGCCAGTAGGGATCTAAATCAGGTGCTCCGTGGTCCAGCGCAGGCGAATATATTTACGCGTGTGTGTGTCTTAAGAGCTTAATCTTTATTGCATCCCGTGGGCCTCCGCTGTGTTTGTATGAGGGCCAGCAGAAAGTCGACTGCATGTGTGTTTGTGAGAAAGACATCAAGAAGTGCGTGTCAAGAGAGATGTTGAATGAGCAGCAGGTTCACACGTCTGTTGCAAGGAAAGAAGGTCAAGTGGCTATGACCCTGCTGATGTCAAGACGACCGCAGGCATAACATTTAGTCCTGAAACACAGGCTGTTTGACACATTGTCTGATCCTGAATTAGATGAACAGAGAACCACAGATGCCTACAAGAGGAACAAATTTAAAGTACACAGCTTAATGCAACATTTGAAAATCTGAATTAGCACTCGGATAAAATAAAACTGCAATAAAATCAATGCTCCTCTGACAGTTTTTCCAACACCTTATGACCAAATAAAAGTCTTCCTTGACTTTTCTGGCTGTTCAAGATCAGCAATCTCTTACCAAATAAATATTTTAGAGCAGGGTTTAACTTACAAAATTTGTTCACACTAAAAACTACTTATCCAGGCCTCGAAATCACCATTTTGAAAATTCCTTGATATTACAGGGTTCCCACAGTTCTGAAGACCAACAAGTGAAGAAATAAACAAGAGGTGTCAAGAGGAAGAGAGAAGCACATGTCTGACTTCTCTGAGAGTCATGAGGCACAACTGGGATGCAGCCATTATAGCAAACATCTCCACAAACGAATGAAAAATACAGCAGTCTCTTATGGAATGGGTGAATTGGTCATTCTTTTCCCCATAAGGCTCCATTTCTGTCCCTCCTCTGGCACAATGAACGGCAATGAGGGAGGGTCAATGGACAAAGGAAAAAAATTAATCGCCTCTTCCTATTTCTCTATATCATCCCATTTTTCTTTCCTTCTGTTTCTCACTGTAAAAGAAGGCATGAATAAAGATGGGACAGATCCATCTCCTTCGTCCATAAAGGAAAGGAGAAAAAAAAGCAGGGAAAGAAAGAAAGGTGGAAAATGAAAGCTTTTCCACAGACATCCATGATGCTTTCTGCTCATTCATGCTTCGATGCTCTTCATTATTCCATCCTTCAAAGAGCTTAAGAAATAAAAATGAAGCAAAACTTCTTCGATATTTCCAATTCCTTTCTTTTGCCTTTCATCAAACCGAGGGATTTGCACTCACACACATCGGATGAGATGTGACGCCGTCACACAGACTCCGCTGCTCTGTTTCATACAATGCAACACTAACCCAAAACAACCCTTAGGTCTGGGTTAGCAGAGCGAGAACTGATCTTAAAAGAAAACGCAATTATAAAGGCATTTCACATCATTTCTGCCGCACAGATCTACAGGTGATCACTTCTACAGAGATGAATCAAACACCTTCAGACAAGTCAGTTCAAACACAACAGAGGGCTCTTGATCTATTTTTATCACTCTAACAGTTCTTGCAAACATTTAAAGTATTGTAGCTTGTATAAACTTAATGGCACACTTTTTAGGTTTATCCGCAAGCGACAGACGCTGACTGCTAAACTGGGACTGTAGAAACAATAACCGAAGATCTTTGCTTGGGCCTACGGCACATTTTGATGACAAGTAACTAAAATGCACACGCAAAGAGTGTGTGGGTGTGAGAGAGGAAGGAGGAGGAAGAAATTCAGAGAGACCACAGTCGATAGAGAAATAAAGTGGGTGAAAAGGAAAAAAGAAACTGAAAAACGCAAAACAAAGGACTTTTCGTTAGAGCCAGTGAAACATAGTGAGCTGCCTACCTAGACAGCATGAAAAGGTACTTAGGTGTGCCATAGGGCTGTCAAAAAATAAATAAATAATCGAATTTTGAATATTCGTCGAATTAAAAAAAAAAATAAAAAAAATATCTACATTCGAATGCAAAAACGTTGCATTCGAATTTTAGGTCTGCGTCAGCCATCAGGCAGCCTTATCAGTGGCGCACGAAATGCGATGACAATGTAAGTGTCATTGCATTTTAATGCTTTTGTTAGCCCATCCAGTTGAACACACTAGATGCGGTGCTGCTACGTTGTTCATTCAATATATTGCGGAAAACGAGAGCATCAGTGTGGCGAAGATGTTGGAAAATTTGAATTTAGTTTTTCAGTCATTTTGACAGCCCTAGTGTGCCATGATAGCATATCGCCCCATCTTTTTTATGTGTATATCGACTTGATACAAAAGCACCAGTACTTTTCACATTGACAATGCTCAAAGATGCTATCTAGGTGGGCAGCTCACTAGGTTTTGGAACAAACTCAGAGTTGCGCTCAAAAGCTTACCTGTCAGTTCGTGGTGGATGAGCTCAGAGAAGTTGGGATCGTCGCCCCACCAGAAGAGCCAGAGCTCCCGGCGTCCCTGCCTCTGGCTCCGCCTCCACACACTCAGCACATCCGCCTTCAGACAACGGCTGAAGCTGCAGAGGATGGGGTCCTCCTCGGTGACCGGAAACAGGATGGGCGCCGAGGTCGGACCTTGCCACACGTACCTCTTCCATTTTATCCCTGTCAAATCAGCCTGTGAGAAAGAGAGATTGCATTAGATTCTGTCAGTAAGGCAGTTCGCTCACCAACTGCGAAAAGACACATATTCGGCAGCACCTAAAAGTCTTAGTGCTGATCTATTATCTGGTTTTAAGACCAAAGATAAATGGCACTGATGTGATGGAACAGACCCTGGAACAGCAGCACTCGAGCTATGAAATACTTAATGGACCCCAGCCCAGGAGTTAATCCTGCTTTAATGATCCGCTGTAAGATCAGCCATACTCAGACCGAAACAGACAGGAGAGATCAGAAAAACAATGAGTGACGCATAGGAACGAAAGACTTGAAATAAATGCAAAAAGCAAGGAAAATGGGAATATAAAAATATTGAAGGGAATAAAAATAACCACTTTATGAGCGCAAATTAACAAATAAAACGATGTGATGTGATACACATCCTTAATTGACTTGGCAGGACAGTTCATGCAGACCTCAGCTTTCATAAACTTGACGGCTGCATTTATAAAGAGATCAGGACAAAAACAACCATTAATTGTTATAATCTATAAACCCTGACTAATGGCAAGCTTAAAAACTGTGTTTTTCTCATATGCACTGCCAGTTAAAACCAGAGATGGAAAAAGACAGTTGTTTACAGTCATGTTCACAATAATGTTCATTTGTTGCAAAGTGAAACTTGTTGCAGCTGTTGAAAAATATTTCCATCTGACTTAGGAGTGCAGATCAAACACCTGCAAAATATGCAAAGAGAACATCAGCAGAGGATGCACAGAAAAAAAAAAAACAGCAGCAAAAGCTGTTACACACTTGTTAGTGAAACTAAAAATGGGACAAATCTGGCAGTCGAAGCTTAGACCGTTGACAGCTGACGAGGGGGGAAAAAGTCAGAATAGCCTTGAAGGCATAAAGAAGAAATTGGCAGAAAAGTAAGAGGAAAGTAAACGGCCTCATGAAGCACCCAACTTTTCCAGCACAACATTCTTGTTTTCCAAAAAGATTTTTTTTTTTTGATGGAATTCAATATGGTCTAAAATTAGAAACAACCACAATATGCAAAAACATCAACGGAAAGAGTGTGTGTTTTAAGGGCAGAAGTCATGTTCGGCTTAAAGAATCTGGCTCCTTTGACTTTTTACTTAAACTTGAGTGGTTTGTTGGGTCATGGCTTTCCACATAACTTCCTCCTTCGTCACAACATCTCTCCTTCCTCTCCCTTTTACACAAAAGTTTTACAAGAAGTCTTCCGAGTGTTGCCAGGAATGACAGCAGATGCTTCTCATGAGAATCAAAGCAAACAGCTGAGCTACAGGTGAAGTGACACCAACAACCTCCTTGAGATGCACTCCATCTCATGGCCCGAAACTATTCGACGCTTTCTCTGTTGCTCTCACTCCCGAGAGATGCTTATCAATAGCATCTGTCTTGCATTGCTTCAGCCACTCAAAAAAAGTCAATCAGCGCTCGAAGACCAATAGCCCCTGGAGACCGTTCAATGACAGGAAAATAGCTTAACACGCACTCAAGATAAAAACTGTGACTGTTTTCAATCCATTTAACTGAAAGATTTCATCTTCAAAAGATTTTCACAAGCAAAATGACTAAGAATGCACCGGTAGGATTTTTTTTGGCTGATACCGATACCGATTTTAAAGGGGTCATACGATGCGATTTCAATTTTTCCTTTCTCTTTGGAGTGTTACAAGCTCTTGGTGCATAAAGATCTGTAAAGTTGCAAAGACTAAAGTCTCAAATCCAAAGAGATATTCTTTATAAAAGTTAAGAGTCAGCCACACCTACCTAAAACGGCTCGTTCTAACACGCCCCCACATACCTACGTCACTATCTGGGAAGATTTGCATAACTCCGCCCAAATGTTCACGCAAAGAAAGAAGGCGTAACTTTTATTCTCGCTGTAGTATTGTTACCGCCGCCGCCATGTCGTGAAGGCGCTGTGTGCTTCGTTGTGAAAGCAAAACTACTTTGTTTGGCCTTCCAAAAGAGGACGATATCGCTTCGTCATGCCTGGAGCTGATCCGTGCTGGTCGCTGAGGAAATACATCAACTTAGTGCTGTGGATCGCCGGATCGGCTTTCACCGTGGAA
>NW_015542477.1:1887606-1905066 GCF_001515605.1 Sinocyclocheilus anshuiensis
CGTCACATGTGGTTGCCGCAGGCATCACAATATGGTAAGGGACGTAACATTTCCGTCACACGCTTGAGGAATTCGGTAGGGATGGGCGATATGGGCTTTAAAATATATCACGATAGTTTCTGATATTTATTGCGATAACGATATTAATGATGATAATTTCTTTAGAGCAGTGGTCACCAACCTTTTTAGGCCCAAGATCCCTCACCTTTGCTACATAAAACATCTGACGCACTCTCTCACAGCAGGTGGCGCTTATGAACAGGGTTGCCAGGTTTTCGCAATAAAACTAAGTCCAATCGCGTTTCGAGGAGGGTTCCCTTGTAAAAATCGCATTCCAGGGGTAAAACACACGTTTTTCGCCGGGGATCTTCAAGTAAAATTCACATTCCAGGGACTAAATATCACGTTATTGGGGTCGCTTCAACCAGCGGAAAACCGCGGACTTGGCAACACTGCTTATGAACCGACCGCACTATAGCATTTCCTTGGTTACCGCTGTAAACAAAGCAAAGCTGCGCTTTATACGGAGAAGAAAATGCCATTGCCATCGAAACTTTTCGCGATCCGACGGGTTGGCGACCACTGCTTTGGAGCAGTGTTGTTTTTGGCGACCTGTTTTAATTTTAGTTTTAGTCTAGTCTTTGTGTGAAACTGTCATTTTAGTTTTTATTAGTTTTAGTCACGTTCATACTCTTTTTAGTCTAGTCAAGTTTTAGTCAACTAAAAGTCTGAGCGACAACAGGTTTGTAAACGACTCATACACATGTAAAACTGTGTGTCGCACATGTGCTACTGTAGTACATCTACTCAAGGCTCAGACCGATTTTTGTCGCACTGTACAGCCCTATCCAAACCGGTTCCAGATTGTAGAAGGAGCTGCTCAATTTCACGTCCGCCTTCCTTCGTGTCACTCCATCATTACACCAAATACACAAAATAATGTTCTTTTTAGCAGCATCATATGACCCCTTTAACAAACAACTATTGGCCGATTCCAATACTGATCAATTGCATAAAGCAGGGCTTAAAAACGATAAAGAAAAAAAAAAAGATTGGTTCACTCTGAGCAGAAACGGTATTTGAACGTTTCGGTTCCTGCGTTCCTCTGTGAAACCGGTTTGAGTAGAAAACATACCGGTTAATAATGTTGTTTTTTAAAACTTTTTCTTTGCCAATAGTAATAATAATAATAACAATAATAATAAAGTACAGTGTTTAATTTACTCAAAAAGAAAAAAAATCATGAAGAGAGTCTTGATCTCGCTTAGTAATAGCCAATACAGCAACATCTTTTCTAAATTTACCAAAGACTAAATGTATCAAACAAAAGAAAAAACTGTAAATGCATTAAAAACATTAAAGTATTTTTTTTTCAAGATATTTAAAAATGTTTCAGCATGGATTAAAAAATGCTACTCCTAAGCGTTTTGAGAGGGAAAAAAACTGCCTAAATTAGTAGGTTGTACGTTTTATTATTACATTCAGAAATAATGTAGGCTAAAATACCGGTAAATTAAAACAAAATTACAAAAACAATTAGGCTATTTTAGTTCCCTTCTCTCCACAACAAATCCTCTATAGTTGTGTTAAATATAAGCGTCAAGCCAAAACTAATTAATTTAAAAATGAAACTGAAGCCTACCTCTCTCATTCTGCATGAATCCAAATGTTTCCATATTCGCGAAG
The DNA here is from genome assembly GCF_001515605.1 of Sinocyclocheilus anshuiensis. NCBI lineage: Eukaryota > Metazoa > Chordata > Actinopteri > Cypriniformes > Cyprinidae > Sinocyclocheilus > Sinocyclocheilus anshuiensis. The sequence goes on from NW_015542477.1 coordinate 1,889,293, forward strand.
TATCTGGATGCTAACCTATTATTAAACTATAGGCTTTGTTCTTCACTCGCATTATCGATGCTATAGGCTATATCAGCAGTGAGGCGCGCGCTGGTCGCACTGAATAGCACAGACTGTACTACGGACTATTTAAATTGAGCAGTGTAACTTTTTATGTTTCTTTAACTATTTTATTTTGATAATGAACAGGCTGCGATGTCAAATTAGCAAAAATTTGTTGTATGTGCGTGTGAGGCACCGACGCGATCACTGCATTGTTTTCCCAACTGTTACGGGTCATTTATGGTCATACCAATGCTGGTTGGTCATACAGATAGAAGCAAAATATAATTCAAAACTGTAAAGCTTTTGCAAAATAAAGAAAACTGCTTTCTTTTGTTTTGTTAATCTGTTAATGATTTAAGTGAAATATATTTTGTCTATAGGCCTATACACAAGGTGTGATCTTGTGTGAATCAGTGTTCTACACTGGTCTCAAACAAAAAGCTGCATATTTTCACTTAAATGTAGGCCTAATGCTTGGCGGTTCGTGACATATCCTCGGATAAACTCTAACGCATTGCCATTGCGAGTTACCTATGATGAATTTACAGCTGAGCGCGGGCATTACACTCGTTGAATGCATCAGCGTCCCGTTTGCATAGGCCTTACTATGCCGTTTGACAAACTATATTTTGTACAGATTTTATTTTGTTTTGGCAAGTATTTAATTATTTTGCCCAGAGAAAAACATTGGATTATGCAACAGACATGCAACTCATTGTCTCCATGCAGTTAATTAATAAACCATCCTTGCCGCCGTGCTGCAGCTCAGTTTCAGGGTCTTGGCAATCTTCTTATAGCCTACGCCATCTTTATGTAGAGCAACAATTCTTTTTTTCAGATCCTCAGAGAGTTCTTTGCCATGAGGTGCCATGTTGAACTTCCAGTGACCAGTATGAGAGAGTGAGAGCGATAACACCAAATTTAACACACCTTCTCCCCGTTTACATTAATGGCTGTGTGTTGAGTTATTTTAAGGGGACAGCAAATTTACACTGTTATACAAGCTGTACACTCACTACTACTTTACATTGTAGCAAAGTGTCATTTCTTCAGTGTTGTCACATGAAAAGATATAAAAATATTTACAAAAATGTGAGGGGTGTACTCACTTCTGTGAGATACTGTATATGCCGATGGCTTTAAAATAATAAAAAATCGGCCGATAAATATCGGCGGCCGATACATCGGTGCATCCCTAAAAACAACCTCACTAACCCGACTAGTATAACAAAACGTGAAATTTCAATCTCAGGAAGCCACAATTTATCTGCAACTTATTGCATGAAAATGTGCATCCGACAACATTACAGCTCACCTCTAGCATTTTTTAATCGCTATGCTAGACATAAATAGAGTGAATAAACAAACATTTAATAAAATCTTGTTGGCTAAAAAGATGTTGGCTGATGCTTATTAAAATTCCTTGCTCAATTTCAAAATCATATTTACTCCACCTGCTTGGCTAGTATTATGCACTAAAACTTAAAAATGAGCGTGTGTTATGAGGCAGCAAATGTGTGTGCTGAGGTGAGAGTTTCCCATGAGCTGAGCCTTACAGTGGTGTGCTACATTTACACCAAGCAAAACAAAACGGGGTCAAACACTTTAAGAGCTTACATGTACAAAGAAATATGCAGATGGACTGTTCTGCATGATCATATAGTGAGGCTTTTATTATCTGAACATTTCACACACCCCACAAAAAACAAAAGTAATTGACATTGGGGGAAACAAATGTGAGGAGGAAAAAAGTTGGCACACCTGTAACTAAATAACAAAAAAAATTTAAAGCTGCAAGCAGAGATGAAAGGGCCCTTGCACCCAGACTCACCGCCACCCGAAGGCTATAGGAAAACAGCGAACGGTGGGCAATATGCATTTAAAGTGGTAAATATAGGAGGAATATGTCAGTCATTTATATGTGCCAAACTTCCTGCTGCCAGCTGGTGGCGCTATGACTATAACTGAATATTGGCATGTAGATGTCTTCAGTCCAGGACTTTCATCAAACGTGAAGTTTGGTGCAGATTGAACATTGCGTTTTTAAGTTAGTGTAAAGCATGACATATCCTTTTGCCAACAGGTAGCGCTATGAATATATCTGAATACTGGCCTTTAGATGTCTTCAGGCCAGGACTTGTATCAAACAAGATAGTTACGTCAGATTGGCCATTTAATGCTTTAGTTATTGTAAAAAATATGACATTTCCTGTTGTCAACAGGTGGCGCAGTAAATTATAACTGCATATTGGCATGTAGATGTGTTCAGGCCAGGCAGACTAAGCCCTTTGACGAAAACTCAAGATCTTCACAATTTAGCATCGCAAAGGCCTTATGATAACACTCAGCAAATTTGAAGATGATCCGATTAAAACTGTAGGAGGAGTTTGTTAGACTTGTGCCGGTATTCGGTAATGCGGTATAACACGGTAATGAGTATGCACGATATTGTTATCGTGGGCACTTCTAAATACCGTGAATAATTATATATTACAAATTATTCAGAATTTTGAATGCATTTTAAGAATACTTTTCCCATCAACTGGTCCAAATGCACAACACCGCTGTATGCTGCCTGAAAGACGCGTGCGCACTCTGATGTAAATAAGCGTGGACGAGAAGCACATGGCGGAACATGTGAGAGACGCTCTGGATGAAAGCGCACTTTCACTCTCTGACAGCAGATGGTGCTAAACTGCAGAAATGCACCTGTTACCCCGGAAACCCTGTAAACAAAGCAGCTGCACTATCTGTTTCTGAATCGTGTTTAAATGATTTAAACAGCCATTCAGATTTGTGTTGCTCATTGTGAATGTTAATGCATTAACTAAGGTTAACTAATGAGGTCTTATTGTAAAGTGATACCTATTGGTCTTTATAGTTCTTTTGCACTTTAATCCGTGTAAAACTTATACATTTATACAGTATATTATACATTAACTTTATACATTTTTCTGTATTGCTTTATTGCATTTAAATGTTCAGTTATTTTTGTTATAAGAAAAAAGTTATTAAACCTGTTATACTGTATTATGACAACATTTTTTTTAACTAAATTGCAATACCGTGATAATACCGTATACCGTGATAAAAGCATTAGCAATTAATCGCAACATGAAAATTTGATACCGGCATATCCCTAGAGTTTGTTAAAGTACGAGGCCTGAAAATGGCAAAAACTGCACAAAAATCATACAGGAAATTCAAAATAACAGACTTCTTATTGGGTTTCGGATTTTGTACCAAGAGACTTTTTGTAGGTATTGGTGTGTTACATGTGTCTACCGAGTTTCGTTCGTGTACGTGAAACGTAGCTCGAGGCACACTCTGTTGAACTTTTATAGGTGGCGCTATCGAGCCATTTTGCCACACCTAATTCTGAAACCCATATCAGTCGTAAATTTTCGCCACCTCTGACGCACGCGTGTGTGAAGTTTCGTGAGTTTTTGAGCATGTTTAGGCCCTCAAAAATGCTATTCATTTTGGAGAAGAAGAAACGGAGCAATTGCAATAGGGTCCTCACACCATTGGTGCTCGGGCCCTAATAATTAGGGCTGGGCGATATAGCCAAAAAATTATCACAATATATATTTTTTTTTTTCATATCAGTCGATATCGATAATTATGACGATAAAGGTTACATTTTAATTTCTTTCAAGTTTAAAGGCAGATTTATTTATCACGATTAATTGTGGTTTTAAACTATTCTTTACGGTCAGAACATGCAAACACTTCGTTCTTGAATTCTTTACACTTTTCCAGTCATTTTTCCTTAACAAAATAAGTATCTAAAAAGAAAAAGAAAATTATTTATTAGTTCTGCATGTTCTAATGAGTAATATTGTTTCAAATCAAGAAACAGGTTTGTGTTGCCTGATAATATTAATAATATAACATAATACTAATACTACACAATAATATTAACTTAGAAATACACATTTGATAGTAGCTTGAGTTAGGATGCAGATGTAGACTTATGTTCATTGTCAGAACCAGTTATATCTGTAAAAACTGTAGCAATCTCATTTTAATATGGTGAAATTGAATTATTCTGACTGTTTGAGGTGTTTTTTTTAACCATTGGTCTTCCACAGTAGTATACATTTAGATCATGATAATCACAGTTAAAACCACAAATATAGCACCTCAATACCATGGTAAAAACATAATATGGCTTCTAGGTATCTGTATGAAAAACAGTAGTTTAAATACATTTAGTATAAACGCATTAACGCCATTAATCACAAAACAATACTGTAATTATATTCCATTACTCCTCCTTCAATACATTTAATACATTTCTACTAGGGATGCAACGAAATTACAATTCTTGGCCGAAGTCGAACAAAATGAAACACTGGGCCGAAGGTCGAATACAGGTTTTCGAGTTTTTCGCCAATTTTTTTCACTATTGCATAAATTAAATAGCCAAAATGTGCTTTTTACTGTTTTGTCTTGCTTTTCAAAGAAAATATCAATTACAAAAAAATTTAAAAATATTTAACACTGAACATTTTTTAACATTCTAGCAGACATTATACCAACAAAGCACAATTTAACTTAAAATTAAAAAGTTAGTAAAATAATCTTTTTTGGCCATCAGACCCCTTTCTTGAATCAGGCATGTATTTTTTACTGTACAAATAAAAGCAGCCTTGCTGAGAAGAAGAGACTTCTTTTAAAACATTAGAAAATATTACAGATCCCAATTTGAACACTATGTGTGAATGTTATAGTAAATATATTAACAGAGCTGTTGTAATTATTATCATTATTATTGTCTTACTTTTTATTATTTTACAGGACAACAGTAAAATTATAATACTAACATTATGAATGTTCATGGAGTTCTTGCTTTTTCTCAACTTTTATTTTGGCGGAAACGCGTAGGAAGACCTCAATGCTTCTTTTTATTGACAACAGCAGATTTATAAATTTACGAATTACGAACATGTCGCACGTATCGCATTGTCACATGCCTTGTAAAAATTAATAATAATGTGACTGAGCAACTGACGAGTAATTTTCCTTGCGCTTTGGACTTTGAACCCTGGTTAACAAGCAGATCCGCCACGAGTTTGTGCAGCGCTGTCAGAATAGGCTACATGCAATTCATGCGTGTATTAGAAAACATGACGTTCTACAGTTTATTTACTAATTGTTTAAGGCCATTTCGCGATTTCAATCATCATACAGTAACCAGTAACAATCACCCCTTCTCATCGAAGACATGCAATGCAGTAGGCTACTAAACAGTCTCTCGCTGTCGGTACTTGTAATGATTTTTTGCGTTTTTCTCGGACACTTTTAAATGCTTCCACAAAGCTGACATGTTTGTTGCATTGCGCCTCTCACTCTACGCTAGGCATGGGCCGGTATGAGATTTTGACGGTATGATAACCTTAACCCTCATGTGGTGTTCGGGTCCTTTTTGCTCTGAAAAATGTTTCTTTTTCCCGAAAATACTAGCTAATGTTATCGCATTGGACTGAAAGTTTGTGACTTTGTTCACAAAGGGTATAACTACTTCTAAAAAAATTTTTTATCATTTTCATACTTTTCTGGGGGAGATTTTTCACCTTGTTACACTTGTGATGTTCCAGGGCAAAAATGACCCGGCCTCAAAAAAATGCTTATAAATCACTCATTATGCTATATTATCAACAAAGATTGGATTCAATCTTTTTGTCTGTTACTCTCTACACTGACTGCACTCAACCTGAGGGATTCCTACACTTTCAGTCTTTGAGGAGACATGAAAAACCGCGCATACCGCAGGAACGGTATAACGGAAAATATTAGCGGTTTTGAAACCGTGACATTTTAGAATCGCAGTATACCTTGAAACCGGTAATCGGCCCATGCCTACTCCACGCTGGTTGCTATTTGATCGCGCCACGTCATTGTTCGGTACAATTTATTCGGTCTTTTCGCTTATTCGGTCAAACACCGAAAGATATAATATTTATATTATAGATATAAAGATATAAATTTCGGTTGCCGAACATTCGGTGCATCCCTAATTACGGCTGGGTACCTATGTAACCGGTATGTACTAGAACCGAATCAGAACGCAGATTTCGGTGCCTCATTTCGGTGCCACTTAAATGCCTGAGCGATCGATTGAAATATTTGTCCTGGTTCTCCGAAATGGACGTAAGAAGCATGGGCATCGCTAGGCCATTTTTAGCGGGGCTATAGCGATTAGCTCCATAAACAGTACACAAATTTGTGATCGCCTCAGTGTCAGTCCCCTTTAAATTTCATTTGAAAACGGCTGCAGACTTCGTCTCCTCCCCGTCTTTCAGCGCGCTCTTCAATCCGCAGACCGCGGCGGCACAGCACGAACGGACTCAAACAGAAACAGAGGACACAACGTGTGTGTTTATCGATAGATTGTTATAATATCTGTATCTGTGCAGTTCTTTGTCGTGCGATGTATATTTATTTTAAATATTTTTAATGTTCTTTAACGTAATCCATCGGGGTTGTTTTGGTGGCTTTTTTTTTTTTAAGTATCGGTTCAGGCACCGTTTAGGTACCCGTACCGTTTTAAAAGTATCGATTTGGCACCGGTATCATAAAAAACCCAATCGATACCCAACCCTATCCCTAATGTCTACATTAATAATATAATAAAATTCGACACAATACCATGGTGCAGTTAGTGGTACTACAGTAAATCTATGGTAAATGATGGCGATTTGTAGATTAAAAAGCCTTCTGACTGTATCGTTGCCCAAAGTTTCTCCTCTTTGTCAGCACTGTATCATCTGGCTGTAAACGGAGTTATTTGTGTTCTCTACTAAAGCACTCTTTAGTGTCGCGTGATCGAGATTCATCATCTACTGTAGTGAAGCTCGCGTCGCTGTTGGAACTTTGATCCGAGCGGATGAACACTCCGAGTGGCGCTCTTCTAATGACTAGTGCTCTTTCGTTCCGCCTTTGATATAATAAAGATTATATCGAACATTTATCGAACTCTTCATATAGCGCGATAATTATCGTTATCGATTTATCGCCCAGCCCTACTGATAATAAGAAGAAACGGAGCAATTCCAACAGGGTCCTCACACCATCGGTGCTCGGGCCCTAAAAAAGCCTCTTCCGAGACTGAGAGCGCAAACGAGTTTCTGGAAAACTGCAACTATTCATATTCAAATCATCAAGCAATACATTCAAACAAAGTGTGAAAACAAGCTCTCAGTGGAGCCATCCATCTTCAGACAATATCAGAGATTGCGGCCGTGGCAGTAATAAAACAGGGCAGGCATTAAACTGGATGTTTGATAAGCTGAAGTTATATAATTCACGACAAGGCCTTGACACTGTTCGCGAAGTGTGTCTGTGTACTTGTTTTGTTGTGAAGGACACGTTTCTGAAAATGTCATATATAGCAAAACATGTATACACCGAACAAATAACGTCTGTTTTCAAATCTAAAAATGCAGGGCTGGTCCATAGGAATTATAATTAGCTTAATCTAAGAACAATAGAAGTCAATGGGACGCCAGCATGCGTGTAAAAGTGTGTGTGCATGTGTGTGTTAGGGAACAGAAAAGTGCTGTAAACAACCTGCAGGATCCAGGAATACCCTATCTATTTCAAACCCCATGTCTCTTATTGCACACATGAGGTAAACCCCAAACCCAGCACTGGTTATTTTAAGCCAAACAACTGATGCGTGGCTCACACGATTAATGCAAATGCATCAAAGCTGTCAAAACTAAAAGGTTGATTCCATAAAAAGTGTAATTTCTGTACGATTTTAAGCATCCTTTTTAAGTGTTGATAGATTGTATTATGTCACCTCAATAAAAAAAAATTGGAATATAGTTTCGCCTTTAACGCAAAGTCAAAGTTTTTCAGGTTATTTTAGCTTTTTCTAGAGTTTGGCTCAAGGTCATGACACTACAAAATGTTTATTATTGTATAATAAATAATTAGCAGCTTAGTGTATAATAAAGGCATCATGGCTACTGAAAAACAAAATGAAAGAATGATGTCATTATGACAAATAACAAAATCTGAATTACGGAACTGCAAGGTGAAGTTAAGATGGAAACAGTTAAGCATGGGATACAACTTGTTGACAGTATTTTATTAAAAAGACGTTGTGTCCACGATTTTATTTTATTATTATATATAAAAAATAATAGGTATAAAACTACATTAAAATCAATAATACGTATTTAACAATAAAGCAAGAAGTTGAAAACACAGGCCGTCCCCAGGAAAAGATTAAAAGGTAAAAAAAAAAAAGTGTTTGTGTTTTTAAAATATGCGTAAAGAAACGTTTTTCATTTGAGAGACACATTAGAGAGACACGAAATGCACCTTTTCGGGGAATGACCCAAAATATGCCTGCAGAGAAGCGTGTAAACATTTATGTAAACACCCCCGAACATAAGAACATGGAGTTTGAACTGAAGCCTAAGACGCTTTGTTTTACACAACTCCTAAAATAACATGTTTTTAAAAATGAGCGGAGTAACGTTACTTTATACTTGCACAAAGTGCTGGTAAAAAGAAACTTTAACTTTCATTCTGCCAACACTCTTCGTGACGTGCAATTTACAAATACATCAAATCAAAACACACAGCCGGTTTGCGTTAAGCCATCTGGTGCAAAACACTACAAACATGTAATCTCTTTAGAAAAGCTTACAAATAAGTAAATAAACAAGCAGCGTGTGTTTGAATCACACACATACCCTGGGCCCTGATCCTGCTCGCTCTCTCTCTCTCCACTGGGGCTGATGTTAGCATGCTACGCGGCTAAAAATGGCTGCTTTTTCCTTTTAGTTTTTAAATATCTTACCAGATAGAATAGATTGGAATGGCAGTCCTCCAAGCTGGCCCCGTTCGGTACGAAACAAGAACTCATCCTTTCACTGCGCGCTCGAACATCCCATCATCGGGCTTTCCATGGAAAAAGAAAAAGAACGTTTCTCCAAATTCGAGTCGAATGTGAACGGAATTATTTTTAAACAATCGGTGGGAGAATGGAATTCAACAGCCCCATTCGATCGCTCGCGCCTCCCGCGTTCAGCCCGAATTAGAAGATAAAAAAAAGAACGGCCTCAACCGTCGACGAGGCTGTGAGGGAATAGATTACATGTAAAAATAGGGGAGGAATGTGCTAATAAAATAGAAAAAAGGAGAGCAAAAAGAGGCAACTCTCCCCCCTCCCCCTTGGCTTAAAATCGGTTTTAGCTTAAAAACGACTCTCTTGTACCTCCATCCCTACCGAAAGCGGTTTAAAAACGAAAAACATTCCGCGTTAGAAGCGTCGAAAGGTGACGAGAAACTACATGAAATGGCACATTTTCATTTAAAAGCGTATACTTGGTCTGTGTTCCTGCTGGTTTCCATTTGAATTCATGGATTCCTTTCTCTAATGGCGGCCACAGGGAGAACTCTGCCTCCCGGAGCCCATTGGCTGCTCGGCGGTCATGAGGGGCGTAACAACACTTCGAGCGACGGGCGCTGCCGCTAGGGGCGCCGCTGAGCAAACACAATTACGACTGGCACACTTTAACCCTGCGCCACCTAGTGCTCATTTAACCCATTTAATACCAAATTATTCCCAGGCTATGTATGTTGAGCATTTGTTTTACTCATTGGAAAACCCGTGCATATTTAGCCTTTTGTTTAACTTTTTTTTAAATAATAGTTAAAAAAAACAAGTAAATCCTTCGTTCGTGGTTCAGTTGGGCTCTGGGATATTCAACAATTTATATTTTATTATACATTTATATATTTAGACAGATAAGTGGTAATAATGCATTCATTTTAGATGTTCAAATATTAAATATATATATATATACAGTCAAACCAAAAATTATTCAGACACCACATATAGTCTTTGATATTTTTTACTAGTGTGTGCAGGACACTATAGGCCTAGTTCATTTATGTAAGTGAGGATTGCAAAATTAAAGTAAACTGTAACATATTATACCCAAAAAAATCTACATACAGTGGACTACCAGTAAAACTGATAAAAAAAATTGGGACCAAACACTTTGACCTGACCATGTTTTGCTTAAGTGTTTTTTTCTTTAATTGCTAATGCAACATTTTTTACACCACAGACTTAACAGAATTACGCATTGCTTGGTAACTGGTTGACCTAAATTGTTATTATCTAATTGTGTACTTAAATTTAACAGCTGACAGCTATTCAACCTAATTTATTACATACCTTTCTATCAAAGTTATCTGACGTTATCAAGCTGAATTTCTTCTGACACAGTTTAAGTTCTTGTCATATTTTATTACCATTTTCTAAACTATAGCAAAGATTATTTACACCAGCAATGTTCGCATTAAATCAAAATGGTCTTGACTTGTATTTATAGTTGATAACTCTTTGTAAAAATCATCAATAAGAAACTTATTAGAAAACTTGTAACTAATTTCAGTCACAATGTAAACTATTTCAAACATAATAGGTTGAAGTAGCTGCACAATACAGTTGAGCATCTCCTTGAACATGTCCTTGCATTTTTATGTGGTTCCATGACAAGAGACACTTTTTTTTCACGAAAATAGATAATACACAGAGTGTTATAGGCGTAGTTAGACACGCAGCAGGCTGAATGAGATTACTTTCACTTGAGAGTTTAAGTGAGATGTATTCCCATGGACGTAATAATCAGATGCCAGCTTCATTCGCTGCATGCTTTTCTAATGGTAGTGGGCCTTGTCTGGCTGAAGTGCATTTAGAAAATGAAAACTTAATTGACGAGCACACAACCTATTGGCCACATTGGTGCTTCACAATAAATTATTTTAGGTCTATAGATTTGTACAAATATTCAAATAATACGTCCACTAAATTAAGCACTTTTACTTTAGATAATGCATATTTGTCAGAGGTGAAATTATAAAGGCTTTTGATGTGAAGGGGAAGGATGGATCCAAAGAGAATTAAGTAGATTGATGGCTGCATTGATTTACAAGGTCATGCCTACACATACAATAGATCTGTCAAAGAATGGCATGCACATCTCTCCCTCACACACTCACATATTCCCATTGTTTGTCCATTACATAACTTTTTTGTAACATATATAATTATTTAAAAATTGACAAATCAAATTTTGAATGTTCATTTATTCATGTTCATTTTTATTGTCATTTTTAACATTAATATATTTATTATTATTTTAATGTCAATTTTCATTTAATTTTTATCAATCAATCAATAAGTAGACTGATGCATTTTATCTGTAGACTGTCCCGCCTGCAAAGCTGATTCGCCACCTCCTTGACAGGTTCCTTTTAAAGTTTGTCTGATATCCACACACACACACACACACACACACACACACACACACACTTTCACACGTTGTCACAAGGGGCACATAAGACACACGCTAGCAGACCCATCAATGGTCAGTGGAATGTGTGTCAATAGGAGTTGCAGGTCCACAGTTCAACAGCAGACCTGCTGTTTACACAGGCTAAGTGGTGATATCCTTCCTGTTCCTTTCAGCAAAAGTGGAGTCAAGGAGGGCTTCAGAGGTTCAAAAGGGTAATGCGTGTAAATACAGGAGCAGTCTGACTGCTTCTTTCAGTGCACACATAAGAATATATGCAGATATGCATTCACTTTCACACAAACACATACAGTATGGATGTCAAATGGCAACTCAACACAGTACCAAAATTATGCAAAACAAAACATTAAAATTCATTAATATTACCATGAATTACATTTCTGATCAAAAGTTTGGCATCATTAGTTTTGAATGTTTTAGAAAGAAGTCTCTTCAATGAGAATACTCATCAACGCTATTTATTTGATCAAAATATAGTAAAATCGGTAATATTGTGAAATTATTACAATTTAAAACAACTGTTTTCTTTTTGAATGTGTTTTAATTTCAGCAGCCATTAATGCAGTCTTCAGCAATTACTTCGTGATTCTTCAGAATCATTATCAGTGTTGAAAACATTGCTGATTAACTTTTTTTTTTTTTTAACTGTGATTAATTTTTACAGGATTTTTAATCAGTTGAAAGTTCAAAAGAAAAGCATTTATTTCAAGTCGAAATCTTATGTAACAATATAACAACATGTCTTTACTGCCACTTTCATTTAATGCGCCCTTATAGAAGTATATATTGAATATATATATTTTAAATCTTACTTACTCCAAACTTTTGAATGTATTACTGTTTCCACAAAAATATTAAGCAGCAAAAAGAGTTTTCAACATTGACAGTAAAAAGAAATGTTTCTTGAGCATCAAACCAGCAAATTATAGTGATTTCTGAAGGATCATTGAAGACACTGAGTAATGACTGCTCTTTTATTACTTTATTTTTACAATATTTTTGACTATATAAATGCAGCTTTGGTGAGAATAGGAGACTTCTTTCAAAAACAGTACAAACTTATTTTTTAGCTATTAATTTTCCAAACTTTTTGATAGTGTACATATGCAAAAATCACTTGAAATAAGTTTACCTTTGAAATAAGTCTAACAATAATTAATTTAAATAACTTGGTCAAATGCTTCAGCAAAATTAGTTCTTATTTCTCATGAAGGTTCTCGGTTCCAGATCTCAGCTGCTCGCTTTCCCATCATCGCAGGTGTGGATCAGTCACCGGAGACACCCTGTACGAAGGGTCTGTGAGGACCTCTCTGCTCTTCTCAGCACTACAATCAGCCTAATACCCAGTTAGCTCTTCATGCTGAACCAGAGTACACAGTAAGGGTTCACGGTTATTTTGGTAAGAGCTCCAAACCACTGAATGGGTCATTTAGGGGGTAATTGTGGCCCTGGCTGAGTTCTCCCTGCTAGATATCTTTGTTTAGAAACACTGGAGGATTGAACAAGCATCTCTGCCCCTCTCATCTCTGAAAATGCCCAGTGCTGTTTCTGTTTGCAGAGAGGACCTGCTGACCACAGACAGAAGCTGCCTCTGACCATAAACCTCCCCTGAACCGTAAGATTGTGTCAGTCAATACCTTTTCAGCTGAACTCTGGGAAAGCCTTCCCTTTTGTTGCTCTAAGAAAAAAATGTATAGCACAATCTCACTTACTCACACTGGGAGTTTTCAGCAGGTTGTTAGCAGGAGGAAAACTGGTCACTATTTGGTCTATCTATCACTATCGGAACACCAACAAAACTTTCTACACATTTTCAGCTCCTTGTTTTTTCATTCAGTATTTGTCTACTATAAAAATATGAAAAATCATATAAAAAGCAACATACTTTTCTTACACTTTGAATACATGTGAGCATATACCTTAAACTCTGTCTGTGTGTGTGTGTGTGTGTGTGTGTGTGTGTGTGTGTGTGCGTGCATGCGTGTGTGTGTGTACAATACTATTCAAAATTTTGGAGTCAATAAGATTTTTTTTAAAGCATAATACTTTTATTCAGTATTTTCTTGAAAAAAAGTAGCACAGTTTACACACACACACACACACACACACACACACACACACACACACACACACAATAGAGCAGCACTGATAATACTTTTATTCAGTATTTTCTTGAAAAAAAGTAGCACAGTTTACACACACACACACACACACACACACACACACACACACACACACACACAATTAAGCAGCACTGCAACACTGATAATGATAATATTTCTTGAGCATCAAATACTGGTGTTTTCACTGTATGTTTTTATTAATTAGATGCAGCCTTGGTAACCATAAGAGACTTTTTAAAAAAACATTTAAAAAAACGCATGCTAATGCTAATATCATGAATTAGTCATTCATATAAGCTTTGGCAGTGTCACACGACATTTACAACCTAAACAGAACCTACAGTTTTGTTTAAAATTATTTTTCTACAAAATAATACTAAAGATGCTAAACATTTTTTTTGTTTTGTTTTGCTTTATAATGTTGTTGTTTTTTCTTATTATGATATCAGGACAAATGCATCACAGACATTTTTGACTTTATGTACACCTAAAAAATCTCAAAATGAATTTTAATTCAGAAATTAAAAAGATGCTTGTCATAGAAGAGGTGTATACAATTAATGTTATGTGTGAATTATATTTGTTTATTGTATTGTATTGTATTGTATTGTAATTAAGGATGGATTTGTTCAACAAACATGCAGCTGGATGCAGACGATGGACTGGAGTCGTGTGGGTTACTCGTGAGTTATTGTGATGTTTTTATCAGCTGTTTGGACTCTCATTCTGACGGCACCCATTCACAGCAGAGGATCCATTGGTCTAGAAGTGATGCTAAATTTCTCCAAATCTGATCTGATGAAGAAACAAACTTATCTACATCTTGGATGGCCTGAGGGTAACTAAACTTGAGCAAATATTCATTTTATGGTGAACTATTGAATAGAAGGGACACAAGATGAGCATCATTTCATTGACCCTCATGCTTACAGTTACAAATTAGAGTGCAGTGTGATCAGCTCTCTTTGACACATTTTACCATGTCCTGCAGAATTCCACAGATTTGCTCCTCAAATAAAAAAAGTAAAAAAGTCTTCAGATTCCACCTGGATCTATCACTTAGCATTAGGAGCCAGGACTGCTTGTGTGATGCTGCTGTGGTATACAGTAGAGGCCAGGGCTGCAAGACTGGAAAACACTGTTGAGCACACAGGAGATTAGCAGGAACATTCCCCTGTACACAAATGCAGACATGACAGATGCTTTTGTTGTGCACCTGACGCGGGGAGGGGTGTTCTGCAGGGCTGCTGCCTCTCCCAGTGACACACAACTACAACTGAACATCCCTGCCACTAAATAATCTGACACACTTTCCCTCTCTCTGCAGTCTATTGCCGTTTCAGCACTGTTAGAAATCATGTCGCCTCTCTCTTCCCTCTCGTACCCGCTCCCTTCCCCTCTCTCCACGAGCAGATGGATGAAAAGCGGCAGTATCACGGCTTCTTTTAGTTAAGCTGCAGAAACAGCATGAGATTAATAAATTCAATATGAATAGAGAGTTAATGAGAGGAGCCTCTTCCCCCTCCCTTTAAGCTGTGTTTTCTGCCTTCTGAGGAGCCTGTAAGTAGCAGCATTGAAAAGCAGGAGTCAGCAGAAACAGCCCCTGGATCGCAGACAGACTTTGACCTCTGCAGATTCCTCTGTGGCAGCTCACTCTGTCATTCCTCTGCAGTTCCTACCAATAAACACATCAACACTTACTTCTGACACAATATGGGCACAAACATGCATTTTTGTAGTCAAAGGACAAACAGTTGTAGCCTGTAGGCCTACATGAATTCACTGTAAAGTTAGTATCGCATGAAGTTAATTCATTGTATTATAAGGGGGAAACAACTGGGAACCTTTCCCCAAGCTCTCTCACTAAGGTTTTCAAGGGCAGGGGTTTTCAAACATTTTGCAACCACAGTCCCTAGCAATTTCTGAGAGAACAAAGTTTTTCCAGTGTACTGATCCACTTTAGGAAAGGGTTAATTATATAGACAATTTCATAATATTCATGTATAAAACGCCCTAAAAAGTATTCACATTTTTTCAAAAAGGTTTTTTTTTTCTTTCACTTTGTCATTATACTAAAGCCAAAGTAAATTGTAAAAATAATATCTGGAAAGTATTTACTTATCGTTTTCCCACAATAAATATATTGCAATCACTTTCTGTTCCAGTGAAATCATAAAATAAAAGTATTGCTATATATATATATATATATATATATATATATATATATATATCTATATATATAACACAACCCCATTATG
>NW_015542477.1:1905449-1907690 GCF_001515605.1 Sinocyclocheilus anshuiensis
TATATATAGGCCTATATATGAAGCAACACTACCATTTGATACAAATTCAGCGTTGCCAAATAAATTACATTTTAAAATATATTCAAATAGAAATAAGTTAAATTGGCATAATATTTCACAATATTA
The DNA here is from genome assembly GCF_001515605.1 of Sinocyclocheilus anshuiensis. Lineage (NCBI taxonomy): Eukaryota > Metazoa > Chordata > Actinopteri > Cypriniformes > Cyprinidae > Sinocyclocheilus > Sinocyclocheilus anshuiensis. Next base: position 1,905,576 of record NW_015542477.1, read on the forward strand.
CTGTTTTACTGTACTATCAAATAAAGGCCTTGGTGAGCATAAGAGACTTTTTTTTCGAAGCGTTAAACCCAAACTTTTGAATGACAGTGTACATACACAAACACATGTAATGTGGGACTTATTTTTAAAAAATTGTCACCGTTTACACGGAAGGCAAGACATATTCCTCTGAGCTCCTCATCAGCAGATGTTCAGGTAGAGGACAGAGCCCCAAGATTAAAATCCTTTTGACATTCAGTCAAATATGCAGCGCACATGACAGATATAGCATAAAGTAAAAGCACTGAAAGATGTCAAATAAAAAAGATTAAAATAGCACAACCTCAAATTTAGAATATTCTTTTGACATTTTTGTCAAGTGTCTCTCGAGGGACTCGGGAACAGATACGCATCAAGCATTCTGTGGAATCCAGAAATAACACCCGTGAGCATCACCTCAGCAAGCCTGCAGAAGTCCAAACATGCTGAGACGTCCACAAGCAGCAAAACGCTGAGAAATCAGCCACCCACACAATCTGGCCCTGCTTTCCCTCCGCTCGTCTCAAAGGACAGAATCAATGACAAATGAAAACCACGGTCCGCTCTTAAATCAAAGCGTGTACACGCTGCAGTTTCCACCTTGTGTCTGGGTTCAGGGGCTGCCAATTAGACATGAAGCAGTGGGTAGCCGTGTCCTTGCCAGGTTATCCTCAAGGACAGGCATCAGAGGAGGAGGGGGGATGCTGCCACAGAGGACATGGCCACAGGTTGGCCATCTGACAACAGTCGTACAGTATTTCAACATGAGATACATGTGGAATGATTATGTAGGCATTTACACAGCTAATACGATGGAAACCCCCAACATCCAGCTAAAAATGATTGTAATTTCAACCGTAAAAGAAATTTTAAAAATGAAAGGTAAGCTCTCATTCTATATGGTGAAAAACTGTTATAGATTTAATGGGATATTTCATGTACTCTGAAAAAAAAAATTGGTGTAAAATTTTTTCTTTCCACTCCACAATTCCACAATTGCTAGTAAAATTCACAATTAATAACAAAGAAACAACAAAGAATACACTGAATTAAACATGACATTTAGAAGTATTTTCTTGTAAATGTATCTTGTGGAATTATAAAAAAAAAAAAATAGTGTCATTTTACAGTAAAACAGTGTTAAATGTAAAATTTTTGGAAGGAATTTTTTTTTTATCTTATAATTTACAGTGAATGAACCTAAACTGACATTCCCAGAATGTTCTGTATTTTTGTTAGTATTTTTTTATGTTTTTTTTAATTATTGAAAATTAGGGTCTTCTGTTATCTCCTGTAGTTAAATGAATGTTTATTAGATTATTTTTGTTAGCATGACTTGTATTTGTGTGTATGATACTGTACACCTTTTATATATTAGTATTTACCGCAGCTTGTAGAAAAGCTACTTTTGAAACACCTGCACTTCAAAAAAAAAATATTTTTTTTTTTCAAAGTTTTGGATAAAACATGGAATATTTGGAGTACATTTTACAAGAAAATATATATATATATATATATATATATATATTTATTATTCAATGTGTGTTAATTTAAAAAAAAATGCTGTTTCTTTGTTACTGTTTGTGAAATTGAGCCATTTCTAAGTGAACATTTTTTCAAAATGTTTTTTTAGTGTGTTATAAGGTGGCTATAGTATATTATAAAGGTAAAAACAGATTTTAGTAATTGGGCAAATTAACATTAAACATTATTAACATTAATTAAATATATTATTTTTACTGTAAATGTAATTTCAATCTGTAAAACTTGTTCAATCTGTAAAAAGTTCTGGCAACCACAGCTGCCGTTTTTTACTGTAAATTTCACACTTTTTTTTTTTTTTTTTTTTTTACTAGCAATTTCTGAGGGAAAATTGTTTCTTGCAGTTTTTTTTCAGTGTAAGTGAACCACATTAAATTGCTGCAGAAATATGGTAGATTTCATGTAAAAGAGATTACATTGGCGTTTTTAACAGTATTTATGGAGTTGTAACTGGGGGAAGTGATGGCTTGTGTGTGACAGACTGACTCTTATCTGAATGTGGACACACACATTATCAGTGAAACACTTCTCGTGTGGCTGGCCGCTGGAAAGAGT
>NW_015542477.1:1907840-1924631 GCF_001515605.1 Sinocyclocheilus anshuiensis
GAAACCGCAATAGAAAAAGGCACAATTTAATGGGTGTTACACCAAAGAGCTATAAAGTGCGACAAGTGTGCGATAAACACTGATGATAAATAGTAATATGCTCAGTGGAGGATATGGCAAGAATGTGCAATCTGACGCTGTGTGTGTGCATGTGTGTGTAAAATTATAAACGTTTGGAATGGGTATTATTGCATTAGTCATGGAGAGATATACCATAAACTGTTATACATGCTCCCTGGCAAAGCAATTTACACACTTGCTCAGTGCTTATGAATAATGCATGCTCATATCAGTGCTGCTGCAGAGCCCTGTACTGTAAGCTGCTTTAATAACTGCATGAGTAAAGACACCTTTAATACTAATTCAGTCTTACTTGATAGAAATATGGAAGTGTGTGTGTCCGTCTTATCCGAGTTTATCTTTATGATATTAAATATTATTTTACTGTCTTATTCTAGTTATTTTATGGACTTTACCTGCTTACATAATAAAATCAATAATCATAATCATTTTATTTATATTTACAATATGTCTAAACACTAATACTACTTATACTAGTACTAATAATAATTTAGCATTTATAATGGACTTTACCTGCTTACATTAAAAATAACAATCATGCTCATTATTTATATTCGCATTATAGCTTAACAAGACCAAAAAGAAAAACTATAATATTAATACTACTAGTAATTTATAATAATTATTATATATTATGAATTCAATATTTAGAATAATTATTATTTTTACTTTTTATTAATCTTACTTTAAATATACACAATATTAATAATCATAATTATACATATGTATAATTACTATTAACTAATAATAATCATAATCATAATAATAATGATAATATTTCAATAATAATATTTATATAATACATTAATATTAATGTAAACAAATATTCATATTTAGAATAATAATAACTATTATTTGTATTACTATTATTATTTATTATAATATTACAACAACAATTATTATATTTTGTATTACTACTACTAGTACTACTACTACTACTATACTAATAGTAATAATAGTAATAATAAAAACAGCAATAATAATAATGCTAATAACAAATAATTTGTAATTAATTCTAAATAATAATAATAATAATTAATAATAAGTAATATTTAGAATAATAATAACTATTATTTGTATTACTATTATTATTTATTATAATATTACAACAACAACAATTATATTTTTTTATTACTACTACTAGTACTACTACTACTACTATACTAATAGTAATAATAGTAATAATAAAAACAGCAATAATAATAATGCTAATAATGCTAATAATGTAATTAATTCTAAATAATAATAATAATAATTAATAATAAGTAATATTTAGAATAATAATAACAATTATTTGTATTACTATTATTATTGTTTATTATATTACAACAACAACAATAACAACAGCAATAATTTTTATTATTATTTCATTATTACTACTACTACGACTATTAGTAGTAATAATAAAAACAGTAATAATGTTAATAACTAATAATTTATAAATATTAATGATACAAAGCAATAATAATAATGCTAATAACAAATAATTTGTAATTAATTCTAAATAATAATAATAATAATTAATAATAAGTAATATTTAGAATAATAATAACTATTATTTGTATTACTATTATTATTTATTATAATATTACAACAACAATTATTATATTTTGTATTACTACTACTAGTACTACTACTACTATACTAATAGTAATAATAGTAATAATAAAAACAGCAATAATAATAATGCTAATAACAAATAATTTGTAATTAATTCTAAATAATAATAATAATAATTAATAATAAGTAATATTTAGAATAATAATAACAATTATTTGTATTACTATTATTATTGTTTATTATATTACAACAACAACAATAACAACAGCAATAATTTTTATTATTATTTCATTATTACTACTACTACGACTATTAGTAGTAATAATAAAAACAGTAATAATGTTAATAACTAATAATTTATAAATATTAATGATACAACAACAACAACAACAATAATACTAATAACAATAATAATAATAATAATAATAATAATATTGTTGTTGTTGTTGTTGTTGTTTAAGCAGGTAGGCAAAAACTTCTCTCTTTCCAGAATTTATTTTTGGGTTATTTATAAAACAGTCTCTCCCATTTGCATCATCAGGATGTTTATCATGCTTTGATAGTTCCTTCAAATGCATTTCCACACAAAACATACAACTCATAAACTCCAGCTCTGTGAAAGTTGTGAGTCTGAGAGCCCTCAAGCAAAAACATTGTGTAATCAGTGTGTGATTGAACCCCCAACAGTCTGCAAGAGTTCTGACGAACAGTTAAAGTGTTCAGTCTGTCTTTTGAACATGAGTCCACTCCCAGGATCTCCAGATTGTGTTCAAACCATTAATGTGGATCTGGTGATTTCAATTGCACAGACTGATTACATAACAATACTTTTGCTTGAGGGCTCTTCCACACAGAGATACGGGAACAGCAGTCAGCCCATATTTCAGCTATGGGCAGCACAATCACACACAGGTTTCCTTGAATAGTCTAACCTCTAATAACCTCTAAGCAAATAGCTTGAATATGTCAGGGATATGGTGAAACACGTCCTCTGTGGGCACAATTCATCTTCACAGCATTTTGTTTTCCAGCTAGTTGGTGGTGCACTGAGGTTTATGTCTTTTGCATTGTGGATCTGCATTGCACAACTCATCTGTCATGAGAACCTGATTACTGGTTTAGTTTTTTTGTGTGTGGATAGGACATTGTTACTTTTTCATTATACTGTAAAAATTAAGATTTCACAGCAATTTCTTACAATAAAAGTGTATTTTTCTTGTAAAATTAATTCAGGCTTGGTCATTTTCTGTGCATAAAGTTATTTATTATTAAAATAAAATTACTACACTTTTAACAATCAAATATTAATATAATTGATAACTATCAAATTAAATATTAAATATTTAAAATAAATTATTTATAAAACATATAGCAAAATATTATATGTAATAATAAAAATACAGTTTTAGTAATAATATCTACAATATTGCATTCTAAAATATTAAACAACTTTATTAACAACAACAACAACAATAATAATAATAGTTGTTATTATTATTGTTGTTGTTGTTGGGAAAAAAAACAGTGCAGGCTAGGTCATTTTCTGTGGCTAAAAATTAAATAAAATCATTATTATTAATTAATTAATTATTATTTATTATTTATTACTTAATTTATTTAAATAAAAAAAGAACAGCATTAGATAAAAGTGAAATTGTCACACTGTGAGAAATAAAGCCATATGTTAGATATAAAGGTCTACATGCAAAACATAAAGTCCTAGTTGTGAGAAATAAAGTCACAATTATCTTTAAATTTTTTACTTTGAGGAGAAAATGTGTTTCACAATATATGTTATGTAATTGCAATAAATTATATACAATGTAATAATAAAAAAACAATACTAAATAACAATACTAAAATAATACAATACTACAACTACTCTCCAAAATCTCCTAAATGACCTAAATATTAAAAGTTATTTATTACTGAAATAACATTTACAATTGAATAATTTAAATTATTTATTTCATTGTATTTATAAGACATAATAATAAAATTATTTTAATTAATTATTGTTAATGAATTATTTTTAATTAATAATTATGGATTTCACAACATACAGCTGTCATTTAATTGCAATAAATTGTAGAAATAATACTATAAAAATTACTGCGGAAGAACAGCAAATTGTATTGTACTGCAATCACCTGTCGTTTTCCACGTTTAACATGTCACAAAAGTCACTTTCTCCGCATTCTGATTCCGCAGTTGTGATCCTCTTTTCTCTTCCTGCTTTTCCTTTATGGCTACAGGAAGCCGGCTTAGTACTGGATGTCTGAGTGAGTTTGCCAGGCTTTCTATTAGAGAAATACATAATTAATGAAGAGTGTGCTATTTCTCTGAACACACAGGGAATCACTCCTTTCAACTTTGTCTCAGACCCCCAGCGGGCAGCGTCTGCAGGGTTCTCATGACACACAAACACGACCCCCCGGTGCCCTCTCCCCCGTCTCACACTGAACAGACACAAAGAGAGCAACTCTCTCTCTCTCTGCCTCCTTTTCAATATCTTCCATTCTCTCACCCTCTCCCTCGCTCCTTTTCTTTCTCTCGCCCATATTTCTCCTCCTATCGAACCCTAAAGTCTTACTCTCTCCTGTGCGCAGTGGCGGCATGCTGAGGCTAAATTAATTTGGCGGCGCTGCTTTCTTTCTTTATTTTCTTTTGTTGCTTTTCAACTTTGTGATTAGTCCATAGCCCTGGTTTCATGCTAGACTTGGCAATTCTGTTTGGCAGACAGTGATCTTATCCTGCAGTCAAATATTGTAAGAACATGCTCCCGGTGGGAATCAGTGCCAGAAGAGAGAGAGACAGAATGCGGAAAAACTCTCATAAGATGAAAAACGCCACAGAAAAATAGTCCTCTGATATACAAACACCCATTAATAACACCTGGAACAAACTAGCTTCTTCCTTCTAATCTGTGTCTTTGGCGCTGGAACGAACATTGTGTTGTAGTACTGTGAAGATGAGTGCAGAAGAACTGCAACTATAGGCTAGCTGGAATACACTATAAATTCATACTAAGTCTTTTATGGTGTGCACAATACATCCTCACCTCCGACAGTAAGAGTAAAAGCCCTTTACCAGGAGCTGAATCACTCCTAAAAGAACATAAAGGCATCTGAACTATACAGACAGTGAAATGGCAAGAAACAAATGGGACGCGGTGCTGCACTCGCACGGCTCGTAAATAAGGCATACAGCAGGCTGAATATACTGTATGTGCTGAGATTGCTTCTGTCACTTACCTTTAGAAAAATGCAGGGCAAATGTGGGTTGATGGAGAAACCAGTGGATCTCTTCTTTAATGCTTAAGGCCACAGGAGAAATGTCAGTGTGGGGATGCTTTTAAAATTCAGTATAGGCCATAAAATACATCTTTGAATATAAATATCCTAAATGACTACCGAAATCTTAAAAAGCTATTTATTATTGATATAAAATTAGTTTTTAAACATTCAATTTAAATATTAAATTATTCATATTAAATACTCAATTTTTACATAACATTTTATTTATAAAACTTACAGTATATAATAATAAAAAATATATATACAATAATACATTTACATTTACATTTACATTTAGTCATTTAGCAGACGCTTTTATCCAAAGCGACTTACAATTGGGGGATACATAAAGCGATTCTTCTTAAGAGATAATAATAATACACATATATTTATTAGTATGTTTATCACAAATGTTTTATAACTAATAATTAAAAAAAATATTATTATTATTAATCTCCTAAACAGCTGCCTTAATCTTGTTATTTGTTATTTAAATACAATTGCTAATTCAAAAAAATCTATTTAAATATTAAATTAAATTATAAAATATTCAAAATTTAAAAGTCAAGTCAAGTCAAGTCACCTTTATTTATATAGCGCTTTTAACAATACAGATTGTGTCAATCATGTTTCGTAACTTGGCAATGTTTCTAAGATGGAAGAATGCTGTTTTTGTAACATGGGAAATATGATTTTCGAAATCTATAAACAAAACAAAAAAAAAACTAATTTATTTATGAAACATAAAATAATACATGTAAAAATTAAACATTTACAATTATTTAAAATGTAATTATTATTATTATTATTATTAATCTCCCAAATAACTAGTTATTTATTATTGAAATATAATTGCTAAAATTACTAAAATAAATAGACAATTTGTAATCAATAAATTTAAATATTAAATTAAATTATTAAATATTCAAAATGAAAAACTATTTTACTTATGAATCATAAAATAATAAATGTAAAAATTAAATATTGTTTTTAAGAAATAATTCCTATTGTATTTTTATTATTATTGTTTAGTGAAAAAAATCTTAAATTACATTTTATTTTATAATACTTACTACTACTAATAGTAATACAAGTATTATACATTTTATTTTATCACTTAGTTTTACTACTACTACTACTACTACAAGTATTATGCATTTTTATCACATAGTTTTATTATTATTATTACTACTATCTCCTAAATGACTGCCTAAATGCTAAAAATGATTTGTTATTCAAATAGCATCACTACATTTTTTACCAATCAGGATAAATATTAAATTAAATATTTAAAAAATAAAATAAAATAATTAAATTACATTACTAAATTACATTATATTATTATTATTATTATTATTATTATTATTGGAAGAACTGATGGAGAGGAAGAGTACAGGCCTGGGTAAATATCAGGTTCTGCAGAAATACAGCATCCATTATTTACATATTTTTCTGCACATAACAAATTTCACATGGGCATATCATAGTCACTGGGGTGTGTTGAGTATCACTCCACAAGTAAAAGCAGGTTTACCATGCAGCCACTCAAGTTTGGTGAGATCATTTTCCATTACAGTCCTGTCCTGCTCAAGGAGTAAAACATGTAATATTTAATGACTGTCAAGATACCACAACATAAAGCATTATCATCCATGGGAATGTTTGACGCAGCTGTTAAAATAAACCTCCGCTGGAATATCGATCGATGTAAATCACTGTTGGGTCTAAGCAGCTCTCGAAAGATCTCTTCCGCAATTACTCCTATAAAACCTTGCCTTCTGTTCTGGTTCATCCGAGCAAATGTTTTAAAGAAGTGCATGACATCTCATGGAACAAATATTAGCGTAGTCAAATGAGGTTGTTTTTTTAGGTTCACCAGCCATCTGCTCACTACATTACACAGAAAAGGTGTGTCAAAGACGCTTTATGAATCATTCTCATCATTAAGAACGGTTAGCGTGACTGTAACTGGTACATGTAGAATTCTTAGAATTGTTGTGGCCTTTTAAATCATTGGCAACATTCTAGGGATTCTATTTATGTAATGTGTCCTCGATCTAATTCTCTGTCAGCGTGAGCTGCCACCGGCCTGCCTGACTGTTTTTCTCTGTGTACTGTGTTTGAGGACATGTTTCCCTAATGCTGGCCGAACACTCGCAGCCAGAGAGTCTGGCACACGAATGATTACCTGTCTGTATGATCAATTACCTGATTACTCTCTGGATACACACTCGTGGCATGTCTCTGGAGTCATGCTCGCACACGCATGCACACACACACACACACACCCACACACACACACACACACACACACACACACACACACACACACACACTTACTTTCTCTTCTCTTTTCACAACCCATTTCTGTCAGAAAGTGCCCCGGCGTTCAGTCCTGTGTGTGTGTGTGTGTGTGTGTGTATGAGAGAGAGAGAGAGAGAGCTCAAGGAGTTGGCTCTTGGTGTTGTGGCTTGTGGCAGGAAACACTCTTTTGTTTATTGCTTCAAAATAAGTCTCTCTCCTCATCATGATTGTGCTCATATACAAACTCAGTGGTAGCGATATAAGAACATTTAATACTACAGACCACAATAAATTGTTGCCAGTTATTTTCCCTAAGTTTAGGTATTTCCTATTGAAACAATTTTTTACTTGCCGTTTCATAAGGAAATACATCATCATAGGAAATTACAGCAACAGCAACAACAGCAATTACCTAAAAATAATGACAATGACAATTATAACATCATCATCACCATCACCATCACCAATAATAATAATAATAATAATTATTATTATTATGTTGTTGTTTAGATTATTTATATTGGATTGTTTGGATTGTTATTATTTTACTATTGTTATTGTTGTTTTATTAAAATATTTTACATGTTTTTACAGTTAAAAAAAGAGTAATCAATATTTTTGATATGTTTGGTACATGGAAGACTGCAAATTTGAATGATTATTAAACTGTTTAGTAATTAAATTTGTATTAGATTTTAACAACAACAGCAATACTACTACTACTGCTAATGTTTTTGTTTTTTTTATATATTTCAATATTAAATATGTACTATTTAAAATAATAAACAATATTTGTGGCCTTTTTGGTCTGAGGAAGACTGTAAATTTTAAGTTACAGAATTTATTTTTATTAAGATTAATAAAAATAAAAAATAAAATAACAGTAAATTATTAAATAGCTAATTATTAAATCATTACAATATAGAAATAATAATTGTATAAATCCCTAAATAATAAAATAAAACAATAACCTATATAATAATAATAATAACAATAATAATTTACAATAAGTGTATTTTGTATTGTTATTATTCAGGTTATTCAATTATTATTTAGGTTTTTCAATGTGTAACAATTTTAATTTAATAATTTTTCATTAGTATGTGGTAAATATCAGTATGTCATGAATAAAAAATGCTTTTACATCGGTTTTTAGTCAGACAGTTAAGCTGGAAAGCAATGTTCAATTATTTCATTGTAAACTATTAAATTAAGTGACAATTAAGCAAACTGCAGAAATATTAAGTGTCTGATGGCACCTGTAAAACTTGTGCTGATTTGTAGCCAGTGACATTAGGAGTGAGACCAAGAACTATTTGTTGTATCAACCACAGTTTGACATTCTTGTATCAATTCTCAGACACACACACACACACACACACACACACACACACACAGGTGCATGCACATCAACAGACCCCTTGAATAGCAGCATGACAGTTCACAGCAGCTGAAAGTAGGTTTACAGTTACAGAGGAACACACTAACCCTCCTGAACCCTCACACACACACACCAGCCCATCAAATCCCTTACAAGAGAAACACATTAGACTCTCCTAAATCACAAACACACACACACACTGACCCACAAACCCATATGACCACAGCTACAGTCTGACTACACAAGCCACTGGCCAGAGGGAATTATGGGTATAAAGATGGAGAGATTACACAATAGAGACGGCTGTCAACTTATACATTTACCTATTACATTCACTCTCATCAGATCTACAGGTGGAATTCTCATTTTTCCAGACTGAATTTATGTATTCGCTTATTTGTGTAATAAATTGTTGCCAGGTGTTTTTTCTGGCTGTGAAAAGCAATTTATTTTAAGATCTTCGGAAAGCACTTTGACCAGAACAGTAAACGATACTGTGGAGAAAATTGCTCACTTCAGGAAAGGAAAGATGCATTTTTACAGGGAAGAAAGAGAACTGGTTCTAGTACTTTTTCTAAGCCAGTCTTGTAGAGCAATCACACATAATAGACTGAAGGAGAAGGGGCTGACTGCTCACACACACACACACACACGCTGTAGACTGTAAGTGTTCTGAAATGAGAAGTCTTCACGATGATATGGTTTAAATTAGATTATCTTCCCAACACAGCCATTGCGCAAAGCCAGACTGAGGGAGAGCAGCTCTTTATGACAGCGAAGGCTTGATCAGGGGGGTCCTGGATTTCCATCCATGCTGACAGAGCCAAAGCAGATTCTTTTACATTCATAAGATTCATAAGCATTATGCTTCCAAAGACCTCATCTGCATTATCAGCAGGTGCTATAAAATGAAGGAAGACAGCAATGTTGTCATCAGTATGTTTGAATTATTCATGTGCAATTAAGCGGTGGCAAATATCATGTCACAATGAGTTATTGCTCATTAAAGTGTGAGATAAAATGCTCAAAATAAATAAATAAATAACTTTAGCGAGTCATTTATCGCCTGACGTATAAGGCCGTTTGTCAACTCTGAAGTTGAGCTTTTACATTAAGGTATGAAGACGCTCTAGGTCGACCCCTGACTCAAATGCACTGTGATTTGTGACTTCTAAGAGAGACATTACCCGTATGACGTCATGCATAGAGAGTAATGCCACTCCCCTGCTACACTGTTGATCCCTTGTTACGCAATGTTCCCAGTTATACATACTGCAGTGTTTGCGATTACACTGTTGTTTTTCCCATGGCCCTGTTCATACACACATATTGTAATTAAGTTAATTTGGCCTGTTTAGAGGGAGAAAGCAGAGTTCAGTATGTTTACTGATACTGCGTTTCCATATTTAGGGCAATTTTCAATCCCATCTCATAAATGGAGTCTGCTGATCGTAAAAACAACAACAACAACAACATATTTTTTGCTGCGAGAACTATTAGAAATTTTAGATAAGCTATTATCTAACATACAAATAAAATAGCTTGAAAATGATCTAGATTTAAATGTCATTTTTAAATAGTGATTTTGGCCTGTCCAGTTAGAAAAGTAATTAAAATAAAAAATTTAAAAACAATTTTGACAATATATATAGAACTGATATTCACTTCATTGTGGTAAAGAGACACTGTAAAAAAATAATAGTATATAATTGTATATTATATAATATACTACAATTTATTTGTTTGTTTGTTTATTTATTTGTTTGCCTTTTTAATGTTCAAACTTGTTAAAGGGATACTTTAGCCAAAAATTAAGATTTTGTCATCATTTACTCACCCTCAAGTTGTTCCAGACCTCCGAGTTTGTTTCTTCTGTTGAGTACAAAAGAAGATATTTTGAAGAATGTTGGTAGCCATTGACTTCCATAGGTTTTTTCCATATGGAAGTCAATGGCTACCATCAACTGTTTGATTACCAGCATTCTTCAAAATATCTACTTTTGTGCTCAACATACGAAAGAAACTCATACAGGTTTAGAATAACTATTGTGTATGATTGAAAGTATGATTAAAGTACAATGACTTTAATAATTATTTATTACTTTTTAACAATATAAAATGTATTATAATATATGGAATAATACTTTTTAATAAAAGTTACTTTTTAATTTATTATTTATTTATTTTAATTTATTTATTATTTAAATCTGACATTACACAAATTAGGGTTTAGCAACAGGATTGCACAAACTGCAAATGTCATGTAAGATGAATATAAAATATAATAGCTCATATAAAATTTGGTTTGACCTCCTGAGGTTGACAATCATCATCTTCTGAAGGTTAAGTACCTCCTGAAAAATGACTTTCACATTTTCCAAGCGTTTCAGGCACTGTGTTTGTACCCTCTTCATGGAAAGTGCCTATTAGTCTAACGTCTGACTGCTAATTCCAGACATGAGAATGTTCATATTTCCTGTTGGAATGCTGGATCTGTGTTGCCACAATCCAAAGGTCAAGCAGCAGCTGTGACATGCTGCCCGCTTCCTTTTCATCAAAGAATCCTTCTGGAGGGAAGTCAGTCAATAGTAGGCAATAGGAGTCGACCTTGTGCAGTCAGCCCAGCATGTGTGATATATGCTAATGTATGTACATTTAAAGTACAGGAAGCTGACATTAATTAAGGCATAATGATGTGCACACAAAGGTACTTTGCTGTACTGTGTATCTCTGAGAGATGTGTTGACGACCCACTGTAAAATAATTGAAAGTCTAGGCGTAATAACTGCAGTGTGAAGGTGGAGCCATTGATCAAGCACTCGAGAGTAATGGGAGCGTAAGAGAAACTCCCTGAGGACAAAAAACAATTAATCAATCAATCAATCAATCCTATCTATCTATCTATCTATCTATCTATCTATCTATAATCTACCTCCTTTTCCATTCATCTGTCCGTCCGTCCATCCATCCATCATATGGGGAAGTCGTGGCCTAATGGTTAGAGACAAAGGTTTCGGGTTCGAGTCTCGTACCGGCAGGGATTGTAGGTGGGGGGAGTGAATGTACAGCGCTCTCTCCCACCTTCAATACCACGACTGAGGTGCCCTTGAGCAAGGCACCGAACCCCCAACTGCTCCCCGGGCCCACTGCTCCGGGTGTGTGTTCACGGTGTGTGTGTGCACTTTGGATGGGTTAAATGCAGAGCACTAATTCAAAGTATGGGTCACCATACTTGGCCACATGTCACATGTCACTTCACTCATATATATAACCATCAATCTATCTATAACCATCAACCTATTCATCTATATCATTGTCTATCTATCTGTCCTGAATTATGAAACTACTACATACAAACTACTACTACTCATCTATTCATCCATTCATCTATCTTAAATCGAGATGTATGTATGATACAGAAGAGATGTGGCATTTATGTAAGCATGTTTTCATGCTGCTAAAAGCCATTTAGTGACCTCATTGAAGGGCCGATGCACAAAATCTCCATTTCAGATGAGAGAAAATCATAAATGTGAAAAGAGGGGTTGTCAGTAGGGGTCTGGCAAAATATAACCACACACACACACAGACACAGACACACACACACCTGAGGGCAGGTGATCATCTTCCTCTCCATGAAGCACCACATCCACGAGAGATCAGGTTGTCATGGTAACTGACCTACAAGCTGATTAAGGGAGCTCTGATAGAGAGAGAGAGAGTGTGAGTGTACGGTGGTGAAAATGAGACATTACACTCAGACAAAGAACGACATCAAACATGTCTTCTGCTTTTTTAAATGGCTGAAAATTGCAGCCGAATTTCAATCACAGATCATCAGTTCACACCTTGAACGGCTAACCGGCAAACCTGATGAGATATTTAAAGGAAGGAAAATCATATTCAGCATGTAACTCAAGGTTATAGTCACTTCAGCTGGACTGATTTGACTATATTTTTTGCCTGTGCCTCTCAGCTGAACAGGTGATGCAACAATTGTAATTGTTAGAGCTTACATCAATGAATTTGATCAGTTTTACAAAAATATGCTTATGGCCCCAATGTATTCTGTCTTTACGGCCTGAATGAATACACATTTTAAACATAAAAATTTAAATAAAACAATTAGATGCCAAAAACGTTATAGTGAAAAAAGCTTTAAAAGCAAATTGTTTGAACAGAAAAATATATATATATCTCTCTCGAAAAAAAAAGAGGTTGAAACCTCAAAATATATATACAAAAATCACTCACATTATGTAACCTCTCTGAATGTATCACTGTACTTTTCTCTTATTAGCAATATAGAAATGTCCTCAGTCAGTCCTTTGTTCAAATCACTCCTTGCTATGAAGCGCCATCTGCTGTTAGAAAAAGGACTACACTTGTTTTTTTTTTTGGAAACTGAAATGCAGTACATTAAAAGACAAATAGATCATTTATGAGCTCATTTTATATTTTCATTGAAATAAGACAGGAAGGAGAGACAGAGATATCAAACATGAGAGAGAGAGAGTTTGTCTGTCACTCCTCACTATATTCGCACCCTACTCTTGATATGTCCATTCATATCTGACGGGTAGCAATTTATCTGTCAAGTTAAGCTCTATAAGCTATGCTTACTGTATTCACTCGGACGACAACTTCCAGCCTCCGCATTGAGTAACATGATTACATGGTAGTGAAGGAGAGGGGGTGACCTCATTAACCTTGTTTTAGGCTCGACTCCTTGATGAGCGGTGCAAAGAGAGAGAAATAGAGAGAGAGAGAGAGAGAGAGAGAGAGAGAGAGAGAGAGAGAGATTATCTGAAACCTGATATCACGCTATACTCTTTACAGAATTTCTGCAGGTTTTATGAAGGTAAATTTAAGATTTAAGACCTTTTTAAGACCAAGTAAAAAATAAAAATTTAAGGGAACACAATACGTCAATATATCATCTAAATGTAAATGTCTAGGGAGCATTTGTATTAGAAACACCTCAGAGTTGGAAAATACAATCTCCATTATTTTTTAATTAATTATTACAAAAAAAAAAATAGCTTAAGGTTTGAATAACTTGGCTCCCAAATACCAGAATGACAATAACTTTTACTGTATCTTCTGATCGCACTGCAACAAAGTGATAATCTTCCATAGTATTTTTGACTTGTTTTCCAGTGAAAACGTCTGATTCTTAAATCAAGACACATTTAATAATCAAAATGACATAAGATAAAAGGTCTTGTTTTCTGTGAAATGAACCAAAATGAAGTGAGTTTATGATTAGAACCAGAACAAATATCTGTCAATGGGCTCAGAAAAATCAACTTAATTTAAAGGGAAAGCTAATTTTCCGCACGGTGTATATTTGTGGTTGTTTAGGCATAAAGTCGCTTAATTAATTTTGTTCAGTGTCTCAGAAAACAATACTTACATGTCATTTTGCATCTCAAGTAAACGTATCTTTATTTAAGGATGTTTACTGTAGATATTTGTATTTTAAAACAAAAATACTGTGGAAGATATTTATATTTTACAATGCATGCAAGATTTAATGCCATGACTTTATCTGCTCTGATTTTAAGGCCTTAAATTGTGGGAGATTGAAAACCCTGTGTTTATGGGAATCATCATTTCAGTTCAATAGATCTTACTTTTTATTTCGGTACAATATATCACAGAGAAATACTTACCTTAAAAGACCTGCTGGTATCTCTAGTGCTAGAAAATATCTAATAATTCAATAAGCAGCCCCTGAAAAACAAGATACACTCTAAAAAATGCTGGGTTAAATATAACCCAGAGCTGGGTTAAAAAGGGACGAACCCAGCGGCTGGGTTGTTTTGAACCCAACCACTGGGTCAAAGCAACCCAACCTCTGGGTCAATCCCAGCTCACATTATCATCTTTTAAATGTACAACAAGGTACTTAAATTCATTCCTCCACAAATTAAACTGCATTATCCTAAAGCATCATTTAATATGCTCAGTTACACAGAATGACCCATACATTTAGATTAGTATGAGGCTGTTATGGGTTTTTAATTTACATGATTATATCCATGTCTGGACACCGTGTCTGGGGTAGATGGTGATTAGACAACTGATCATTAAACTATAGAAGTGAATGTCATTACTAATGAGATATGATTACATAAAAATTTTTGAAATAAAATTTTGCTTTTGCATGACATGTCGCCATTTTGCAAAATCAGATATAAAGATTTCTACATTAATTCAAATGTTTAACATTGTAATATACAGTGGGATTCGATTATCAGCATGAACAGAAGAATTAGCCCACATTTCTAGTCTGTGTGGTGTGTGTTTGTTTTTTTTTTAAATCCTACTTTCTGGGTATAAATTAGATTTACACTCATTTGCGGCATAATGTTCTAGGCATCACATTTCTGCTTTTAAATACTCAGAAATTTCAATTCCATTATATGTGCCTCACCATTTTGACTTCTTTTACCTTTTTTACGAGTTGAAACAAGTTTAAATGAATTTTGTTGTAAACAACATTATGCTACAAATACTGAAAATAACACTTGTTATTGAACCCATTTAACCACTGTGAAATTAATACTTTAAATTTAATTTAGGCTTATTTTTACAGTACTTACAAAAACAGTAACTATCACAAAGGCCTACAGTACACTGAGCAACAGCAAAGTGACTGTTGTGAGACAGCCTGAAAGAGAGTGAGAAAGATGATAGCCCATAAGCATGCTTATAAGACACATCTTACCATCACATGTTCAAATTCAGAGCACACAGACAGACACCATGCTGTGGTGTGGACATGAGTGGAGGTATTCGGATTGGCTGGACTTTGATTTTCTAATGTAGACATGGCTTGGGAGGAAAAGGATATATAACCTATTATGATTCAAATGTTAAAGCAGAGGGACTCAGCCCGTTCAGCAAAAGTTTGTGTTTCTACAGTGGGAAAAATAAACAGATAATAATCAATGGAATGAGGGCACCTTGAGACATTATCAACCAACCAGAACATTAACAACAAACCTGAATGCAGGTGAGTTAAACGGTTTCTTGCACCAACATCAAATAGCTTCTCTCAGTGTCCATTCACTTTCATTATACGGAAAAAAAGATGCAAAGGAATGGTGATTGAGACGTTATGTCATTGTGCTTAACATCTCATTTTGTTTCCCAAAGAAATAAAGTAAGTAATACGGGTTCGGAACAACACGAGGGTGAGTAAATTAATTTGGTGAGCTGAGTTTATCGCCTAAATTGGGCTTTTATTTTGAAAGCAAGAGACAGCCTTATTGAGGACTTTTATTTTGCTTTCCAGCAGAGCCACTGGACTGGTTCCTTTAGTAGGTCCGGCTAGATGGCTCCCGGAACATTGTCAAGCTGAAACCAAACTCCTTTAGCCGATTGAGCTGTTTTGATTATAATCTCTTTTAGTTATTGTGTTTTGATCGTTTAAACACCACCATAGCCTGTAGAATGGAGATCGGTGCTTTATCATGAAACTCCGCGCGCAGTATGACAGGTATTTATTTATTTATTAAGACCTTTACTCTAAAGAGCAATTTTTTAGCTTTTATAAAACCATTAAGAACCTTATATATAAACCGTTGGAGATGTTATATTATCCTTGATTTAATGCAGTTATGGCTAGCGAATATGTTCTGTCAACACCGAAGTTTAGAGCAGTTCATATATGTGTTACATTATGCACTAGAATAATAATGTAAACAGATGTGTAACTAAGGATTATCATATGAGCAATACTGCTGTTGCTTCGGACGGGAGCGCCGCAAGGATTTCCATTTTGGGTGGGCCATAAAAAGTTGGGAGTGTCCACAATTTTACAGTGGAGTAGTAGTTATGATATTATATAGAATACGATCATTTTTGCGATATAACAAACGTTAGGGCAAGAATAACGTAGCTAAACGTGATTGGTCAAAACGTTTTATATATATATATATATATATATATATATATATATACACACATACATACACATACACATACATACACATACATACACATATATACATATACATATACATACATATATATATATATACACACACGAGGCAGGTGTTGATATTCACAACAGCATAAATATTATGGTGACATTTTATAAAACAGTTCTATTCAGAAGTAATTGAAATAAGTAACTTGTTTCAGACAAAATGCAAAAAA
>NW_015542477.1:1924641-1950736 GCF_001515605.1 Sinocyclocheilus anshuiensis
TATATATATATATATATATATATATATATATACACACATACATACACATACACATACATACACATACATACACATATATACATATACATATACATACATATATATATATATACACACACGAGGCAGGTGTTGATATTCACAACAGCATAAATATTATGGTGACATTTTATAAAACAGTTCTATTCAGAAGTAATTGAAATAAGTAACTTGTTTCAGACAAAATGTAAAAAAAAAAAAAAAAAAAGTATAGTTTGTATATTTCTTCTGACCCAACAAAACTGGTTGCAAACACCAACGCATCGAGCTTTGCGTGTCCCCAAGCAACGCGCTGATTGGACAAAATCCCTTTAAGGGTATTCTAGTCTTTGGATTGGATCACTGGAGCGGAGCGACATCAATTTTCCGTCGCACCCACAAGGCCCCCATTTTTTTTACAGTTCCACGCTTTTTAATTTCACACTCCCCACTTGCTAGTAGTGAGAGAAACCCTCTCCGAGCGACCATGAAGCTTGAAAAAATTTATTTCTTAGTACATTATAATAAAACACCTCTATATTTACATGGAGTTTGCCTGTTTTATGTCTGTCTTCTGATGCACTGATCTGGTTTATTTTTCAACAGAGGAGCATATAGCGAGTCCAGAAGAGCGTTTAAACTGAGGGATTCACCTGATCCGATGCAAACCGATCCGAGCCCGCAGGGAGGGAACGGGCTGTCATTAACCCTGCAGCCGGAGCTGCTCGCCCGAATGCCCGGCGCTGGAAGTGCCAACGGGCCGGAAACAGACGAGGACGTCCGGGTTTCTATCGGCAGCGGACGCGGCGCGACGTCGCGGAGGCTGAGAGCAGCGAGCCACAGCCACGGACACACACACAGCCACGAGCACGCACACAGCCACGAGCACGAGTCCGACAGCAGCGAGTCTGACCTGGAGTCCGGAGAATCCAGCAGCTCGTTATCGGAGCTGCGCTACCTCCTGCGCTGGCTCAAGAAGAGTCTTCCCTTCATAGTTATTCTCTGCGCGAAACTAGTCATCCAGCATGCCCTGGGTACGTGTTAGTGAGAACAGCTGTTTATGCAGTAGTTATGATGTGTAAAGGTCATTACGTCTGTCACACGTCTGTGTTGTTATTTTTCTGTAGGTCTGGCTGTTGCAGTTGGTTTGTTTACCACCTTTATGTATGTCAACAAAAGTATTCAAACGCAAGTCTTTCTCAACGTGAGTCTACCATATTATTTGATATTTAACATGGGAGTTATAGATCAGTGCTCGTAACACCTCTAAGTAGGGTTATAGGTTCATCTGTTGTGGTGATCTATGAACTTTGACGATTGTGCCCTTGAGCAAATTTGCTTCATGCGCAAAAGTCTATTCACATCAAGAGCAATATAAAAACTCAATATAAACATTTATATTCAATTGATTAAAAGTGACAGTAAATATATTTATGTTTCAGAATATTTCTCTTTTAATAAATGCTGTTCTTTTGAACTTTCTACTCGCTAAAGAATCCGGTAAAAAAGTAATACTATTTCCACAAAAATATTAAGCAGCACAACTGTTTTCAACAATGATAATAATAAGAAATGTTTCCTCAGCACCAAATGAGCATATTAGAATGATTTCTGAAGGATCATTTGACACATCATGTGATCTTACTAACCCCAAACTTTTGAATGGTTGAGTTTGTGTGTGTGTATATTTATTTATATATAACTAAAACTAAAAAAAAAAAATAATAATAATAATCTGATGGCTCCTTTGTTTTTTCTCCTGTATAAAGGACCGAAGGACAAAGTTGCATTGTGCCTGGCTTTTGCTGTTCCTCACATCCTCCAGTCTCCTCGTGTTGTACACTTTTCACACCCAGTCACTTTATCGCTGGTAAGTGCTTTACATTGTATCACCAAACCTCACTTCACCACAAACTGTTCTACGTTTAGTGTAATATATCAACTAAATAACCAAATGTCCACTAAATGACAAATACGTACCATGTAAATATAATCGTCTCTCTCTTTTTTCTTTTATCCCTCAGCCTCATTTTTGCCAACGCTACAATAGATTCTCATAACTTCTGGGAGGTTTTATGGAGTGTCGGTGTGACTAACTTCATTTTGAAGTTTTTCTTCATGGGGCTCAAGTGTCTTATTCTCCTCATCCCCTCCCCGCTCATGACATACCGGCGAAGGGTGAGCATGAGTTGTAACATTATTTATTTTGCTGCTCTGAATCTAAATGTTAGCTTCACCGTATCCATCCTGCTTTCCATAGGGTCAGTGGTACATGCTCATAGAGGAGGTGGGTCAGTTGTATCAAGTGATCGCTCCTGTCCCACTCTGGTTCCGCTATCTGGTCAGCTACGATGAGATGGACACCTCAGTGGGTCTGACTCTGGGAATCCTGCTAGCCTTGCTCTACCTCATAATGAAGGTGAGTACAATCATTACAATAAGCTGCTGTTTGAAACCAATACATTATTAGGAGACATCCCAATAATCTGATCTTATTATGTTTCTTATTTTTAGCTTTTGGCCTTGTATGGACTGTCAGGATCATTGCAAAAACAATTACGGACTTTTTTCAGTCCTGAGGTACAAAAGATCGCCTTTTACCTGTCCTGTGCTCCTCTTAGTCTGAAATATTTGTTGGGTAATCTGTAACACAAATAGTGAATTATAGACAAATGTCTTGTTTTCTGTATGTGCGGTTTAATGTTGTTTTTACCTTTCTGTAAAGGTGAACGGAGCTCCAGCCAGTCCTGCTCAGATTAGAGAGGCAGGTGACATTTGTCCGATCTGTCAGGCTGATTTTAAGCAGCCTCGGGTCCTCGTGTGTCAGGTGAGAATGTGGGCCTTGAGTTTGACCTCCAATGTCATTCCACTTAACCTCCACTTTCCCAGGCTAAACCATAAAGCTTCTTGAGCGCAGTATTTATTACAAAGCTAATCTCAACCCACATGAAAAAGACATTTTAAATGAGAAAATTAGCTCATGTAATTCTTTTGTAAAAATCAAGTTTTGTAAAAAATAATCAGTATTTCATATACGAGTTCCTTACATTTTTGTCAGTTTTTGCCTTTAAAAATATTTTTCCAGCAACTCTGTAGCAACATAATTATTTCAAGTAAAAATAAAATGATACATTTTAGTAACTGTTTGATTAATATATTATTCTGCATCTCCCTCTTCTTGATATATACAGTGGGTACGGAAAGTATTCAGACCCCCTTAAAATTTTCACTCTTTGTTATATTGCAGCCATTTGCTAAAATCATTTAAGTTAATTGGGGGTCTGAATACTTTCCGTACCCACTGTATATGAAAACATTTAGCCAGCAATGTTTTTTGTACAGTCTTTTTTGAATATTTAAAAATTACTTTTTCAAAACTACATGATTATTTTACAAGATGATCATAATCATATTTACATTATTTATTTTTCTGTAAACAGACAAATGTGTTGGCGGTAATTTTACTACAGCTAGTACTCAGTTAAGGCTAATAAGCAATGAATGTTACAATGTGTCTTGTCCACTTTTTTTTTTTTTTTTTTATCTTTCAGCACATGACTTTTGTTTCTGTAGATGTAATACACAGTGTCACATAATGCATGTGCATACATGTCAAATATTTACTGTTTGATTGTCTCCAGCATATCTTCTGTGAGGAGTGCATCGCCCAGTGGCTTAACCAGGAGAGAACCTGCCCTCTCTGCCGCACTGTCATCACAGACAAGGTGCATAAGTGGAAAGATGGTGCAACATCAGCTTATTTACAAATATACTGAAATCTCACTGAAAAGACGGTAACACAGTGTTGTGGCATGTTGAAGCATTCAGCCAGCAGTGGATCCACAGAATGTGGATTGTTCCTCTCAGACATCTCCAGCACTTGTTATAAGGCAAAGGGCTCTAGAAAAAGCTCCAGTTTTGAATTTTTGAAATATAGATAACTTGTCAAAAGGACAAGTGTTTTCACCAGCTCTTGTATTATTATTATTATAACTATTATTATTGTCGCATGTGGGACTCCTTTATTTTTTTGTGTTTATAATTTATATTCCTCTTTTTGTTCTTGCATGTCATCTCTGGTTTTACTAATTACCTTGTGGGTGTAAGCAGACAAATACAGTGGAGACAAATGGATTTCTTCATATTGTATTTGTGGAGAAAACACTCACAAATAATGTGGCAGAAATTCAGTTGTCGTCTCCCTAAATGTATTTTAATTTTTTTTGTTTTGTTTTATTTTTCATGGATACTGGGTCTTTTATGATCCTTTGTCAGATACTGTGGTTTTTGCAATTGAATTTGTTTTAAATGCATTTTAGACTCCAATCATAAAGAGTTCTGTATTTTGCATTCAATTTGAAGTATTCTGATTTCTTTGGTAATAATCTGAATGTGAGTTATTTGCACATGAACTACTGATTTATCAAATGATGTAGCATTAGAATTTTGCAACCATGTGATTTTTGTGACTGAACAACACACAATGGCTTTTGAATTATTATTATTGTAATTCAGGCCTTTCCACAGATACATGGTATTTTTCTAATCATGTTGTACTTACACTGTAATAAACCAAAGCTTTGAAGACGAAATATCTATTTTAGTATCATCATGCAGTATGCAGTTACAGTTGTATTTTTATCCAGTATATTTGACCAAATAAATTTTTCAATCTGTTAAAAAGTGTCACTGAAATGCTTTGCCCAGTAAATGCAGGTTTGCTTGGTAAATGCTCGAATTAAACTTTATTGATTTTGTAGAATTCACTAAGGTTAAATTAAAATGAATTTTAAAATAAACACGAGCAATCACAAAACACCAGATATTAATCAATCAATCTCGCCATTCCATACTTTACATCCATTCATTGTTTAAACCAAACGTGCCACTGTCTAATAAACACAGCACTTCAAGCATCTGCATTTAAAATGCATCCTCATCTGCATCTCAATTCTTTTCACAGGCATTTTCTTTTTACTTTATAATCCAGGAAGTTTCAGAATTGGTTCCAACTCTAACCTGAAGGAGTACCACAGATTTCCAAGATCAGGTTTAGTTCAACTCTTTCTAAAGCGCAACTACACACCACATTACATTTTTATAAAGAACATATATTAATGAAGATAAAAAAACAGACCATTAACACATAGCACCAAGTTATGTCTTAATATTCCAACATGACTGCAAGAATCAGTGGGAGACGGTTTGAGAGGTTTTAAACCTACGCCATGAGTCTAGTGATTATATGGACTGGGCTCATGGACAACATCCAACTCATCAGACTGACACAAGTGATACATAAAGCCATTTACGCCACATTACAGAGCCCTCTCTCTCAGCCAGCATTGCATAGAATAAAAGGTAGATATTTGTGTATGCGAAGGCAAAATGGGATGCTTCCATAGTCAAAGTACCAGTTAAGAGGCAATTTAATTAAGCTGCTGGTCTCGCACAGATTTCAAAATCAAAGGCTTTCACATACGAAGCCGTTACTGGCTGTTAACTGCCACGGTACAGCAGGCTGTTGTTTATCAGTAGGCACTGTATCTGACAGCTTAAGATATTCACAATCATGCTTCCTGTGCATAGTGAGTACAGCCAATTATTGGCTTGATGGAAACTGCTGCAAAGTCCAGACAGTTCAATCAGAGCAATGGCCTCCTAATGTCCAACCACAATTACAATCTACACGATGGAAATTAGAGTTTGAGGATGTGAGCTAAACATCAATCAGTGAGTTACAATGTCACACCAGAACAATGTTCTCAAGCAGAAAACAAGCCTATTTTACATTCCCATGGGAAAAAATGCGGTCATTGACGCAATCGCAGCCTCACACGCAGATGTTCATTGATAACAATAACACTTCTATGAGCACAGGAATGCCTGTGAAACACGATACAAAGAACCACCCAAGATGGCTTACGTACAGCACAATCTTAACAAGATGCAGATTCAGTGTCCACCGGTTCAAGGAGTCACTTCATCATACAATACATACTGTATCTGTAAGAACTATAATACAAGGAAAGAGCACCAACATTCATGAAGAATCATGTCTATGTACAGCAATGAAATAAATACTTTTTTTTGTTTTTTGGGAAAGATTTACTACTTTATTATGCTTCCATCATTCTGGATTGATATAGAATAGAGATTTTCTTTCCCCTTAACCACATATATCCAAGCTTATTTAATCAAAATTCAATAAAACAATAAATAATCCAGTGGTTTTCTAGTGTACAGTGCACATCCTGAAAACATATTTAAAATCACATTTTTAATGTCCCAGAGAATAATAAAATTGTTTTGACTCCCAACACCTTTGTAGAAAGAAGGCATGTGTTCATGTTACTAATCCGGCTAAATCCTGAATAGCATTTTTGACTATAAAGAATAAATAATTTGCATAGTTTACAAATCTATACAGCACCTGAAAAATAAATAGGTCAAAACACATATTCAGGGGGGACAAAAATCAATTACTGATAGGGGACGTGTTAAGGAAACTATTTCAAAACTCGTCTTGGTGTCTTCAATATTAGGATTAAAAATTAAATAAATTAAATAAGCATTCTGTTTAAAGTCAGTAGTATTACTGGAATTTGTGTTTTTGGATGTGGCTTAGAAAGAAGTAACTGTACTCTGGATTATGAGGATTTATCCAGTATTATATAGTAATATAGTATTTTTAAAATTCTTTGGTCAGAAAATTGGTTGTTAAATAGCTTTTTACTGTTGAAAAGAAAAACAGTGATTTGATGCCCAGAGTGCAGGTAGATTCATACTTGAATGTATGAATTTTACATGTAATCAAGAGCAGATCAAAATAAGAGAATAATGCCTTGAGGTCATCTAACACTGTCTCATGAACCTGCAGCAAAGAAAAAAAAATTACATTTTTACTTCATAGTTTATCATTGGTAGGTTAGACTAACACGACTATAGAGCTCCAAGTACCCTACATCTGTGATTCTAGGGGTCCTAACAACTATTGATGAATTAAGAATCAAAAACAAAGCAAATCAGACAGATTCCTCAAGAATGTAGACCTGGATCGTCTTGCCATTTTAAAAAGACAATTCACCAAACAATTAATATTATGTCATCATTTACCCTCATGTCTTTCCAAACCTGTATGACTTTCTGTTCTTCTGTGAAACACAACAGAAGACATTTTGAAGCACGATACAACTGTGTTTGTCCACATAATGAAAGTCAATCGGTCTAAAACAACAAAACGCTGAGAAAATCTTCTTTTGTGTTCCACAGAAGAAAGAAGGCAAGTTATACAGGTTTGGAATGACAAAGGTGAGTACATGGCAGAATTTATATTTTTTGGGTGAACTATCCATTTAAATAGTTACTTGTAGTTAGAACATACAGTCAAGCAAAACACAGTAACAAGTGGCTCAAACTCAGTGTCTCAGATCAAACTTCAAATATACAACAGAAGATACTATGTATTCTCCCTTATGTTTTGCATGAGCATGGCATAGAAAAGATAAACTGTGAAATTCATGCTCAGAGTACAAGGTGTTCTCTTTTTCATCGCAAGCAGCAGCCCCCCTCACCATAATGCAAGCAGAGAGAGGTCACAGCTCTGCATGCTTGCATGAAGTACACTAGTGCGGCAAGTGTTTAAGAGACAGAAACTGGGTGCAGAAAGGCCTTTTGGGTAATTTGATAAATTCCTAAAATACAAAACTTAAGACGTTCATCAATGATTCATCCTTAAATGCTTGGGTCTCCTGCCACCCGCTGGGTGAGTTGGTTTCACGAATGGCCCTGTGTTGGATGGTTTTTTGATGGGGAGAGGGGCTGACACCTCCATGTTGCTGCTAATGTCCAGCTGCTCCACATTAGACACCTCCATGGGCGTATCAGTGGGCGGCAGGAGAGAGGAGGTGGTTGTGGGCAATTCTGGGAAGGGTGGACCCCGAGTCCAACCGTCTACCCCTTCAGCCTTCACAGGGCTGGAAAAAGCAAGTATGGCATCACGGGTTATGGATCTCGATTCATGTTAAATCACAAATGCAAAACCAGGATAAACATGACTAGATAAGCATGTTACAGCATGTACACAATCTTGGACTTAAAGCCCAGATAAATGAAATCAATGTCATTCCCTACAAAATCACAGGGCTGGGAATCAATACACATTTCGATTAGTTAGTGTATATATACATATATAGAAATCATTCTAATATGCTGATTTATTATTAGAATTATCAATGGTGGCAACAGTGCTGCCAAATATTTTTTTTGGAAACTGCGATACGTTTTTCAGGAATCTTTGATGAACAAAAAGTTAAAAAGAACAGCATTTATTTAAAATATAAATCTTTTCTAACAATATAAATCTTTGCTATCACTTCTTATCAATTTACCACATCCTTGTTGAATAAAAGATTTAATTTCTTTCAAAAAAAGGAAGAATAAAAATTTACTGACCCCAAACTTTTGAACTGTAATGTATATTGTTAGAAAAGATTTCTATTTCAAATAAATGCTCTTCTTTTTTAACTTTTTATTCATCAGAGAATCCTGAAAAAAAAAGTATCACAGGTTCCAAAAAAATATTAAGCAGCACAACAGTTTTCAGCACTGATAATAAATCAGCATATTAGAATGATTTTTTTAAGGATCATGTGACACTGAAGACTGGAGTAATGATGCTGAAAATTCAGCTTTACCACCACAGGAATGAATTACATTTTAATGTATATTAAAATAGAATAACTTTATTTTACATTATAATAATATTTCACAATATTACATTTTTTCCTGTATTTTTGATCAAATAAATGCAGCCTTGATGAGCATAAGAAACTCCTGTAAAAAACATTAAAAATCGTTATGATCCCAAACTTTTGACCGGTAGTGTACATTTTAATATATATTTAAATATAAAATTATAATAACATTTTACAAATATTACTGTCTTTTTTAAATATAAAATGACATAAATTATAACATTTCACAATATTACTGTATTTTTGATTAAATAAATGCAGCCTTTGTGAGCATAAAAGCCTTCTTTCAAAACCCTAAAAAAAAATCTTATGACCCCTGAATGGTAGTGTATACAAAGCAGTACCCTATACTATCAGTAGCCCATAATATTGTTAATATCATACTTGTAATATTTTCTATTCTGTTATTGGCCAATAAACATTAAAAAAAAGTTACTTATTGGTGCATTTTAAATAAATGTAATACAGCTGGAGTCCTCACAGCAGTATAGTGTTGGTGGAAAGACCATATATTTAAAAAGTGCAGAGATAAATTTAGCCCAAAAGGTGACCAGGAAAACAAACTGACCAGGAAGACTTGGTTGGCGCTTTCGCTGAGTGTTGAGTCATCGGGACTGTCCACGGGAGTCTGACTAGTGAACTTGGAGTCAAACTGGCTAACATCATCTGCTGATCGCTGCAGAAATAGAGTTCTGTGAGGAGTTATCATCAGATACTATATCATGAGCTCTATAATAATAACTCTAAACACGCAATAAAAGAGACAAACAGTTGATTGTACAGAGAGAGAAAACACCATCTCGTACCAAAAAAGGCTTAAAGGGAGGTTCAATTTTAAAAGACAGCAGATCATCCCAGTTCATGTGTCTGAAGAAGGAGTGGGCCTAAAAAAATAAAACTGTTTTTAAAATATATAAAATGCCACTATATGCAATCTCCTGCTTTTATGACAATAAGTCCACTGTATTATAAGGGCAGATACCTGGACATCTAAAGCATCTCTAGGACCTGCTCCCATCCTCGTTGATGCGTTTCTTCTCAGCAGCTGGGTGTGAACACACACAAATACACAACCCCGTTAGTTGAGCAATAGGAGAATTCCACATTGGCGTGAAACCTGATTGACCTTAAGACTTTTACCTTTTTCAGAAGGTCCCGTGCTTCTTGGGTGAGGTAAGGTGGAAGGTTCAGTTTGCACTTTAGGATTTTGTCTATGGTTTTTTTCTGATTCTCTGCAGTGAATGGTGGCTGAAGGAGAAAGTTAAGAGGTTAAAGAACAGTCTGGGTAAACTTAGTTTGTACTCTGTGCACAAATTCATAAGTCACTTGATGTCTTCACAATAATGCTTGTTTTGTTTTTAAATCTGTCTGAATGGGAGGAAATTACATTCAACATCTAGCATCTAGTCCTCTAAGGGCTCATCCACAACTCAGCCAGAGTTTTCCCTATCCAAACTTTTGTTTTTCCTCGTTCTTCTGTAAACACGGCGCCGTCTCAAGAAATATCTGCGTACATACAAAACCACTGAAACCAGATTCGGTTGCCACTGAAACCACAAATGATGTAGTATACATGCGAGACCAGTATGTGGCACTGTAATTCTGCCACAGAAATACACTAAAAACGGGTTAAGGTTAGATGGTATACAGATTCGTCTACTGGGCATGCGCACATCAATATAGCATAATTTTTGTCACACTGCATTATCGTAAGAGGTAGGTTTAGGGTTGGGGTAGGTGTAGGAGTTAATAAAACACAATCTAATAGGTAGAAAATTACATTTATTGATAGCTTCCGCTTTTAGCTGTATCCCTTCTAGCCACAACCCTAAAAACGGAGAAGAAGACTTGGAGCATGCGCAGACGCGGGGTGATGACATCATGGTTTCACAAAATATACGGATTGGCTGTACACATGAAAACGCAAGGGTTCATCAAAGAAAAACAAAAATATTAAGCATCACCATATAAAAAACTGATCAAATAAATTGAGCATTAAATGAGCATATTAGATTAATTTCTCAAGAATTATATGACACTGATTGTCAAGTAATGGCTGATGAAAATTCAACTTTGCCATTGCAGGGGAAAAAAATTAATTTTTAAATAGATATTAGAAACAGAATTTTATTTGAACAAAATTAGACAATAGAAATTGAACTTTTAGTTGTAATATTTCACAATATTGCTGTTTTTACTGTATTTTTGATCAAATAAATGCAGCCTTGTTGAGCAGAAGTTGGGACCCGGTTTAAAAAAATAGCGGTTTCAGGCTCCCAAAATGCCGGATCCGTCTGGACGAAACGCCGATATGATACAAAATGTTTACGTATACAGCTAAATGCATCTCCGTGTGGATGAGGCCTAAGAAAAGTGGAAGCGGTTTTGTAGGAGAACCCCTGTATTAATGCCAACAGATTTAGAATTAAATGTCAAACAAGTGCATACAAATACGCTGTTCAGGTGTCCGCATACTTTTGGTCATGTAGTGTTGGTTCCAGGTTTTATCTAAATTTGTTTACATTAACTGTTTGAATAAAGTTCCATCAAAGTTATTTTTGGGTTCACACAGTCAACAGTGTCTAAAGAGGTCACAAACTAGGTCAACAGAATCTCTGTCTAGCAAAAAAATGTCAATAGAACACCTCACCAGAGATTATCAATAATGAATTTTCACACGTATTCCTTGTCAAGATGTAAGGTCTTCCTCTGTCTAATTAACTGAAAACTAAAGTTAATGAATGGCAGGAGGTTTATGAGATTGTATATTGTATATGTATGTATGCATGCGTATATATATATATATATATATAAATAAATGCAGTCTTGGTGAGCATAAAGGACTTATTTCAAAAACATTTAATCCCAAACTTTTGTCCAGTAGTGTATGTATTTACATACACTACTCTCCCTCTCCCTCCATATATGCATTTATATGTATATGTACATATATAATCTATATGTATATATTTATCTACCGATATTATATACAGCTTTCTGACCTACTTTGTCTTTAACTTACTGTAAAACATTAATGGAGAAGCAACATATCAGGAAGGAGATGTAAGATGGGACACTCACAGCTCCTGTCAGCATGTCATACATCAGTGCTCCCAGACTCCACCAGTCCACAGCTCGGTTATGGCCGCTTCTCATGAGGATCTCTGGTGCCCTGAAAGAGGGAGAGGACAAGAGAAACAAAGAGAGAGAGATGGAATGAATGAGTGAAGAGAGAAAAGGCCTTCACACCAACCATTTTTTGTGCTGCAGTTTTTTTTACTTTGACCTAAATGACACCGGAGGCCCCAAATAAGGCTTCAGTTGACATGATTGATGGAGTCTCTGACCTCCATGAACTGCTCTGTATGGACTTTCAAGAGGCCACATTGTTGAAAACATGATTTTTCTTGCTCTTTTAAAGTGAAGTTCAAGTTGGTAAACAAAACAAAGCTCCCTTTCTAGCCTACACAGACCATTTATTTGAGAAAAAGATGCAAAAACAGGCTGCTTAGAAATTTTCATGGTTTGTACAACATCAGTATCAACTTGGCCAATTCTGATGAACTTTGTTTTTACAATAGCCATTTACATCTAGAAGTTACATTAGCATAAACAAGTTTGTTTAAAGGTGCACTAAGCAATATTTGAAAACGCTTTTGACCACAGTGTTGGACCGAGTCCCAAAACACACTTCCTGCCAATCAGCAGTAAGGGGCGTGTCTAGTATGGATGGGGAGAAGAAAGCGCTCAGCTGGAGTGCACAGGACTGATATTAGCAGATCGGGGGAACAAAAAAATAAAAGGGAAATATCAGAGGAACAAAACATTAAAAAGAAGGGTTACGATCAGGCAAGAGGTAGGACCTGCGTAAATATCGGAG
Source organism: Sinocyclocheilus anshuiensis (assembly GCF_001515605.1). Lineage (NCBI taxonomy): Eukaryota > Metazoa > Chordata > Actinopteri > Cypriniformes > Cyprinidae > Sinocyclocheilus > Sinocyclocheilus anshuiensis. The sequence goes on from NW_015542477.1 coordinate 1,937,293, forward strand.
CAATGTCATCTTCCACGTGAAATGGAACTAAACCATTCAAACATTAAAACACTCTACTACCAAACACATTCGACCTGAATTACCATAGTAACACACATTGCTTTCACTTATTCATGACATCATACCCTCAGCCTGAAGGCATAGCAGATTCCGCCATCGTCGTTGCCAGGGTTGTGTACGGTGAGCGTGATTTGACCAAGTACATGTTCCTGGATCAATATCCTTGTTGATCTAGGAACATCATTCCAATCAACCAATCAGAATTGAGGGATAACTTTTCAGGAAATGTCAGTTTTAGGCTTACAATCAGGATTAGGTGCTTCTACACCCTTGTTAATCAGCTATCATTTCCCTCTGATTTTAGGAATAAATTATGGGTAAGGTTAGGTTTAGGGGTAGGGATTGGGTTAAGTCTGTATTTTTGGACAGTAATGTTGATCCAGGATCAACAAAAGATGTTGATCCAGGAACATGTCTTACTTGGCAAAATCACAGCGACCGGTTGTGTACATACATGTGGGGCGGAGATATCAAAATAGGTGCAGGGTCCTGTTGGGGTATGGGCGTGTTTGTTTTGGTGCTTTCAAATATCAACATCGTTTAGCAAAATTCGCTTAGTGCACCTTTAATTGGGTGAAAATGTGAGTTTGTACATACATGTACTCTATGGTTCCACAGAAGGTGTGTGTGACGGTACCATCGTGGATCGACTCCTTACAGAGTCCGAAGTCTGTCAACTTCACATGACCTGAGATGAGAATGAAATGAGCACATCCAGAGGAGAACAGTCTTTATTGAACAGGCAGTGGTGCAAGTTTGAGGACAATCTGGGATAAAAGGACAGAGGTGTGCGTGTGTGTATGAGTGTTTTATTACCATTGTTATTGAGCATGATGTTCTCTGGCTTCAGATCTCTGTAGATAATGCCTTTCTGATGAAGGTGACCCAAGGCCATGGAAATCTCTGCCAGGTAAAAACTAGGAAGGAAATAAAATTAGAGGGTGGTAGGTAGTTAAGCAAGTAAGTAAGTAAATAAATAAATAAAGTTTATAGAAACTGAAATGCTCACAAAATCAATGGATTCAAACATTTATTTTCTTTGTTAAACAAAATTAAAATTGTATTATTATTGTATCACATTCAAGCTATTTTTAAATTGAATGTTTTTATGTATTTATTAATTTTTTTTTATATTTATTTTTATTTTCCGATATAAATTAGGGTTCAAAAGATTCCTAATATATAGTGCAACAGTCATCCAGGCAGTTTTCAAGGTGATTTATTCCTTTTTGGAGCTTGACAGCTCTTGGTCACAATGAATTGTTGTACAGAAAATAACAATGTAAAGACTCATTAAAAATATTTGTAAAATAATTAAATATGTGTGTGTGTGTGTGTTACAAAGAAAAAAATAAAATCATACAGGTTTGGAACGACGATGAGGGTAAGAAAATAATGACAGATTTTTTTTTGGATAGAACAACCCCTTTAATAATTCAGATTTTCTCCAAAGCATCACAATATATACACATTTATATATTAAAAAATACTAATGAAAATTTTTACAAATTAACAGCTATAATGATCATTGCTTCCAATAATTTTCAAGGAATTTCATATATTTGGTCGGACAAACTACCAAAGCAGCATTTGGGTAGGCTGTACAAACTACATTTGTTAAGCCAATGAATTTTGAAAGCCTCCTGGACAAGATCAACGTTTACACACAACAAAGGCGTTTCAACCAGACAGCAGACAGGTCATCTTGACCCCTGATAAGACTGATAAAGCTCCACTTACCAGGCTGTGTCCTCCAAGAAGATCCCCTCCCTCTCCAGCTGCATGAACAGCTCTCCACCTGTTACAGAAACATGATTCCAGATACATTCTCGAAAACAAGTCATGATTCAATTTTTTCTCAAAGCCAAGACAAATAATACTACTGCTAGAATTTATTTCTGTTCAGGATTTGGTGACTTTTGTGCTCAAGGAAGCACCAGTAGCCGTTTTGAACTCACCGCTTAGGTACTCCAAGATGAGGTAAAGTTTGCCTCCAGTCTGAAAGGCGTATATGAGGTCCACAATGAAGGGATGCTTAACTTCCTCTAGGATGCTCCTTTCTGCTTTAGTATGAGCAGTATCCTTTGCATTGCGAACTATCATGGCCTGTTGAAACAGACAAAAGCAACAGAATACATTAAGAAATGCTGTGTTTTTAAGTAAATGCCAAGCACACAAGCAATGTCTGTACGTTTTCTTCCTGTGAACATCTATTCGATGGAGGGTTGTACCACCCCTAATCACAGCTGTGAACTCATCAGGCTGGTGTCATTAATGCTTTTATTGTTGTTGCAATAAACAGACGTGTGCAAATCTAATTTGGGAATGGAATCCGCAGCATTTCAATCATGCAAACCACAGAGAACAATGCAGCATCAATCTCAAAATAATTAAACTGCATCCACGGCCTCAGTACACAGCCATCGCTTGCACTGCTTCTGTTATAGAGTGGTGTAAAGATAATTTAGCTAAAACAGCTACAGTGTACAATGAAGAGTATTGATAAGAGCAGACCCACATTCTGTTAGTATGCAAATCTGGTCGACTGAGATTGCATCATATTGTGACCACATCATATCTTTCTACAATGTTGATAAATGACCAAATCTGCCACTCATGCGTGGTCTTGCCAAATTAGACTCTGTTAAGTATGCTATTATAGTGCCTTGTGTTCTAAATACCTTAAACTAAGCATTTTAAGCAAAGCCATATTCCTACTATTGAATGCTACAGTGTGTTTCTGTTATGATCCACTTGTTTGCAAATGCAAAGTGACAAAATAAGTGATTCTAATATTAAACAATTTGATCAGCTGTTGCGAAAAGGAAAAACACACTAAAACTATACAAACAATCATTATCGAAACTGTTTATAGGTAATGATGAAACATTCCTTAGACATTATTCACAGGCCTGCAGCAAACCATACCAATACAATCTGTTAACCAGCAGGACCAGGCATGATGGAACAACCCATGCTGACTTTCAGGGAATTTTAGGGGGCCATACCTTTTTCAAGACCTTCATGGCAAATATCTTCCCAGAATCTGCCCCTGTTACCTTGCGAACTTGAAAAACCTGTTTTTTTAAACAGAAAAGGACCATTAACATATATAGGCTAAGATGACAGTCCAATAAAAATGGCACAGTTAGATCTACAATAAAAATCTGCAAACGAAAACTAAAAGCATTAAAACCTCAGTGCAAACAAATTACGTACAATATTGTTTTCAAAAGTCAGTACGATTTTTTTTTTACAAAAATTAATGGATACCATTCAGCAAGGATGCATTAAATTGATCAAAGGTGACAGTAATGACATTTATAATGTTACAAAAGCTTTCTATTTCAAATTAATGCTGTTCATTTGAGCTTTCTATTCATCAAAAAATTCATTAAAAAATCCTGAAAAAAATGTATGAAAGCAACAACTCTTTGCTGAAAATTCAGCAAATTGCAAATACTTTAAATTACATTATAACCTATTAAAATAGAAAGCATTTATTTTAAATTATAATAATATATCACAATACTACTGTATTTATTGTATTTTTAATCAAATAAATCAACATAAGAAGCTTCTTTCAAAAACTCTTACCGACCACAAACTTTTATTCTGCAGCATTATTTATGTGTTCAAACTACACCACATGCAGGGAGGAAACACTGGGTAGCACAGCTAGTCTTGCTTACCTTGCCATATCCTCCTTTACCCAAAACACGAAGCAACTCAAAACATTCCGGACGAATCTGCTCCGTGCCTTGATTCACACTGTTCTCGGAGATCTCGAACTTCTCGCAGTCTTCCATACTGCTCCAAAACATTAAAATATCAACATAAAATATCAAGAGAAGACATTTCACTTTTTGAGGGGCTAAATTCAAATGACCTCATCAAATTACACAAATATAATTAGGACCACTTTGACATACTCACAATTCAAAGCCACTGCACTGGTCCATGCATTCATTACTCTTGGCCTGTGGACAGAAACAAACTTTTGGTGTTTATGGTAGGTTTAGAGTGTTTGAGGTGTGGACTGCAGTTTTTTTTTTTTTTTGTATCTCTGCAGCTTTTCCACCAAATGCACAGTTTGCAGATCTGACACGGCCATTAAAGCTCAATCTATACCGGTGACTGATGCGCACTGGCTCTTTTCCATCAACTGGAGTATCAAGGTCACTGATCGCTGTTATCACATTACAAGACCCAGTCTAACAATACAGAGAGTGTCAGACCAAGGCAAGTTGGACCTACAGAGGATTTTCTGTGGTTTCAGAAGTAATTCAGGAGCAAAGCTAGTCTAAAAATCTGACATGAGAACTTCCGTCAAACTTTTGAACACTTTTAGCCTCTAATGTCTATTTTGCTTTAATTTCAGTGTTATAAAAAGTAACTGCAGCTGAAATGTTTTAAAGGTTAATTTCTCTCATATTTAATACAATTCTGAAGCTAGGTATCCAAAAATCTAGTTTAAGCAGGTAGCTGTGTTTCTAGCTGGTCTGAGTTGGTCACTATGTCTGGCTAATATGTGCTTTAAAAAATCAGCTAGATAGAATATCTTCAGTTTGACCAACTGGTTTATAGCTGGTCCAAGAAGATCCATCATATTAACAACCAGCTTGAACCAGCTAATGTCCAGCTTAGACCAGCTAGAAACCATTTTAAGCTAGCTTAACCATATTAAGCTAATTTATACTCTAAAATCGTATTAAAACAGACTAATATGTCCACTTATAATAACGATATTGACATGTTTTGTCATATATATATCATGGTAAGTACTTTGTAAATCTATTCTCTGTAAAACACTTTTAAACCATATAATAATCATACAGTAACGTTACCATGGTAAATATTAAAGTACCATGGTATTGTCATGTAATAGTTTACTACAGTGGCCATAGTACTTTTCTGCCTTGTTTCTGAAGCGTGTAAGGTGCCGGATCGACCCTCAGGCCGGTCCAGGCGATGCGGAAAAACTGAAACCGAGCCGGTTACCGGTTACATACATACCCCGTCGGCGAGCTCCTCGTCCGACACGTTGTCCTCCGGCGGGTCCAGGTCGATATCAAACACACCAGCCATAGCCACAAGTCTCTTTACACACACCAATACCGGAATAACGATGAATACAGACACCTCGTGGTCCGGCACGACTCAACAACGCCATAACCGGCTCTGGTAACGTTACGCAACGTATTCCTACGGAGATTAACTACCGGTAAACGATAATCACGGCGAACAGCGAGTTTCACAGAGCGTCAGTGCGCATGCTCCGGTATGTGTAAAACAACTGTCAACAACTAAATTTACGTTTTTATTTATTAAAACACAAAATGTCTTCCATTTTACTCCGGAAGGTTGTAGCTGAGGTAAGTGGGTGTAGGGATACAAAAACACGTCATTCTATGCGTATAGGAAGCTGATGTTACTTGTAGTACCGCTGCACTACCAGTAGGTGTCGACAAAAACCTTGTTTTGCTTTTGGCAAGAGCTTCAAGTGCGTGCTGATAGCTACTGCATAATCAGCAGTCTGCCTGTTTTCAAGCATAATTTAATTATGAAATAACTACAAGTTTCTTCACCTGATTAGAGGGTATAAAGAAAGGTTTTCCGAAGTTGTACACAAAACAAAGATTATTGGGGTAACGTTACGTTGTAAAATACTATTTCAGTCTTTCTGCTTCCAAGTTTCTTTGTAATTGTCTTGTTTTTTTCAAAGTAAATCCCACACTATTTTTTCAGTATGTATACACATAGCCTATATACTTACATTTCATTTTATGGTATCATTAAAATATTTTGTGTTGCTTGAGCATATTTGTGACCCTAGACCACAAAACCAGTCATAACAAGTAGCACGGGTATATTTGTAGCAATAGCCAACAATATGATATATGTATGGGTCAAAATGAATGATTTTTATTTTATGCCAAAAAAAATCATTAAGATATTAAGTAAAGATAATGTTCCATGAAGATATTTTGTAAATGTCCTACCGTAAATATATCAGAACTTAATTTTTGATTAGTAATATGCATTGCTAAGAACTTCATTTGAACAACTTTAAAGGCAATTTTCTCAATATTTAGATTTTTTTTTTTTTCAAATAGTTGTCTCTCAGCCAAATATTGTCCCAAACCATAGGCTACATCAATAGACAGCTTATTTATCCAGCTTTCAGATGATGTATATCTTTCGGAAAAATTACCCTTATGACAGGTTTTGTGGTCCAGGGTCACGTTTGATTTTGTGTAGAATAATTAGGCCTAGGTGTCTTACCGTTTAGATTTGGGAGGATATCGATGTAAGAGAAAAGTTTGATATTTTTGCCAATATTGGATTATTCATGAAGGGTAATTCTATTGAATGAGGGTAATTATTCAAACCTTTCTTCCTATCCTAAACTACTTTCAAAAGTCAGCAAGCTCGCCAAAAGGCATGGCTGGAAGAAAGATGCAAGCTCACACACTATATACATTGTTACAAAGTGCTGGGTAGCCACAATTCTCTGCTCCCCACTTTAAAAACCACATGAATGGATCACAATGGGCACTTTGTGTCACATATGCTCCTAGCAGAAAAAAAAACAAACACTATGCAAATTATAGTTACAGGGACTTTCCAAAGTTGTATGTTTTTGAAAACGAGGCATAATTACGGTGGCCGAGAGAGCTCAACACGCTGTAACTTAAGAAAACACATGCAAATTGAAAAAACACCAGATAACTCATTCATACTTTACACAACCTGACACCAAAACAATGCACATCACAATATATGGCTGTTGATAGACTGATAATATATCAAGCTATTTGAAGCTTAATTGTTTGCAATAAAAACGGGCCTCATGTTGTAGATTGTAGACACAGATTGTTCTGTTCCAAAATGTTTAGAAAGAGAGCAGGAAACTAACCGTTGATCAAACTCTCATTCTTCTGCTAGTTTTAATGATACATACCTGTGGGTTTCGTGAGAGGTAAAGATACCCAGTATCTGCGTCAGATAACGTTTACACTTGGTCCTGAGTCAGCTTGGGTGCGAGTGTTCTCCTATTCGGTGACAGCACATCATTGATTCAGACGGGTTAAAGCCCCCGACTCACCTGAACTTCAGCAGAGTTTTAATTATGAATACACTTGCTTTTGAAAGCTGTAAACTGTATATGAGGAACTGTTACAGTTTTACCTTAACCCAGATAACATGCACTTCGTGTACGTAAAACGTGAGGACACTTTAAATTAGGCCTACAAACCTGTTAATATGCAAATTTTAAAATATTATTTTATAATAATTTTAATGCGTACCTTTTATATTTTAAAAAAGTATTAAAAATAATATCTAAAATTGTTCACCTATGCCCCCTACTGGTTGCTCGAGGTAAGTTATGCACGTTGAAAATCTAACTAAACCCGCAAAAGCGTGATGTTTGGTCACATGCTAAGCAAAAACACCTTATTGTGCAACCTACACAAAAGATTGGCCATAAGATGGAGGGTTAAGAAACTACAACTGAACATGTCAAGCCTTATTTGAATATTAAAACCTGTTTGAAGGAGTGATTTGCATGATGGCGAACCCTGAGGAGAAGCTGTAACTGTAGCTAGTGGGCGTGATCGTTCCTGAATTAATCACATCACCAAAGGAAGGGTCACCCAACAACCAGTTCATTCTGACAGGATGAATATGATATTATACAGGATATTATACAGTACACATATTTTCGTAGTCGTTTTTTTTTAATAATCAGTTCTTATTGGCGCATAAAGGAATGACATTTGAAGGATTTACTATTGCAACTACAGACTTTTTTTCAGTGTTTATATATTTTAAAAAGGTTATCGTTATTTTAATACATATGTATTTATGTATAAATGTATCTATAATTATTATATTTATTATATTTTATTTTTAACGACTAATATTTTTGTTAACCTAAAATGTTAACTTAAAACATTCTTAACTTTAAATTTCTGAAGCTTGTAGCAATTATATTTCATTGCCTGCAATTACTGTTGCATGATGTATTGCTCTGCATTAAACAAACTTTGATGTGAGAAAAACACTATAAACCTCAAATAACAAAATACATAATTGCTCTAATTTTTTAATTTAAACTTTTGCAGAAATTACATTTCATTGTCTGCAGTTATTGTTCCATGTTGTATTGTTGTGCATTAAACAAACTTCGATGTCTGAACAATATACTGTAAATCTTACTACAAAATTTCATATTTTATATTTTGATATTTTTTTTAATTTTACCTGGACTTTGAATTTCGGAAGCTTTTTAATTTCATTATTTTTTATTCATCTTTATTTTCATACATATGTAGGCCTATGTATAGTATTTTTATTTTACCTGCTCTTATTTTATCTTAGATTTTAAACTTTAAAAATTTACCTTAACTTCAAATATCTTCAGCTTGCAGAAATCACATTTATTAGCCTGCAATTAGTGTTGCATGTTGTATTGCAGCACACTAAACAAACTTACAATATATCATAAAATTCAAATAATAAAATATATCAAACTCAACTCAAAAACCAGGAGACGGATTAACATTTAATTCATTCATCTTTATTGATTCACACTCAGGACACATACACAGACATACATGAATGGCAGAGGGGGTTCCCTAAAGTACAGGATGTTCTGAACAGTTAGAGGAAATGATACGACTCTACTGTGAAAGCCAGCAGATCACCCTGTGGTTTTACAATGGAGAAAAACAGAGAGAATTGCTTAATGGACATCTTTTTAATTTAATAACAAATACCAGTTGCACATGTTAGATAACGACTGAGCAGTTATATGACTGTAGAGCAAGTGCAAATGAAGGGGTGGGCAAAAAGATCTGTCATAGAGTGTGTTGCAATAAGGTGTGTTCTTTCTGGATCCTCAAGAAATTCAAGTGGACAAAACCAAATGCTGAACGTGCGCGCGGGCACACACGCCCTTCAACGAGAAAGGCTACGCAGAAACACGTCAATCACGCTCACTGTAAACACACACACACACACCTCGGAAATATTTCTTTCATAACGACCCCTCTAAAATTAGACACCAATATCGAGACAAAAAAAACAAAAAATTTTTCAGTATAGAAAAAATATGGTTATAAAACTGACAACCACTACTACTAAAAAAAAACAGACAGGGATTAAAAAAACCAAGATATCTACAGGGGATGAAAAAACCCAAAATGTCAGACAGCCTACAGACTGTTGTCGCCGGGCTAATGTAACAGCCAACACCAGTCTGATAAGCTATTTGACACACTGGGAGAGACTTCTTCTTCTTCTAATAACGTTTTATGGCGGATGGCAAACCAACTTCTGGTGCCTGGGAGAGACTTGTCCACAGTCCACACCAATAAAGCCACATAATGAATAATTAACTCACCAATGATGAGACGAGAGGGTGGGGCTGGACGAGGGGCGTGGCCATCAATTCTAACACTATAATGATTTAAATCCCGTTATGGAAGAACCGAAAGCTTTCTTCCCCTCATTCAACGGAGCACTGTGTGAGATAATCGAAAGCAGCGTTTTCTGGGGCCTCACCGTCGCGCTCTAACGTTAGAAAGACTGTCTCGCTGGATTTTGAGACAACCTCTCTCTCGCGCGTCCCCCTTCGCTCTCTCTCCCTCTCTCTCAGCACTGTTGCCATATCCGCGTATTATAAGCAACTTTAAATCAAGTCAATTATAAATACTGGCAATCGCGCCTTGCTGTTTTCGGGTTTGTTTGCAGAACACATGCATGTTTTGAGATTTCAAAGTTACAGGCATGTAGCACTGTATAAAACAACATAACATTTATTATTCGTACAATTTACCAGTACAATTTGCATTATTCTTGGTCAACAGATAGTTTTTTTAAAGTTCGTATTACTTTTGTAAATTAAGTTTTAAATTTGTTATTAATTCAGATATCAAATTGTATATGTGAAATCTTTATTTTTTCCAAAAGTATATACTTACATGAAACATTATTTTGTTAATTAGTCATTAATGTCATAAAATCGGTTTATTTTAATTTAATTTTATATATTTTAAATCTCCGTAATCTAAATGTTTCATGCTGATCAATAAATTCCAGCGTTTCCATTGGCCTGCTTTCTTCACGAGATCTGGCAACACTGCTGCCTCTCATCCTCTACGCCAGCAGCGAGTGCATTGAGTTCAGCGGAGGGTTCGTTTAAGGTAACGGCAAAAGAAAATCCACACGGTTCCGTTTTTTTATACGCCTGCAGCTTCCAGAATCACATACAAGGGCAGCGTTACAAAAAGGCACCGAAAAATAATTTCACAAGCAATTAAAAGAAAAAAAGACGCGAAAAGAAGCGACGGACAAGACGTTAGCTGCCTTTTGTTATGCCACCAGTGTAACGTAGTGGTTCTCAATCTGGTCCCGGTGGCCCCCGACACTCTACATTTTAGATCTGACACACCCATTTCAGGACACGGAGCCTCTAATGAGTTGAATCAAGTGTACTAGACTAAGGAGACGTACAAAATGTGCCGTTTTGGGGGACCACCACGGCGCTAGCGTCTAAAAATGCTTCAGCGTTTTAAACTGAAACTACTCGACACTGTAAAAGAGGCAAGACACTAACCTTTCAAATTGACAGACAATCTGTTAGTCAAATCCAATCTAGCAGCGGGCATCCTCCAGCATGACCGGATGCTCTTCCGATGTATAGAATATGAGCGTTAAGGAGCTACGCGCGAAATGTGGCAGCCGCCCACGCACATATGTGCCCGAACACACGCGCTTCATAATCTGATTGAATGCGTTATTGCATCTGGTGGAGTGGCCCTGTAGTGAGTCATGTGGTTACACACACACACACACACACACACACACTCACTCGCTCTCTCCTTCTCCCTCTCCCTCTCCTCTTTGGATCTCGGGAAACAAAACAATATCTCTAGACGAAAGGAACATTATGATTCACCAAGCTTTTAGAGCGCAAGACGAGCTTTCCTCAGAAGTAGTAATGTAACGCAAGCACTAGTCAATATGCATAACATCTTATAGCGACTTTAGAGTCAGCGTTTCCTTACATTAACTTCCTTTTATAGCTACCTAAATTCAAATTCTGAAACTTGAAAGAATTCAAATTCTAAAAAAATGATATGAGCGCTGTGAATTGGTTATATGCTGAATTTCAAAGCACATAAAGTGACTAACAACGCATTTGAAAACTAAATTAATGCAGTCTGTCCCTTAAATGTAATAGACCACACGCAACATAAGCCACAGTGCACCTTAACATCTCAATCAATGGGATCAGTTAACCTGTGCAAGACAGAGCTGAGAACATGAGTATCTCAGCACAAACCACCAAGCTAAGCAAGCACATTAAAAAGTAAAAATGTTAACCGATAGCCATGTTACAAAAGAACCCTCAAAGAAAATTGAGAAAAATAAACCTATTATTCTAACAGCAGCTCTCATGAGATTGAGGAAGCTATTCGATTTTAGGTTAAAATCGGTTTCTTGATTTAGTTTTGCTTTACATTTGTTGGAAGCCATAAGTTTATGATGCAACAAACCATGCTGATCACCATCTTCTAAAACCTGTAAGGAGAAAAAGACAGTCAATTATGCTTAATCATCAATGCATTAACTCGTCAGAAACATCTCAGGTTAAGCAATCACTCAACTCCACATGCATTTCCCTCCAATCTCTCCCTGTATCTTTAAAACAAGATTTACGTTAGTGACACGCGCACGGTGGCATCGTTACTTCCTACCGGTTGAACAAGCCCGCAGCTTTCCTTAAGTAACCGCAGGAGGTTCAAGTTACCAGAAAAAAGGAACATTGTTCCAGAAACATCCGTAATCTCTCATTGTGCAACTTCATCTCTTTCTTTCTCTCTATCTCTCTCTTTCATTTCCTCCTCCCACACGTACGCACGCATGCACACGAGCTGGAAAAGCGCTTTAGATGAAACACACTTTAGATGATTTGCACACGGGCAGACGAAGGTAAAAAAAAAAAAAGGTGTAGCTCTTTGTTTCCGTGCGCACTTGTGAGGGAACAGCGGTGGCAGGAATCGAGAGTACAGCCTCAACCTCTCCCCTCCTCCTGCTTCCCTTCCCAACGTCCCCCAACCCTCCTCCTTCTTCTTTTACTCCCAGGGGCCCCTCCCGTCTCCGGCAGCCTGCGCTGGTTCAACAGGGTTCGGGGGGTTTAGTGTGACGCGGGGGAGTGTCCGGTTCACTCAAAGAGCTCGGAGTATGACTCAGCATCTCTCCTCAGCCAGACCCTGAACAGGCCCCCGCAACCAACCACCGCACGGCCCACGCGGAGCCCCTGACACTATGGTCTACCACATGCAAACAATAACACCTCAACAGAATCACACGGTAGAATAAAACCAGTCTCGAAGCGATAATTAGGGCAGGGAGGTAATTAGGATGTGGAACAAAAAAGAAATAGGGGTGCGCGTAATAAATTAAAAGGAGGAATGGAGGAAAAATATACAAAAATACAAAAGCCACGTCTGGGATTGAGGCAAATTTAAAGGTTGAACGAAAGAGATGAGTGATGGGACTTACGATTGGGGTGGCCTCTTCTGCGCGCTGCCCGGTGTTGTAATTTTGCCCTCTGGGCCTCAAGGTACTCCCTGAAAGGCTTCTGCAGAGAGGCGCCAAACAGGGGAAAAGCTCTGTGACAGAAAAGGAGAAGAGGCGGAGGGGACGAGACCGGAGAAAGAAAGGGAGGGAGAGTGAAAGAGAGAGAGGTCACATAAATTTCACTTACCGACTCTGAAAGGTCAGTGAGTTTCCTTTACCCCGCTTCTCCTCTCTCCGCTCGCAGAGAGAGGGAGATAGAGACCGAGCTCTGTTATCCCAAAAGACAGAAACTCAAATAAGGGAGGAAAAAAAAAACTAAAGTTCAGCTTGTTCTGGGAACTACATATCCTAAGCACTTTAAAAATGATGGAGGGAAAAAAAACACACACAGAGAGAGATGCACACAAGAAGAAAAAAAGCTTGTCCTGACGGCATGCTCACACAGGGAGCCATCCACACTCCCCTGTAATGTCCCTCAGCTAGGCTGAAGGAAGAAATGAATGATTTCTCAGAACTCTCACATTTATCACTGGCGGTTCCTGTAGGAACTGGTTCCAGCCAATTAATGAGGAAGTAAGTCTATGCTGTGTGATTACTGGTCGAGAGAGTGTGTAAACCCCACCTACTTCAAGCAGGAAGGCGGGGCTCTGTGAGAGACAGCCCATATTAGGAAACCCTTTTATGAGATTTAGCCACTACCTACCCCCCACCCCCAACTGACACACACAATCACATGGAAAGGCAAATGGCCCCTCCCAAACAAGTAGAGGAGATTAAGTAAAAATATGAT
>NW_015542477.1:1950905-1971948 GCF_001515605.1 Sinocyclocheilus anshuiensis
ACACACACACACAATCACATGGAAAGGAAAAGAGAAGGAGATTTGCCCTGGCATGGCAAATGGCCCCTCCCAAACAAGTCGAGGAAATAAATTAAAAATAATATATTTATTTTTATATATATATATTATATCTTAAACTTAAAGCAAGATTTTTCAAGGCATTTATTATTAAAATGACATTCAAATTTTTTTTTTTACATGGCCTGATGCTCTCTGACACATTTGGACTTTTGTCTTATCACTTTACACAGTCATGTGGCCGATAACGGTCTCTTTGAACTCTTCATTTCACAGACGCAAACAAGCCCCTCTGCCCACTCGAGTTTCTGAAAGTGCAACTTCACGGATAAACAGTATAGATGAGCTCATACCGGTTATTTTGTTAAATCATTAACCAAACACACTATCATCATCCACCCGTGATGTGGGTTAACTAAACGCAAACACATCAAGCCCAAAAAAGTGCAAATGGAGAAGTAAAATGATGCAGGCTTATTAGGACGTTACTGAAAATCCACCATCAAAACCAACACCCACACACCTCAGAGGAGAACATACCAAAATCCAACCAACTGTAAAAACTCAGAGGAGCTAGCATTAGCACATCTGAAGCCTAATTTCAGATCTAAACCATCATTAGTTGTTTTTTTTCTGTCAGCGGGGTTTTGCAGTACAGCTTATAGTGAAACGCTGCGGTGCTAGAACAAAGAGTGAGATCAAAAACTTGTGTCTTTGTGTTTGAGAAATTGGCGGGCTCCAATCGAGCCTTGTCCGATGAGCCATGGTGAGTCAGTGCCTGTTCGAGTCACACATTACACTCCTACCAACCGTCAGAAGCATGCTACTAAACCATGAGCACTATCTCCATGTCCATAAAACAAGGATTTGCACTTCTGGAACGTTCTGGGGCAGGGATCTCTTTGGAAAAACATGCTGGACTAAGAAATATATATTCACTGTCAACATTGCATGATCTGGTCATATTTACATTTTTAGATGACAAAATGTGTTGTGATATGTCTTGGAAAATGCTTGCAAAGAGCATATTTTGTTCACGGTGGAACCCATGCGATTTGTACAATGAGGGGCAATAAAAGTGAGTACTTGAAATATTTCCAAAAATATATCTGGCATGGTTTTGGAGTGAAAACATCTTTTATGGTGGGAATGTATTATTTCTGCTGAAAGTGTATATCATGAGGTTATCAGAAGAAAAACAACATATAGAGTCAGAACCAGAATTATTGTGCATATCTGAGTAGGAAGGAAAATCCATTTTGAGATGTTACGACATTTAAATGCTGCAGAGAGATGGAATGCATTTGTTTTTCAGTTGCATGTGTTCTCTAATAATTATAATAAAAAAACTGTATAAAATCTGATTTAAAAAATCTGTATGAAATGTGTTAAAAACGGCATATCTTGCTAACTTAAATCATATAAATGAATAGTCACTCCAAAACCTATTTCCAGACAGATATTTCCATCACTATACACTAACTGTATAAAAACATTTGTAATTAATTGTTCATGCAAGTAATTATAAAAAATAAATTGACAAATAACTAATGCTAAAGTTGCTTCTGTCCCGTTTATGAGTAAAACAAAAAAATATTGTTACAGCTGCAACTGTGTAACACTTGGAAGATTAAAAAAGTAAATTCAAATTTCAAGTCAAATTATCAACTTGACAACCTAAATTATTTATTTTTCAGATACATTAATAAAAGTGTATTTTTGCACTGTTAAATGTGTTAATTAGGAGAAAATCTCTAAATCAAGGTGTGATTTGATGTTTTTATTTAACTGTGAAATAAATGCTTAAATGTGCAATTGCAAACACACCTCTAATGTACAGTGCATACTATGTATATTGTAAATACAAGTAATTTCCCTTCATTTTTGTATTAAATGTAAAGTGTGTAACACCGTTCTGTGCACTCTACAGTGTTGACTTATTTTGCTGTAATTGCATCATAATTTCAATTTCGAACTTTTCATATATCTTTCATACGAAATTTCCTTTATGATTTTTCTTATGAAAGTAAAAGACTTAAATAACATTGCACAACATAGAAGCAACTGATGTGCATTCATTAAAATATTGGAAGAGAAATGGCAGTTTAGTAATTAACTATTGGTAAAAACTGTATGTTATCAATAATCAATAAAAGATTTTCTTTGTCATATCAGTTATTTCAGTTAAGCAGGATTTACAGGAAAGCCATGAGTCATTGTTTATCAAATCTGATCATGTAATGGCTTTTTTGCAATGAGGAAAAAGCAAGTAAAACATTTGTTTTTAAAAAATATGTTACTTTTTGTATTAAACATTTGAATATAGCAATATATAAAAATTATATTAAATGAAATAAAAATCTAGAGTGAATTAGTAATATATACTCTACATGTTTTTAATCTCTCTATACATTTTAAATTCAAGCACAAGTTATTTATATTTCATATCATATTGTATCTTACTATTTTTTATTGTATCAGTTACAATCAATACAATTAAAAAAAAAAATTCAAAACTGACAAGACTCTTAATTTACACCAATACACATTGTGCAAAAGCACCTAATGAGCGCATGTCAGCAGATCAAGACCAAATCTTCCCACAATCCCTTTTCAACTCTCAGCTAGGAAGAGTGCAGCAAGCTAACAAAGTTATCAAGGTTCGCCATATTGATTAGTATTGATTAGTCATATTTAAGTGATGCTGAGGATATGTTACGTCCAGCGATAAAGCACAGGTGAGCGGACAGGGGTATCTGAGGTCATTTCATTAGTATGCTGGCTCCTATGTGTCTGTCCATCTCCCTGCTGAGTGACATCAGCAACAGGAAATGGGAGATGATTCAAACACATGCAGGGAAGGATGATGATCCTCAAGCACAGGATGATAAAGATGCTGGTCATCGATGATATGAAATCTAGATAATGACAGAGCAGGCTACCTCGGCTCAAGGCCTGTTTGACCGCGCAAGCTTCTGACTCAGCGTGCTTGAAGTCTTTGCTAACGTCAACAAGATCCGTCGAGAAAAATTAAGAGACAAAAAGAGCAATAGATGCTATGGATGAGGAGTGAGGCATGGCGGTGGAGAGAAAGACTGTGCGAGTACACTCAAAACAACAATACTTTGGCTAATATTAATTCAAATGTGGACAGCAGGAAATGGGTTTTCTTAATAAACTACGCTGTAAATACATCAAACTAACTTACAATAGCATGTATTCAATCTAAACACAAGGTAACCCCTAAACCGGCAACATACTGTAATAAAAACTCCTTTAAATCCCAACATAATGGAACATTAAACACAAACTAAGTTTCCCTCCTTTCCTTATCTTGCTCAAAAATGCATAAAATAGGCTAAACACTTCATTCTAACATTTAATCTTCCCATTCGGTTCCATGCAAAGCATGCTGGGAACTGGAAATCCCCTGCCTGAGTGCATAAAAATGATCCACTTGGTCCTGTTGCAAACGGATTAAGTAATTTTATAAAATGTATTGAAATTAACTTTACAATTTGTGTTGCATTCACTCCTTTTAACCAAATAAATGGAGGAAGCAGCATTTTTGAGTGTGAGTTGAACCAGTATAATGGATGCGAAGAACAGAATGAGGCCTTGTAACACCATTAACTGAATTACCTGTCAACACTTGTGTTTTACAAACTGTGATCTTTGGAGAGGTGACTAAACCTTACCCAGAAGCAACATCATGCAAGAAGAACCATGGGATCAGCATGCAGGAAGGTGAAAACATTCATGGCTCTGTGTTCCCCAGCGAACAACATGGGGATTTTTTGGAGGTAAACAGGTTCCAGCTTCCCTTTACTTCTCGTCCCTCTATAAAACAGTTAATAATTCTCAGTCACCATCTGACAACATTCTAATGAGCTATCATTTCCTGTAGCCGTTACAATTTTTGTCTCTTATTTTTTTCCCCCCATGCTATTCATTTCCTTGAGACTGAATTCCTCAAGCCTTGAGTCACAGGTGACCTCTGACCTCAGGTCCCCTCTAAAGCTGCCAGCCAATGTTTCCTCAAAGCTGTGCATGTGCACGGTCACACAATTCTGATGTCGCTACCGCGCAAATGGGAGAAAATTTCCAACAGATTCTAGACTTTAAAAAATGAATAAATAAAAAGAGGGACTAACCTTGATATTTTATAATTCAGAGTTTAAAAAAAAAGGATGGCATTTCAAACTCAAGCCTACTGATTTTTAGTACAGAAGTGTAAATATCCAGGGCTGACTAATTCACAAGATAAAAACAGCATTACTAGAGAATTTCAGTCATCTAGAGAGGCAATGCATCATTTTTTAGCGTTTTATGAGCCTGACAAAACTTATCTTGACAAATTGAGTTATCGTGAATTTAACTGAGGAAAACAAGACTATATTAACATATTTTAGAAGTCCAAATGAGTAATAATAATGCATATTGAATCATTTATTTCTCTGGCTTTAACTAATTATGCATTTAATCATGTAAATGTATCTAAAACACACACATAGCAAAAATATAATAAATGCAAATGTATTAATTGATATTCAAGTCAGATTAATAAGATAAATTAATTAATTGTGTAGTTACACACACAGGAATACATACTGTATAAATGTAAAATGTATAAATGTATAAGTCTATAAATCATTGACAATTATACATTTATATTCTATGCCTGTTTAATAAACTAAATTATTTTATTTATAATCTATATGTTATATATTTCTCTGTTCAGGTGGATGAAGGACACCAATAAAAATAGGTTGTGCTCAGCAGGAACAAAAATTAGAGGGAACATTGCCGCCAGCTGATGAGGACGGCCATCTTTAAATAAAGGGTGTAGGCCATACACCAGTGTATATCTACAGCTTCTCACACACAGAGACACATCTGTACACACTAATGACGCAAGAGGCTTAAAAAAAGGCCTTGACAAGTTTCTCCTAATCATTTACAGTGCAGGTATTTTAAAACAAAAGAAGGTCACGCTCTGTGGAGGAATTGATAAGTGCACTGCCGTTCACCTCTGGTCTGGTTCTTAGGGTCAGTTAAAACTAGCTCCATGTTACATGAGGATCTTTCCCAATGACCTCATGAGCAAGCCATGAGGACGTGTCCTGAATGGAGATCCCCGAACTCAGGGTATTAATCACTCGCACACACACACACACACACACACACACACATACATTGCTTTACGTGCTCACATTCATTCCTGTTTTCTCCACCAGCTGTGCCAGTCCCATGTTTAAACAGTAAGAATGAAGTAAAAAAACAAAAACAAAAAAACAGACTAAACAAAGGAGAAGAGGAAGAGAGGGGTGAGATCACTCCTATTTTGGAAAAGACTTATCAGCACGGGACTGGGTGACAGGGAATACTGATCTCTTCCCCTCTGGGTCTCAATGCTGGCTCAGAAGAGAAAAAAAATGAGTAATTATAGCACACTCATACAAGTGTCACTTCCCACCACACCAGCTAGACACTCATCACCTCGAACGCACAAACGTGTACACAAAACAGGCAAGTGTGCATACAAACTCACACCTCCACTAGAGAGCCAAGACATTTACATTTTAAATCAGATTCGAGATCCAAAACCTAGTGAGCCACTTTTTACCTACTGCCTACACAGGCAGCTGTCTACCAGTCATGGAACCTCATTAGAGATCAATTTGGAACATTATCACTGTAAACAAATGTTTTTTGAAGTTGTAAAAAAAAAAAAAAAAAGAGATGGCAATAGAGATTGAATAGAGTTTCAATAGAGATTGACATGAACAAGCTACTAAGCTAAAAACATTATACTCTAATAAGAATAAATACAAACCACATTAAAGGGGTCATATGATGCGATTTCAATTTTTCCTTTCTCTTTGGAGTGTTACAAGCTCTTGGTGCATAAAGAAGATCTGTAAAGTTGCAAAGACTAAAGTCTCAAATCCAAAGAGATATTCTTTATAAAAGTTAAGAGTCAACCACGCCTACCTAAAACGTCTCGTTCTAACACGCCCCCACGTCTACATCATGATGTGGGAAGATAACGCCGCCCAAATGTTCACGCAAAGAAAGAAGGCGTAACTTTTATTCTCGCTGTAGTATTGTTGTTGCCGCCGCCATGTCATGAAGGCGCTGTGTGTTTCGTTGTGAACGCGAAACTTTGTTTGGCCTTCCAAAAGAGGACGATATCTGCTTCGTTATGTCTGGAGCTGATCTGTGCTGGTTGCTGAGGAAATACAACAACCATTTCATTATACCAAATACACAAAATAATGTTCTTTTTGGCAACATCTTATGACCCCTTTAAAATATTGTGTAAAATTCACTTTTTTAAAATCAGATTTTTATTAAACGTTCATTTAACATTTATACTTTTTATAATTTTTCAGGACTGAATCATACTTATAAAATAAATACTGTCTGCTTAGCATAAATACAATATATACACACTTGTGTGTGTGTGTGTGTGTGTATACGTATATATATATATATATATATATACACACACACACACACATGTATATATAAAACTGATGTATATATGGATAGACAGATAGATAGATAGATAGATAGATAGATAGATAGATAAAAATGTACAGATGCAATATACAGAATAGATGCAATACATATAAATAAATTACTGATGATGATGATGATAATAATAATAATAAATAAAAACAGAATCCCAAAGTGCTACAAATTAAAAAACAAAAAGACAAAATAGATGTAAAGAATCAATCAATCAAAAGCTCTGCATAACTATAAAACTGCTATTTAATATACTACAATAAATAATATAGATATACGGATAAAATTTAATCAAGAACATGTTTCTCAGAACACTGTTTTGGAACATTTTGGACCAACTTTGGCAATGTCTCAATGAGGCCTACAACGCTGCCTAAAAAGCTGTCGCTCACTTGGTCTTGGAACAGAGCACCAGTGATCAAAGATGCTTCTACTAAAATATCAACTGAAAATTCCAATTGACGTAAACAAATCATTCCTATGTGCCCATGCAACAAGCTTAGGCACGAGAGATCAGTCAGACATCAGCCATCCTCAAAGCGAGCTCTGATTACACAGCAACACAATTCACAAAATCACTATGGGTGGACTGCTTACTGACTCACTGGAGGATCAAACATGCCCAGGATGATTGTGCGGGCAAGGCCAGGCAGGGCTGCTTACGGCTGGGCCAGAGGAGGAAGGAAAGCTGGGGTGTCTGGTTCAGGGGGATGTAAGGGAGAAGTCCACCCTGTAATGCCCTTCCCTTCCTCTTAAAGGGATAGTTCACCCAAAAATGAAAATTCTGTCATTAATTACTCACTCTCATGTCGTTCCAAACCCGTAAGACCTCCGTTCATCTTCGGAACACAAATTAAGATATTTTTGATGCATTCTGAGAGCTCTCTGACCCTCCCATAGACAGCAATGTAATTACCACGATCAACGTCCAGAAACGTAGCAAGGAGATCGGTAAAATAATCCATGTGACATCAGGGGTTCAACCGTAATTTTACAAAGCTACGAGAATGTGGCGCAGCTGACACAGAACAGCATACGCAGTTCACGTTCAGTGGATACTCTCCAAAATGGTGCTAGGGTGATGCGGAGGAGACATTCTCGTAGCTTCGTAAAATTACGGTTGAACCCCTGATGTCACATGAATTATTTTACCGATCTCCTTGCAACGTTTCTGGACGTTGATCGTGTTAATTACTGTACATTGCTGTCTATGGGAGGGTCAGAGAGCTCTCAGAATGCATCAAAAATATCTTAATTTGTGTTCCGAAGATGAACCCGTCTCACGGGTTTGGAACGAACTGGGTGAACTATCCCTTTAATCACGAAACACTGGCACTTCGGCATGGCCCTGAGACACACTGGCTGGTGAGTCTGCAATCTGCCTATTCTAGGTGACCACTGCACTGGTGACCCTCTGCATAACTGCAAATACACTGAAAGACATTCTAGTTAGAAAAGATGTCACCAATGAGACCACAAAGACTATATTGGCTAATAAATAAGCAATAAATAACAGTTAAGCTCAATGAAGATAAATTTTGTGATAATGAAAAGTGTGCAAACAGGATATTTAAACCTCAGAGCAACACTCACAATGGCATCCAATATTGACGCACTTGTGGCTGCACTGCAAGTCTAGCTCACTAACGAACATGAGAAATAGGTTCGTGCAATGAGACTCATTTTGATGGGAGTGATGATTAAGAACACGAGTTTTGAAACGGAAACACACACGGCAGCAACAGAGCTCTGCTTACGTACATATATCAATACAAACACGAAGATTGAAGATCGCATGTCACACGAAAATATCCGCATAGACTGATTGGACTAAACTGAGAAAATACTAAAGTATGAGTAATAATAACGATTTTGAGGATGTCATAATTAAACATTTCACCTGTACATGCAAAATCCCAATTTTTCTTTTGCTACATGCAGAAGAGCTGCACAAGATGGATGCATTCACACACCTACAGAGCTGTAACCACACAGAAACGATGCTTTCTGTACAGTCATACAGTGAAGCAGCTGTAGGTTGAGTTATCCGGTGAGCTCTAGGTCTGCGGGTAAACCGTGCTCACCTTCAACAGGATGTCACCTAACCAATCACCCGTGACCCAAAGAGTCACAGCCGAACAGACAAACGCATATCAAAGCTGATAACTATCATTTAAAATGTTTTAAACCAACAAAAATATCAAGAAATCACAGTCCTATTAGGATTTTCCAAAGCACAATTCAATATGATTTGAATATAGCTTACGTTACTATTTATACATTTCATTTATACTATTCATTTTTTGAAAGTTATTACAGTAGTTTGCTTTATTGTTGATTTCATTTAGTTATTCTCATTTATTTTGTAATTTCAGATGCATTAAATCAATAGCATTAAAATGACAATATGCTTTTGCATAGAAACTTTAATATGTTTGCATCAAGATATTTCCTAGAGCAAACCAAATGCATTCTCTGAATTCATTCCCTCTCCACAAATTCCTGTCATTCTGATAAACAAATAAGCCAATAAATAAATAAAAAGAGATAATTCAATTTACACAGTTGTACAAAAACAAAACCAAAATAAAAATAAATAAATTCTAATATTTCTAAAAGTTCTAATATTTCTTAAAATTAAGATATCTAAAATTTCTAATATAACTAAACTTGCATGTGAGAAAAGGGATTTACACCTGTTGTGGGGTCATGCAACAAGAAGGGTTTAATACACTATGTACTCCATAAACAAAGAACTCACTCAGATATTTGTATTTATCTAGAGATCTGAAGAATTCAACAAAATGCCCCTAATTTTCCCCTAAATGCATAAATATACTATCAGGCAATTCAGGGTTGGTTCTGATTTATCTCAGACTTTAAGAAAAACTCCTGAAAAAGCACCTATACACTGCTATGCAAATGTCCAAAATTCTTGCATGCACGCGGCACACTTCTGAACTTAAACTTTTGTGCATAAAAAAAAAATCCCCCTTTCCACACTAACATTGACCAGTTTCACTACAGTTGCCCCCCTGTGCAGTTTAAACATGTCTACCTGAAAAAAGGCGGTAAAAAAGGCCCCGTGACTCAGATTCCCGGCTGGATGGGGCTGCAATGACTCGCACGACTTACCGCACAACATGAGGCCTTGGGCAGGTCAGAGAAACAGTAGCTGCAGATAAAGCTGTCACCTCGCTCACATCTAATGAAATAAGTCATTGATTGATTCTGTTCTGTCTTGCTGCATAAAGCCTTAGTAAGACAATTAAAGACCTTTTGTTCACTGTTCAACACTTAAAAAGCCTAGTTTCTGTAGTACACTATGGCGTAACTTGATTTGCAATCAGTTTAGTCACCCTCTTGTGACTCTGATCCGGTATCTGTCTACTCACAAATACTGGGAATAAAGGGCTGATTATTTTCTTGCGTATTATTACGGTCAGTATTAGTAAGATAACTCATACTAACATTCCTGTGAAAAGCTTGGTCACCACCCAGTCACCCTCCATGGGGACTCAACCCTGAGACCTTCAACTCAATGCTGTCTTTGTCCAGTGATGCCTCGAGAACAGGTGACTTTGCCTTCCGTGCTTTCCAGAAAGGAGCAAGAATTTAACTCCTCCATGCCAGGAATTCAACACCAAATTAGTTATTTATGACCACAATTTTAAGCCTAGGAGCGTACCAGAAATAGCAATGGTGGTCACTTAGTAATGTCTCCTATTAGCACTGGAATGAGTTCAGATTAGCCGAGCTTTGATTTGATTTCTCCTGTCAGGAGTATCTTTCCCATCCATCCACTATTTTCTCATAGTCTATTTTTCACATTTAAAGTACTTTAATTAAAAGCAGGGTCATCTGCATATTCTTTGTTTTGATAATGTGACCATTCACGAATGTTCATAAGGAACAGTAGGAGATACTGTCAGATGGAAATGCATGGAGAAAGGATGCATCCTCTGTCAATCAGTTAGCTGCCGTTCACTTTGAGCTCATATACTGAGCCCATGACTATCAATACGGCAGCAAGCCTATTTGAATAGGCACAAAATAAGCCACACACAAAAGCATTTTTTGAATGAAAACAACTGCCTGTCTTCACCAATCAACAGTGATGATATCATCAATGGGAGGGGTTAATTGAGGTGAGACCACAGACTGTTTCAGTATGATTTAACTAACTACACAATACACACGGCACTAAGCCAACACTTAAAGTGATAGTTCACCCAAAAATGAATATTCGGTTATCGTTTCATTTCAAACCTGTTTGACTTCCTTTTTCCAAAAAGGAGATGTTTAGCAGATTGTCTGAGCTGCTTTCTTCTATACAATGCAAGTGGATGGGGACCAGAGGCTGTCAAGCTTTAAAAGGTAAAAACACCATACAAGTAGCATAAATGTGGTATATTTAAGGTCTTCTGAAGCCATATGATAGTTTTAGGTTGTTATCATCTGAAAATGTTACTTTGCAGCTTTGGTCACCATTCACTTTCATTGTATGGAAAAGAGCAGCTTGCACAATCTGCTAAATATCCAATTTTGTGTTGCACAGAATAAAAAAAAAAATTAAAAAAAGTCATTTTCATTTTTGGGTGAACTATTCAATTTATCCTTTTGGTTAACACAATCTGAAAGCAAGCCTACATAGATGGAATGGTTTAATATCTACAAGCAAGCCTGCCCTGGGCAAGGCATTAGTTCTAAGATCTCGCTTACAATTAGCCTGCAAATCAGGAAATAACAACAATAAGTAGCATTAATATAAGACAGAACAATAAGCCACACTCCATCTGAGACAAAGGAAAAGCCTTAAACAGGAAATCAAAGCCTTTCAGGACTACTAGTAATGTCAAATCATGCATAGTCTGAAGATAATTTGCACTGAGTGAACAAGGACACGGTTCCATTCCAGTAATTGCTTGTTTTCACATTTTGTTCCGACTTTTAAATTCTGTTTCTCCTCTCACATCCTGTAAAAAGCTGCTTCAGGACCCTGATATCTCCTCACGATGGATCATTTGGTTAAGTGTACTTCCACAAAATAAGGCAAGACCTGAACTAACTGACGTCACAGTTATTAAGCCCTCACAAATCAGCTAAACTTGTCAGAGACTTTGCCAAACCGTAATGCATAAAATAACTCTTAACAGCGAAGATAAAAGATTTTCCACTATCAACAGTTGTAATTTATAGACATCCCACTTTAAGACAGGAAGATCCATATAGCAATAATAGAACACACACTGACCAGACTGAAAACAGACATCCATCATCTAATCGTATGTTTGCTCTTCATTTAAACAATTCTTTAGGGTCACTCTGGCCAAAGCCATTGACCTGGTCATGAAATACAATACATACAGAAACTGTAGCCTACATGTATATTTAAAATTCTTGGCAGACAATGCGAAAAGGCATTTCACTGGTATTAATCTTAAAATGGTAATGTCTGTGTCTCCTTTATGTCTCACAGATAGGATGCATCAAATTGAGATGTTTTTCTTATTCCCTTTTTTTTTCTTTAGTCAAATGTTTTATGCTATTTTCCTATCTGTAATATAGTCTCATAGAAATTTGCCTTGAAAATAGTAAATGAATTAAAAGTAATTTCTTGTTTGTTAATGTTTCATTAAATATCCATACATTACAGAACAAATAGCTGATTATTTTCCTTTCATTTTTTTTTACAGTCAAGAGACTGTCATTGAGTTAATCTCTCCAGCAAATTAACAAAAAACATGAACAAAAAATTATATAAAACACAAAAATGCCAGCAAAGTAAAAATGCTTTTCACCAGATTCTAAGGTTCAGAATTGCACTAGTACATAAACCTGCATGTATGTAGATACACTTAAAAAAACAATAGACATTTAGGGAAAGCACTTTATTTCAAATAATACATTTTCTTTTATCTTAAATATAAAAAAGTTTAAATTATCTGTTGCTTGCACACTGCTTGAAAATGATTTTCCACGCAATTCAGGGTCAACATCCAGTCTGTTATACATTCAAACTTAATGTTCAGCCATGTGTCACATGCGTGAATGAAGCCACATTTGCCCTGGTAAAACGGCAACCTTATAAATAAGAAATAAAGAATTTACCCAGTTTCACTTTGAGGGAAAGAGAACTGAAAGCATTTCCCATATTTGCATCAGCCATAAAAGTCCTGCTAACGTAAAAAATCAGAAAGTAATTTTAGACTTCACATCACTGCATGTATTTCATTACTTTTTTAAAATGTCATAGCCACAGTGTCTACATGCAATAGTTTAAAGATAAACGGGACTAAAATAAGCCTTTCAAATACAATCTGTTTGCACAAATAGCAACTCTCATAATTTCTAGAGCAACCAAAGAAATATTAACACTAGTTCACAGGCCAAACACACAATTAACTTTCATCAAATGCTCCCACAATGCCAATAACAAGATACGTTTATTGTAGCAAGAATGCAAACCAATAAAATAACAGTAAATAAAAGAGTTTATTTATATAACAGCACGAACAGTTGTGTGTGAGCAAAAACACTACTTACATGCCCTGCTTGTCAAAGCAGCACAAGAACATACTTTAAAACCATATGCAAGAGTCTGTTAATTAAACTTGATTGATAATCTACTACACACAGAAGGAAAACACAATACAGAGCCATACATTTAAAAGGTGTACAGGTCTCAAAGTTGTATAATTCAATGATAGGTCCTT
This sequence comes from Sinocyclocheilus anshuiensis, assembly GCF_001515605.1. NCBI lineage: Eukaryota > Metazoa > Chordata > Actinopteri > Cypriniformes > Cyprinidae > Sinocyclocheilus > Sinocyclocheilus anshuiensis. The sequence goes on from NW_015542477.1 coordinate 1,964,174, forward strand.
GATTTTCCTACTGTTTTGGTACCGTTCAAGAGATACACTGAAACTTAAATGAATCTCACCCTGGGTCTGCTTTTCCTGAATGGATGGATGCCTTTGCATAGCTCTTAAAATCACATTACTGAACAATGAAATAACACTTTAACTGAAGCAATTAAGTCGAGCGAAGTTCAGTGATTATTGATGGATCTTTTCACACCTATAAAATCAAAGAGGAGCCCATAACAGGAGCAAGGCAGGACCATAAATGTAGATGAGTTCAAAAGTGGAAGGTAGTAAAAGAGGTAAACATTAACATTCATGTCATAAAGCCCAGGATACGGTGCAGCACACCATCCAGGCTTGCAACAGGAAGGCCTGCATGACTTTTTACTGGCTTACGACTAAATACTAAAAATGTATTGCTTCAGAAAGTTCACAGCGATGACATGAATATTCCAGAAATAACAGCATTTTATTTCTTTTTGATTGTGTGATGTTTGGATAATTGTAGTGTAAATCTAAATGCTCTCTAAGGGATATTTATGAGCTGAGCGTAAAAACGAGTAAATGTAAACTCTCATGTAAGAGAGCTGAATGTATAGCTTGCAACGTTCTGCCAAAAATGTGAAATCTGGAACAAGGAGGACAGAGAAAAACAATTGAACTTGCTTCACTGACAGAGAAAAATGACTTAATAAAATTAATCTTTTGATGCCTTGAGGAAAAATGTGAGGGAAGAAAGATCTTTGATAGGGAATTATGGGTACAATCCTACAGACCTACTTCACGTCGTAAAAAGGGCACAAAAGCAGTCCTTTTTTCTATAAAAAAAAGAAAAAAGAAAAAAAAAGAAAAGTGAGGGTGTTTCTAAGAAATCTAGATATTTATCAAAGAAATTCACTTTACTCTCAGAGCTTTGCTTTCATAGTTTTTATCTTAATATCTATCCACAGGTTAGTTCACAAGCACGCACACACACACACACACCTAGGATTTTCTATCACGGTGGGGACTTTCCATTTATTTAATAATATTTCCCTCATCCAACCCTAAATTTAAACCTCAATCACACCATTCTGCATTTAATTTTTTTTATGTGATATTTAGTATGTATGTTAAGCTGTTTGCTGGCCACAATGTAGGTTCTTTCCCTTTTCAATATGCTGGGGACATTTGGTCCCCACAAAGTAGATACCTGACCTAGACACACACACACACACACACACACACACACACACACACGCATCCACAAAAGACTTGAACAAGTAAACTCTCTGATCTGTGGTAAACTTCATATTTCTGTTGTTTTACCTAAACTTTCTCTTACATACACACACAATACCACAACAACCCTATTTGAACCTCTCACAACAGATGCGCACGCACACACACACACACACACATACACACACACACAAACACACACACACACACACACACACACACACACACACGCTCGGATGGATTTAAGTTGCATCATATCTGTGCATGTGCTTGGTAAAATCACAAAAGGACACCGAAAGATAACAGCAATGACACGGTAAAAGCAACTCTCAAATCACATCCAGTTCTTTGAATGCATCTTAATTTTCTCTGTACTATGTCTTGAGGAAAAACAAGTCCATAAATAACCCAAATCTGCTGATATTCCCTCCACTTAATTAAGAAATTCCCTATAGCATCAGCAATTTTTGGAAAGTAAGAGGGCAACAAGCTGTTTTCAAAGCAAACGGCTGATGCAATCTACATGTGCCTTTGCAGTTATGGCCGGGGTGATTGATGCTTTGCATTGTCAGATGGGGCTGCCCCAAAGACAGGTGTTCACAAGCCAAAAACAGCAGCGCTGATCCCCACCTATAGCATCCTATTACCCTGTTGCAACACTACTGGCCACAGCACAGGTGCTTAAAGAGTCTGGGGTTTAAATACAGCATGTGTTTGTGATTCAACATACAGCAGATGGTATTAATGTGGATCTTAACAGCTCAATTTATATAACTCTACTTCCTGTCACTTTGTGGACAGTCTCTACAAAAAAAAAAAAAAAAAAAAAGCAATGTTGTTTGGAAAATGACTAAATGTAAATAAATATTGATTTCTGAAAGATCATGTGACACTGAAGACTGGAGTAAATTCAGCTGCTGAAAATTTAGCTTTGCCATTACAGAAATAAATTATATTTTGAAATATATTAAAATAGAAAACAGTTCATTTGTTTGTTTATTTAACACCATGCCAGCTTCTGTGGCTATTTTCATGGCGAGAAACAAATATGGCTAAATTATATCAGGTTTTTTGGCTTAACTCTGTTAAAAATCTCTTCAAAAGAGTTAACTGAATAAAAAGGTTTTCTCACAGAGTTAAAACCCTACATGACTTCACAAACATTTGACATGAAATAAATAGCACACTGAAATAGACACTGAAAGATAAGTACAAGCTGTTTCACTTTTTAATTAGAGTAATGAAAATAACATTACTAGAATACAAAACTCTGTAGGCAGAGTAAATGCGCAAATACATACAACCCATGAGATACTTAAGCTACACTAAGCTACACTAATATATAACCAAGAGGCCTTTACAAACTTTTTAAGGCCTAAGGTGACTTTTAGTGGATATGAAGTAATTTCCATTCCAGTTCACACAAGTGTCCTAGTTAACTATGAACATGATCCCACTAACATTTGACAACTAAACAGTGTACAAATACAGCATCTTAATTTTGAACAGTATTCATTAATGTGTATCATTTATGCAATTTAAATCATACTGTAAAAAATTATAATTGATTTTATTTAGCATTTAACTTAATTTTAATATATAAGAAGTGTGTTTTTGCTAATATATATGCACTCTACCATTCACTATGATTTTTATAGGCAATCGGTACATTTACTTTACTTTTTTACTTTAAATTAAATCAATTGATCAAAAGTGACAGTAAAGACTTTTGCTTTGAATTGTATCACAGTTTCCACAAAAATATAAAGCTGTATAAAGTAGTAAGCAATATAGGTCAAGGTCAAAGTCTTACTAAAAAATACAGATTACAGAACACCAGACAAATATAAAACATAAATATATACAAATATCAAACACTATCAAACATATATATAGCTTAACTCTGTTAAAAATCTCTTCAAAAGAGTTAACTGAATAAAAAGGTTTTCTCACAGGGTTAAAATCAGCACAATATAATAAAACATGCTTCAGGGATAAAAGGTTTCTGAAAACAGTTTAAATTATAATAATATTTTGCAATATCATTGTTTATTTTGATCAAATAAGCAGCCTTGCTGAACATAAGGGATTTCATTCACAAATATTAAAAAACTTACTGACTCCAAACTTTTCAACTGGAGTATATTTTTAATGAAATATAGCAGAAGCACACTTTTTAATGAAAACATTTCACAAATGAGGAATGTTAAGTTTACAAAATAGGAAGCAATAGATAGATTGTTCAAAACGAAAATGACAAAGTCTTGGACACTCTCTGGTTGTCAAACATTGTGGAACATGTTCATAGTTAATATGATAAACTACATCGGTGGTTCCTCTGATAGGACATCTGTGTGAACCTGAGGGAAACTGATTTTGTACATCCATGAAAAATGACCTCGAGACCAGTTGGTTACATTTATTTTTTAAAGAGTAGCACTATTCTGTGGTTCAGTGTCCAAATACGTTTTCGGGGTGTTTATGTGCTCTAGACACTTATCATAAGATGCATTAGATGGCATGCCTTCTTTCTCACACACACCCACTCACAGTATTCCAAACAGTTCTTTTAACCATTATGGGATCTTTATGTGAAGTGGCGGTTCGTATGAAACACTCTGGGTGGGCATCATATCTTTAGATTAGAAGGACCACAGGCCACAGACCAATGACAGAGACGACGTCAGATCCATTACATGACTGAGCCAAATCACCATCCTGTACTGTCAACAAAACTCCATCCGCAAACTAGGACCAACCTGAGCAGTGCCATCAGATTTGAGGCTCAACTGATCATCCCTGCGGGAAAACAGTAACTAATACAAGAAAAATTAAGCATTTAAGTTGCATTAAGGTAAGACAGTATAGGCATGCACTAGTCAGTTTTGAGATTTTGGGCTTTTTTTGTTGTCTTTCTGACTAAGGAAACGAAAAACAGACATTTAAATGTTTATTTCTTTACACTTCATCTATTTGCATCTGTGGATTGCAATTGCAATATATTTAAAAGCCGTTTTCACAAAATGAGTCAAGAAATTTCTACTTCACACTACAAAAAATATTTTCTTAAGAGTTTTTAATCTAAGCAAAATTATATATTAGGTCTTATTTTCTGAAAAATATATCAAAATTAAGTGACTTTATGCTTAAAACAAAGAAAAATATCTGCCAATGGGCTTTTCATTTAATAGGAGTAATGATTAGGAATGTGTCAGGGAAAAACAGTAAGGAGACTGCATTAACATTTTAATATTTTGATAAACTAGTGCTTTCTTTGTTCTCGGTTTAAGAGATGAAGTCGGCGACACTGACTCGTCATCTCCGCAGTAGTGATGTGCCTGTATGCAGGTTTCATACGGATCACATAATCTGAGAATATTTGTTTTCCATTTGAATTGGTTCATTTGAAAGTAGACATTTCACTCTCTATAGATATATTTTTTATGTCTGTAATGTAAAGATATACATGGTGTTTCGCACTCAAGTTCACAGACTGAGACGGCAGAAAGCGCATCCTGTTTGCTTTCATTAGCCTATTTCACAAAAGCACGATTTGTTTTTTATTGTGAGTGCACACAAATAAACGTAGAGTCTTTACAGATTCGAAAGATGTATTACTCTTATCTGTATGAGCAAAAATGACCAGTATTTTAGGAGTAAGTGAGCGCACCGGCGCCTCCATCTGTCCTGCAGTGAGCGCTACTGTTCACAGTACTCACTCACTCTCCACACAGACATATAGCGCACATTTCTCTAGGTTAACATTACACTGAGCGGCCATGTAAAGTTGCTAATACTTATATATTTCAGATGATAAGCCATATTTGAGGTCGATGAATGTTTGGATGTCCTGCCTGATGTACTGTATTACCATAGACTAGCTGTTAACGATCTGTTAGTTACGGACTGCGTGACTTCGCCTAATAAAAGCAACTAATAAAATTTTGGTCGACCAAGCCTCTTCTGGTCGACTAACGATTAGTCGACTATTACGGGGCAGCCCTACCATTTAAATTATGTTTATTTTTCTTATCCTTTAAGCATAAAATCTCTTCATTTTAATTAATTTTTTATTCATTTGATATTTTAGCAGAAGTGTCTTTGATCACTGCTGCTCTGTTCCAAGACCAAGTGAGCGACAGCTTTTTAGGCAACATTTTAGGCCTCGTAGGGACATTGCAGAAGCAAAAGCTGGTCCAAAATGATCCAAACTGTGTTCTGAGAAACATGTTTTTAATTAAATTCTACATTAAATTTTAATTAAATTCTAAGGCAAAATCTATCTATCTATCTATCTATTCTTTTTTTACAGACGGCGTTGCATATAGAATTTGTGCAGTTTAAATAGCATTTTATTTCTAAAACATAGTGAAAATGTATTTTTGACAGCATTTTCTGATTTATGGAGAGCTAAACAGAGACATCCGAACCCCCTCTGTATAAACCTTTAACTCTAATATGTAAAAAAAAAAAATAATAATAATAATAAAAAAAAAAGGATACGTATATTGACCATGGCTTTATAATATTCTGGCTTTATATAGATTTCTGTTCTCGAAATGTATAGAGATAAGTGCATACATTTAATTAGATAATGTCTATTTTGCAACATTTCAGAAAACAATTGTTGTAATGTGCTGTGATTAATCAACAGGTGAAAGTATTGTGATATCGATTAATAAAAAATTTGACACCGTTCACCTGTAATGTCTTACCTTAATCCCAAAGCTATATCCACATGCCATTTCATGCCTTCCAGAAAGCATATATGGTTTTATATCCCAAAACACATATTAAGCACACAAGCTAAGCTTAGTCTATGTTTGTGAAAGCGATCTCACAGTAAGTTATAACAACAACAAGCAACGTGGGCGTAAAGCATCAACAACTCCCGTCTATCTAGGCCATTTAGCTCTGAAAACAAGATGATGGGAATTTCAGAGCAACGGACAAAGTCTGGATCCCATGATCTCATTTCGGCCTGTAATTTACCAATGGCCCGGCCTCCATACTAATTTCCACAGTCAAACTGTCAATTTGATGGTTTATGGGAAGTGTAGGTAGACACCTTGCAGACTATGTACAGGGTTTCCCCAGCGTACACAACAAAGGAGCTCAATGGCACATTTGTCGCTGACTTTCTCTCCTCGTTTTCATTTAACTCCTTCATTTTCCGCTATACATCTAAGTGGTCCGCCCACACTCTCTGACACACCAAAACCACACACACTCACACATATGTCCATGTGCACACACCGTTTTGCCTTTCCATTTGCTCATGGGCCCCCAGATATAAGTCAATGTCTTGAATTACTCACCCAATGAGGGCCACCATCTGCTCCACTATATGTGCTTGCTGAAGGTATCACAAAGACTTTCTGTATGAGAGAAAGAGAGAAAGACAGAATCACTCCATCAGTTATCCACTGGGTGATACACTCGTAACCACATCAGATGCCCCCCTATGGACCCTCTAACACAGCAAATGAGCAGGCAGTGGTCAGCAGAAGGTTTTTTTTCCTGTGATCAGAGGTTAAAACACAATATGACACATCTTTGAGCAGACCAACATGGAAAAGGCCTTATACAGATGACGTGAGCCTTACAAGGCCCAGGGCTACAGCTAATACAATCGAGGGAGGGGGACTGTGAAAAAAAAGAAAAGAAACAAAAACATGTCTGAAAACCTGACTGGAAGTAAAGCAGGATCAAAGATGGCTCCTGTCCAGTCCAGATCCTGCTGACTCAGAAGTTCAGCCATGATAAAAGGCAGGATGGGCGGCGTGGGTGTTGGGGGTCGGGGTTTGTTGGCTGGTGCCTGGTGCAACTCAATCAGTCGGGACTTACTCATTATGTTTTTCTGCTTCAGTGTTTGTCACGGCCGTCATGGCTGAGTTGCACAAACACCCTCCTTAACGTCTGGAGCCTGCATGATCACATCTGGACGTACTTTCAATTATCGGTTTCATTTTTTGTGTTTTTGTGTCATCATCTGTGCAGTTAAATTTAGTATGTGTTTTTTGATGGGCTTAGCGGAATTATTGGCTAATCTTGTTATTTGTAATAATTTGCTTAACTTTTTATAATGACAATGTTTAAAGGGGTCATATGATGCGATTTCAATTTTTCCTTTCTCCTTGGAGTGTTACAAGCTCTTGGTGCATAAAGAAGATCTGTAAAGTTGCAAAGACTAAAGTCTCAAATCCAAAGAGATATTCTTTATAAAAGTTAAGAGTCAACCAAGAACGGCTCGTTCTAACACGCCCCCACATGTCTACGTTACGATGTGGGAAGATTTGCATAACGCCGCCCAAATGTTCACGCAAAGAAAGAAGGCGTAACTTTTATTCTCGCTGTAGTATTGTTGTTGCCGCCGCCATGTCGTGAAGGCACTGTGTTTCGTTGTGAAAGCGAAACTACTTTGTTTGGCCTTCCAAAAGAGGACGATATCCGCTTCGTCATGCCTAGAGCTGATCCGTGCTGGTCGCTGAGGAAATACATCAACTTCGCGCTGTGGATCGCCGGATCGGCTTTCACCGTGGACGAAGCGGAGTCCAGCCCGGGGTCGTCAC
>NW_015542477.1:1972424-1972823 GCF_001515605.1 Sinocyclocheilus anshuiensis
TAAACACATTTCATTACACCAAATACACAAAATAATGTTATTTTTAGCAGCATCATATGACCCCTTTAACTGTATATAACTGTTTTACCTTCCTCCCATTGTTCCATCATCAATAATGTTTTTATTTATCGTTTTTAAATAATTGTTTTCAATTTGTTGTATCATTTATTTTTTATGTGAGAGGTTTGTGGAAATTTTTAACTGTATGTAACTGCTGTTTCCTTGTTTTCGTGGTTCCATCATCAATAATGAGTTTTTTAACATTTTTAAATTTTGTTATATAATGTATTTTTTTTATATGAGGGCTTTGTGGAAATAATAAAAAAATACATATTTCACACACACACACACACACACACACACACACACACACACACACACACACACACACACACACCC
>NW_015542477.1:1974469-1991969 GCF_001515605.1 Sinocyclocheilus anshuiensis
CACACACACCCCTCATATGAAAATAAACTATATTAAATATTTTTTTCAAAATGGAAATATTACAGATAGTAACACTTAATTAATATATGGTTCATCCACATAAATACCCATATTTTTTTTTCATCATGATATACCAAAAGAGCATAATGTGCAAAACATGCTGATACTAAAACACGAGTAGAGCAGCAGATCTCAGTAAGAGATTGTCAGAATAGGGTTAATCCCAATGAAATAAAAGAGAACATTTGAGACGAGTGTGTCATGTTATATATAAAACCATATTGTGTGACACCTGATCCACAGGTGAGGCCATTCAGACACTGTAGATGTATGACTAACACTCACACTATCACACATTTTCTGTCCCTCTCACCCTTGCCTTATCTTTCATTTGATTCCTTTCTTGCTCACACATAAGTTTACAAGTTCTCTCGATCTCGCCTTATCCATCTAAATACACACACTCCTATGTCTGTCACTTTCCGCTACCCAACCCTCACGCACACACACACACACACACACACAACTTTACCGTAACAGTCCAAACAGCTCATATCTATTCTTATGAGGGCATTGTTTTTGTTGTTACTGTTCTAAATGTGCAGTTTAGAATATGAATATAGTTATGAGACATATTAAGGAGGCTTGAGAAAATATGATATTTGTACACAATCTTAGAAAATAGTTGTATATATTGTATACATCCGTTCAACAACAGTTTAAGGGAATAACGTGATTGTGTCTCCTCTAAGCATTTCATTCTAACAAAAAAGACAACTACATATTTGAATGAGATTCATTTCATTTGTGTATGTAAGAGAATGTTTATTTATCACTGTGTGGGTTGATTTCAAACACTGATACGAAGGCAGTATTTTTTTCATTTTCACTATGAATGTTTTGTCAGCTGTCATAACGGTTATGTTAACAGTTTGTGAGTAAACTCTGCTGAAATTGCTAGACGAAAAATTTCTGTTCATACTGTATTTTTCAGGCCCACTTCATCATTAAGAATGTGAAGAGGCAAAATTAACACTTTTTTTCCATTTTGATCCATAGCCATTTACTGTGCAGGTACTTAAATACACTTATAAATACAGAAATACATTTTAAATGTATTGGTGCAGTATAAAACAAGGTGTAGCCTGTATTAAATATATTAAAAGTGCATCTGACTTCCTAAACCTACACTACATCATTCTGCAAAGATGAAGAAAAACTTACTAAAAGTATGCGTTACAGCATATTTGGACAATTTCCACCATAATTTAATACATCTCTGAGTATGGAATGAATGTTAGGGCGTCTCAATTGAGAGGCTACAGCTGCAACTTTCACAAAATGGAGGAGGATAAAACACAAAATGGCCGCCTCTGATTTTACTTTAGAGTTTAGTTGATCTGAATGCTCCTACTGGCATCTAAACTCCACAAATATGAAGTTATGGAAACATTTCACTTTTGTATTATACAAATATATATATATATATAAAAAGATAAATACTTTATATTTATGGTAATATATGTTTGTATACATATTATTTTAATATACATAGGCTACATATGGAAACACATATTGTACATTTTGCATAGATTTTTGTGTATATTGTACATTTATTTTTGACCTATTTATTTGTCTTTGCATTAAATTAATTAAAGAACATATTAGAACATATTATCTTTGCACATTTTCAAAAGTCTGTATGCCAGGAACTGCTAATTCAAATTCTTTACTGGCAGCTTCTTGTTAGGTGATTATTGTGAATATGAATCAGATATATAAAGAGGAAATACACAAAAGTAAGCCTGTGAACACATACATCTGATGAACAAAATCCTTTATTATTTTCTATCGGGGCAACTACTGTTTTTAAGTAATGTCTTTACTCACCTCAGTGTGTGTCTTCATCATTGTTTTTCTTATAGCACTGAAAATAAATTCCAGAAAGGGTTTGGGAAAATGTCCAGAGGTGATCCACGACACAGATATGAGATCTGAAATATACAAAAAGATCATGAAGGTCTAGGAAACCATGAGGAATACAAAAACACTTAAAGGATTTCCATTCTAAATCTATATTTTAAATAAATGCAGTGCAATATAGTGATGGTTACTTTTTTTCTATATTAGAGTAAAATATATAAGATAACACACAAAGAAGAACAAGAATCCCTCACTCCAATTCCATAATAAAGCTGATTTTTTAAAAGTGGAAGCTCTGAATAAAACTATGCATCACTGTCAAACAGTGACATATTCATGCTATTACTAATAACCTTGAAAGCACTTTTATTGGTCAGAACACTTACAGAAAGACGGGTAAGAATTCCTGAAGAATCTCTCGGATCGCAAAGTCTGTTCTGATGGCAAAGATCTAAACAAGAAGCGTTAAAAGAAAAGAGTAAGAGAAAAGTACTATCAGAAAAATGAGTCAGATACAAATGAACACAAAAGACTGCTAAAAAATGAAGAGTTAGACATTTAGTTTGCCCTTATGATACACAAACGAAAAACTATTTTTAAAGCAGTGATCTAAATTTGTATGCAGAATAACTTAAGGAAAACCTTACAGATAAATCAATTTATGTTCATATTTTAAATGATGTGTTTAATGTGCAATAATAGATCCAAAGACTTTAAATTATATAACCAACACACACTATACATGAAAAAGAGGAAAAGCATATATAAAACTGAGAAAATTAATGATTAGAGCTCATTAAAATCATTTTCACCAATTGTCCAGGGACATTTTTTAAAGGCTTAAAAGCTGACGCTACTAATAATTCTTTTGAAAAACACACAATCTCTTTGTGCTCTTTGCAGAGCAAAATTAATGTGTAGCTTTTCAATGTTTTACAGCGCTCAAAAAATGAATAACCTCAAGTAAAAATTATTTATATACTATTATGCAAACAACAGGAATGAAGTTATGATAATACAAAGACAGTAGCAAAGACAGTGATGAAAAAGATATAATCGAATTTAAAATAATAACTGTTTGATTCAGAGTTAAAGAATAAGTGAAATGAAATATATTTTAGGGATTTAAAGCACCTGCCTGATTTTTAGTCAAAGAACCTTCACCTAAACCCATCGATAAAAGTGAGGCGAATTTAAATACACTTTAACAAAAACGGCTTGCTCAAATTTCTTTCATGCATCTATCATGCTTCAATGTTTTTTATCTTCGCTTTAAAAAACAAAAAGGTAACAAACACATCTGAAAAGTATTACCAGTATTATCTCATTTTTGTTTAAATAATTATCCAATTATTGTGCAAACTGGCAATGAGCTACATTTATTAAATCATCTGCGTAGTTTAGTTAGACATTACCAGTTTAAAAGCAAACTGAACACTTGCTTTAAACTATTGTTCATCTAACAAAAACCCTGTAATTGTTCACATCACAGTCACTTTTAGCCATTTTATTTCTCCATTTTTAATTATTTAACATGACTTGGGAGGGTTCTTTTAACACACGCAGGACAAAATGTTACACAATCATTTTTAAAAACGGTTTGTATGCAAAAGCATATCAGAATGAACTGATCTTGATGAAACAATTAGAATAAATGAAAACATCTTAAGAATAAGGAATCATAGGAAAGATGGGATTTTAGCCAGCATACAAACTGATAAAGCAGGAGGAGAAGAGATTAGAGAACAAAGAACAACGCTTCTTATTTTCAACTGGCAAGTTTTAAGCATACAAAAAAAGGTTTGGAATAGTGCATTGATGGACTTTGTTCTTTATACATTTTATTTTATCTATTTAATTTTAATCTCTTTACTAATTTGGAAGGGACTCTTACATTATTAGAAGAAAACCAAAGAGAGAGAGAGAGAGAGAGAGAGAGGGAGAGAGAAGGTCTGTGTTCACTTAAGAACAAGTAGTTAAACTACACTAATTACAAGAACTTACTGTTGTTCTGTCACAATTCTTAAAAAAAGAACAAGATAACTATATCATTTTTAAACAAGCTAATACTACTCTAAAAACTACAGAATCGAAATTTTGCAAATGCATCATTCTTTGCAGGATTTTCCCGTAAAAACATTACATTCAGTAAAATGCACATGTAAACAGATTGAATTCCCGTGTTCTAGACTAAAAATAAATGAACCAAAATATCCAAATGTTTAACCCTTACCAGAAAGATCCATGAATCTTTGAATGACACATTTTAAATTTCCATTTGAATTGGAATGGGGGACAAGACCAGACGCCTAGGTGCTTCCAGCGAGTCACTGAAAGCTTGAAATATCTGAAGCTTTATTCCTCACAAAAGGCTATTTTACTGAAATGACATGGACTTTCCTGCTGATACCCTTTCTGGGAAGAGGGGTGGTATATATATAAAAAACTATGAAAAGATAATAACAGCAGATTCTAAAGGAAAAGCTTTGGATGTCTGCATAAACACCAGCATTTAGGCTTAGCAGACATTAATTCTTTTAATAGGTTTAAATAACAAATTAACAAATATATAGATTTGATTTGATTTGATTTGATCTGTCTAACTGACTGGACCAGATTTACTGTCGGGTTAAGATAGGCAAGCAAACAAGGTTAATATTTTTAAAATAGCAGAATTTGTAGTAGCTTGATTTGCACTTATTTTTTCAAATTTCATTTATCATATATATATATATATAGATATATCTTATAATGAAAATTTGAGAGTATTTTTTATTATATTACTAGGCTACTAAATAAATGTTTTAAAACACAAGAAATTATTCTAAATAATATTTCATGCTAGGATTTGGTTCATTGCAAAAACACTCTAGACTTGTCTCTTCTATAAATGCATTTCATAATCCTTCTGCAAATATTAAACATTCACAGTTCATCTCAGGATCAATGCATTTACATGTTTTTCAATCCAATAATTTTTTGCAGTTCAATGCATACACATATAATTCTCAATTCATCTCGTATGATCGAAAATAAATGTTTAACATCCTCTGATCATGAAAATGAGAAGGGGCGCTGCGAGAATCGCTGACAGGTGGCAAATACAATTAATATATTGATGACATGGGCCAATGAGATCATCTTTAATTCATTTACTGTACATAGGCAGAGAATGCTTTTTGCTGCTAGAGATAAAAGTACATTAGCACTCGATATAATGGTCGAAGGGCATGGGAGGGGATTTTTACTGAATCAAACCTAATATGGACATCAAATCGGTCCAAGAAAAGCTGGCAGGGGAGAGAAAGGAGGGGTGATGGGGAGCAGGCAGAACAGCTGTGTTTTGATTGGACGAACTTGAAAATTACAAATTTGTTCTGTCCAATCACAAAGACTGGTTGGACACATAGCAACAGCACATTTCATTCCATTGCCGTTTCTCTCTCTCTCTTTCTATAGATTCTTCTGTTCATTTTTACAGTAAACCCGACATAAATGGTTGTCGCAAATGTCAGGTTGGTAAGAGAGGAATGTCTTTTGTTCCGAGCTTGAGCTTTAAACCGCAAGATGAAAGCGGTTGATTAAAGAGCGACATTCATGCCCATCCCCGTTACAAACACATCCTTCTGCTCCGAGCAGTGAGTCACTTTCAAACGGGCATAAATTGCTGAGTAATGTCAAGACTAAATCACTGCATTCAGGTCCAGTCACAAGTCTCTCATCTGTCTTCAAAGGTATCTTTTATCTCCAGACATCTGTATACACTATTCACTCACCGCCCATCTACCCCACACCGAACAGACACAGCTAAATGTGTTTATTCACAATATTAGCAACAAAACAGACCCCATACGACGGACCGAATGTTATTCTCAGAATGTTTTGTATTGCTTGTGCCGCTGACTAATTCCCCTTAGTCATTTATCTGGCTGTACAGACTAACTTTAACTCAGAAAACCGATGAGAGCTACATTCAGCAGCTATTTCAGAGTTTTATAGAGCGGTACACATGTAATCATGCCGTTATGTGACGTATTCATAATTCTAGTGGGAACTTTCCCTCTCTAACCACAACAGTGGGCATCTGACACGATGAATGAATAACCAGGCTGCTTGTTCTTTTTTATTTCAATCTATTTCAAACTTTTTCTCATGCACATGGAAAATTACCATTTGGCAAAGAGTTCAGCCACCACAACCTCCCCGCGTTTACCAACTCCAACCCAGCATCCCTCAGGGCAGGGTTTACCAGCAATTACATTTAAGAGATCTCGTCAAAGGTGCGCCTTCAGTAAAACCATGGGAGACAGTTTCGGCTCTCTGATATGTTTCAAGTACTATTCAGCATTTTTTTGATTTCAAGCTTTTGATGTTGGTCATCGTCACTTTTTTTTTTTCTTCTTAGGGCTTGTTTTTAAGTTCATAAGTTCAGAGGGCATATCATTTATTTTGGAAGCAGTTTTGAGCATATTTCAGGACACGGATTTACCAGAAAACATTTTTGTACAAACTTCTGAACGGTTTTATCCCAAAAATACTGCACTTATATTTAGTGGCAGACAGCAAGTCACAACCGACTTTTGTTACCAGAGAAATGACGAAGATTGACGCATATAGACGAAAGACTTCCCTAATCCACATTCGCACCTAATAATATTCCTCTTTCCATGCCACATTCTACATTTACAGCTTCCCCTTACGTCAATGGCACCTTGGTAACAATAACAACACTCCTATACATACAAATCAACATTTACCTGAACCCTAACGCTAATAGAGTTCATTTAAAGAGAATAGTTAAATTTCTATCATCATTTATGCACTCTGCATATAATGAAACTCAATGGGATCCAAAACAACATTTGACTACGCTGCTTTCATTATATGAAAAAAAAAACACCAGACATTTTTCAAAATATCTTCTTTTTTGTTTCACAGAAAAAGAAAGTCATACAGGTTTTCAACTACAAATGGGTTACTAAATGAGTAAATGACGACAGAAATTCACTTTTGGGGTTAGCTAACCCTTTAATACAATTTTTTCTCTTTATCACATTTTTTATTTAATAAATTAAGGTAACAGATTTCAATGGTAGTTTAAAGTTTATTTGCGTCAGTTTCTGTTTCATTTATACAGAAAGTTAATTTGTCTGTCTGCGGAGCAAGTGAGTTTGCAAAAGCAAATATTACGCATGAACTAATACCGGAAAATCAGATCGCCAGCTGGGAGAATCACAGGAAGATCGTAATCAGGTTAAACCCTAGATTGTTCTTTCCCCCCCCTTTCTCAGATTATTAGTCCCGTCTTTTTTTCTGAATTAAACTCTTTCAGACAGGCACCAAGACAAATGTCTCTGGCTGCTGGCACACATGCCACCAAATATCAAAGTCCTTTATATGAGCCGCTCACACACACACTCTTTCTACGGCGTAACGCAGGAAGTGATTATGGGTGCCTGACGTAATCGGACTGTTCCAGGGAGGAAGAGATGAAAAAAATTCAAATCTATCTATCACAAGGAGGAAAAAAATGTGCACCCTGGAGTCCACGTTGACAAATTCTTTAACAAGCTGTGGTCAAAGGGAAGCTGGTTGAAGACTGACTCAGCCCCTCCTTTCAGCAGTTTACTGGAAACACGGGGGGAGGCAGGGGGAGGAGGGAGTTTCAGAGAAGTCACATGACCCGTAAGGGCAGGGCTAACCACAGCTCCGGGAGGAGAGGAGCGCAGAGGAATCAGGGCGAGGGGGAGGCAGATACATGCCCTTCCCCAAGCAGATGCCTCCGAATTGGGTTACTTATTCGACTGCCTGGGAGTTGGCAGGGGAGAATTCACAGACTTACTAACCCTTTCAGTGCCGGAAACAATGATTCAGAAGCATTTTTTAACAGTGTTACTCCAAGTTAAACAAGAAACCAGACATTTTTGCTTGTCTTGTTAACACTTGTTTTAAATAAAATAAAAGCACACATAAATATCAATTAAAAAAACGATGCTGTTTCAGTGACTAAAACAGCTGTTGATGACTATAAACGGATGCAGCTGATGAAGTCTCGTCTGTTGAGCTGCTTTGTGCCAGCCTCGCTCGTGTGTGTGCAGTCGCACACGTGCCATATGTCTGGTGATCTCTAGAAACCAACATGACGACACAGACACTTGACATACAATCCCATGCCCTTGACCTTTGGGCAAAGGACGTCTGGAACCATTCTGTTATGCTGTTAGACGTCATACAAGCAGAAATACACCTAGAAACATATAAACAAATGAGTAAAACACACAAATACCCATTAAATCACTTCCTGTGCTCCGTCAAAGCTGAACAACGTACAAAAAAAAAAGTAGACGACTACTCTATATTTGCAATGCTATTGCGGATACTGTCCTGGACAAAATGTAGTTTACAAAAAAGCAAGGGACATCTTTTTAAATCCGTTTCGGAGAAAGGGACCTGCTTCGTCTTCACTTGCAACGCTACTGGAGGATGATTTCGGATTCAAAGTGGCAGAAGATTTCAGTAGATTTAAAAACAAAAAAAAGCCACAGACGTAGAAAGCGTGTCGTCTTCAGTCTCAGAGTACATGAGGAGCAAAAGGAGAGATTTGGGGGGAATCAGGCTTCAGACTGCACAGGAAATACTCTCCTGCAGCGCCAGTGAGAGATGCTATGAAGCGGACGTCAGACTGACCAAACAGCGACAGAGAGGGAGTGAGAGATAGAAAAAGAGAGAGAGAGTGCAGGAGAGAGACAAATAGAAGAGGTACTGTAGAAAAGGCAACAGACACATATTGCAACTCGAAAAAGTCGTGCAAAATAACATGTCGGTTTTCTTCAAACAACTCAGGCTTTCATGCTCTCCTCTCATTTCTGTTCTGAACTCCCTTTAACTTTGCTATCCCTCCCTCTCTCTCTATCCCCACTCCCTCTTTTGCTATTAGGGAGAAATGTGAGGAAAGGACACACACATTTACACTCATGAACAAAGTAAATACATTTATACAAAAATATGAGTGGTTCTCAACTGGTGGTTCATTACCCCATCTGTGTTTATGAAGTTATGGACTACAGGAGAAACTATGGGGAATATAAATAATCAATACTCCTCCCATATCTTATATTGTTGACATTACAGCCTGTGTGTCTAATCGAAGCTACATTATTTTGGTGTAAATTAATTTGTTAAAAGTTAGTCGAATTAAATGTCAACATGACTACTGTGTTTTTTTTTTTGTGTGCAGTGAATTATTATTATTATCATTGTTGTTGTTGCTGCCGTCATTTTAAAGAAAAATTAAGATTTTTTTTTTACTGTACTGCATTGGGTAACTTGATATCTAATGCAAAACCGACATTTATGAGATAACATACATTATTAGTCAGAGTACCAGGCCTGTCTAAGTGTAACAAAATGTTAAAAAAACAAAAACAAATATGGGCTTGCACAATTGATGGAAACTGCACATTAATCTAAATGCAGCAACGCTGTTATGTAATCACAGAGGATTTTTTTTTAAGTGAAATGATTGGCTGCTGAGGTGCAGAGTAATTCAGAAACAAAATGACCACATGTCAAATGAGTCACGATACATACTTCCATCAGTGACGGTTTGAGGTTAACAACCAAGATAAAGGTTCCCCGTAAGTCTGACATGACCAGAAACATCCTATTCACATGAAAAACTGTTGAGAAAGAACTACATCTGTCATAACATATGCCAGAACACGCACATGAACTGTTCAGATATCTTTTTATTGGCTGCTTCAAGAGAATGTTTTAAGATGGGTGCAAAACACTTCTGAGGAAATACTGCCCATGCAAAACCCAGCACCATACTGCCAGGATGATTGTCAGGGTGATGCTATGCAGTTATTAAAGTATTCTGAATTGCTATGCCATTTCCATGGCAGTTCTGAATGGTCAGCAAGTTGTTATGCCATTACTAGTGCGTACTGAATGGTTATCAAGTTGCTATCCTATTACTAGGGCATTCTAAATGGTTATTAGCAATCTATTTGCTATGCCATTGCTAGGGTGTTCTGAATGGTTAACATGTTGCTGTGCCATTGCTACCATGCTAGGGATTAGCATGCTGCTATGCCATTTCTAGGGTGTTCTGAATGTTTTTTGTAAGTTGTTTTGCCATTTCTATGGTGTTCTGAATGGATAGCATGTTGTTGTGCCATTGCTTTAGATTACTTTTTTATGGATTACATGATTACATATTTACACAATAGAATCAGAATCAGAATCAGAATCAGAAGAGCTTTATTACCAAGTATGTTTACACACACAAGGAATTTGACTTGACGACAGGAGCTTCCAGTGTAATAGAAAGTACAAACATAGTGCAGACATACATGATAGTGCAGGCATACATAGGAATAACACAGTAGGGATGTAATATAACACTAACATAATAAAAAAAATAAAAATTGAATAATGTACTATATACAGAAATAGAAGTATAGGAACAAATTTAATTGTTTAGATAAATGTACAGATATGTTTATTAGTGTGCAGATATGTTATTTACAAAGTGTGCAGTTTAATATAAATATAACTATGTTAGTTGTGATGGACGATGTATAATTATGAAAGATTAATTGTTCAGACTGAGTATAGCCTGTGGGAAAAAAAAAATATTGCAATAAATGATTCATAATTTATTGATTCTCCCTTACTCGTCTTTTTCATCTTTTAAATTTTCCTTTTTAAAATAGCCTACAGCTTGCATAGACTCAGAAGGTCTTCCAGTTTTGTGGACATTCACATAAAGACTGGTCATTAGTCAGTTGGACACACAGCATTTGACCACAGGATTTACAGAAATCATTTCAGGTTTAAGAAGTGTTTCAATATTGCATCTACTACTGATTGATGAATAATGAATATATTATACAACTTATAATGAATTAATTTTATTTTGAATTATCACTCTGTAGGTTAAATGTGTCTTTGGAAGGCTTTTGTCTTTCAAACATAAAAATGTACAAATTTACAAAAATGACTTATTTCAATTTAACATTTTTTATGATTTAATTAATTATTAGCTTTTCATTAAACTCATAAACCCCCTGCAGTTCCTTCACAAATAGCAGTTTGGGAAACCTTGATGTAATATAATATAATATTTAATACACGTAATGTTATTAATAACAATAAATGGAATATACTTTCTTATGCTTTGTATTTCTATATCAATATGGTACAAGATTATCCTATTTAAATCAATGTGATAAACGAGTTAGGTCAAAAGTAATCTAAAAGTATAAAAAGTAGGCTGATTATATTACCTAAAATGTGTAATGTAACGATTTTTTGTCATGTAATTTGGAATCAGTAACGGACTACAATTCGAAAAGTAATCTACACTGGTTGTTGTTAGTAATTGTTGTTATGACATTTGTAGTGTGTTCAGAATGGTTAGCATGTTGCTATTCCATTGTTAGGGTGGTAAGGATCAGGTTGCTACTAAAGTGTAAGTCTACGTATATTTTTTATTTTTTGGCTTCTCCTGCACCTCTCCAGTGCAGGATGACTTACACATTGAGGAGTTTTTCGAAAAAAAGTGTGAAGTCAGATTGTTGGACACCAGTCTCCAGAACAGTTGGTTGTGTTTACGATTGGATGAGGCTATTGTGGTTAAACTCCTCTTAGTCATTATCACGGTTGCCATAGTGATGGGCCTATTGGTTGCAGATTAATCAGAGGAATAAATCATGTGATATGTCTCCTTAGTAATGATAGGCAAAAAGCCACCAACTCTTCCTGGAGTTTTATGGGATTGTGATATATTTGAGGTTTCATTCATTCAGCCAAAGTTTAATACTTAGTGTTAGGAGTTCAAATCCCTAATCATAAGCATTAGTGCTAACAGTGATGCTTGTCTTAGCAATTCCCTCTAATAAGAGGTTTTCGAGAAACGAGAACAAGAAACAGGCATCATGTGAAACGTGGGGGTGTGGTTGTTGAATGAATGCAGGATAGAAAAGAGGAATAAAAAGAGTACTGAAATAAAAAATAGCAAGAGAATAAGTAGGTCAACAGGAAAGGTGAGAGAGAGGGAGGGATGAATGAATGAATGTGATATGACCCACCTGACGATTCTTACCATTGTTGAGTGGAACAGCTCTGCAAACTCCTCACAGGCTTCATCACCCGGGCCCGTCCCTGACAACCCGCCCGCCCGGGCCGTGAACAACACAGGGATCTCCCCTATCTCCGTTCCCACACCATACACCCTGTGAACACACGCCGCACAGGAACACTGATATTGTATATATATGACTGTGCATAAAAAGCCAATGAATTCTTCACAGATCCGCATGACTTCAGGATTATTTTATCTGAAATCAAAAAGCATTGTTCCGTTGGTGTATCGAATTATGACAGCTAAAGTTCTGAAGAGTTTTCTCCTCTCTTGCGCTGTTGTCAGGTTGACATTAATAGGTCTGTTATTTAATCTGGACATCCTGCCTCACATCCTGTCTCTTCAAAACAACTGGCTTTGATGGTGGCTGCATTACACATAAAGCAGTTGGCCCTAACCTCCTGGGCAGCTGTCCTATTCAATGCCACTCAGTAGGAGGTGTTTGGTTAGTGCGAATGTGTGTGTTCCACCTGCCCCTTGGGTGGGGAGTGTGGAAAGCCCACTAATGTCTACAGGGGGTTTGCAGGGTGGCACAGGAACAGATGAGCTCCGCAGGAGAGGAGAGCTCCACTTTCCCTGATAAACCGTCGCCAACATGGATGGGTGTGTATGTGTGTGTTGAAGTAAGTAACCCTTGCCCTGAGAATACTCACCTTTGAACGGACAGGAACACGTGTTTGTGTATATGTGTGCGGCACGAGTCCTGCCCCCTTCACCGTAGAAAGCCCTGAGGGTAAAAACACACACATGAATGTGTCGTTAACGACCTTCCTGCCAATGACGGTGCTAAGAACAAGAATTATGACATCGTCAGTCTCCTGGACAGTCTGGCACAGCCAGGTGTTTTGAGACCCATACTGCCGCCTTCACTCTCGGTTTGCTTTACTGAAATGAAACTAACACAGGTTAGATGCAGACTCAGAATGGAGAAGACCAGATTTTTGGAGGTGAATGGTATAAAACCAATAGAAAATGTAGGAAAGCACATGGTTTATACTGAAATTACTTTGAATTTATAATATTAATATCTATATTATTCTTTGTATTAATGTCAATGTATTAACATAATATGAATGTACACAATTTTGTGTGTTAATCTCAAAGTGTATCAAATGCTCATCCTCTTTTAGTTTGAAAAAAGTCACACTGAGTGTTTTACTCACAAAAAAA
Organism: Sinocyclocheilus anshuiensis; assembly: GCF_001515605.1. Lineage (NCBI taxonomy): Eukaryota > Metazoa > Chordata > Actinopteri > Cypriniformes > Cyprinidae > Sinocyclocheilus > Sinocyclocheilus anshuiensis. The sequence goes on from NW_015542477.1 coordinate 1,987,713, forward strand.
AAAACCATCCAGTAAAAAAAAAAAAAAAGAAAATTTTATTGGAGCTACGAAACAGGAAAACTGATAATTGTCCATTATGGAATTTACTATTTAATAATTTGACAACTTCAAACTGAATTGAAAAAGTATTTGATAAATATCTCAAAATGTATGTTTAAAAATATATTTTATTTAAAAAAAGTGAATTTCTACACCAGCAGTCAGCAAACAGAACCGCAATCTGTTTGAATGGATAGAAGGGGCCAGACTTAACACTATTTTAACCAATGATGTGAGGCTGGGGCCAAAACTACCAGTTTGTCTGACCAATGGCAGACATATGGAGTGTTTGAAACATGTTTGAAAAGTTACATACTTCACTTCACCTTACCTTCACCTTTCTGTTTTATTTGGTCTATTAAGCTATTTTTGCCTTTGTTAGACAGGACGGTACAAAAAATAAAAATAAATAAAAATAAATGAAAATGGAAAAAAAAACGAGGGATAGAAAAGCAGACTGGAATATAACCAGACTCAAACCTGCATCCCCACAAGCATAACAGTAGTGGGCAAACATGTGCCAACTTCTGCACCAAAGCCCTGACAAGGACATTGTTTTTTTTACAGTACAATATGCTGACATTTACAATGAGTGTGTTACAAACTCATTAAAACTGGAAACGAAGACCTCACTGGTCAGTCTTTGTATTTGGAACTTGCTATTTCTATGAATTCAAGATTATATATATATATATATATATATATATATATATATATATATAGAGACACACACATGCATGTTTTTACATGTCCATGAACAATTTTCTCTCGATCCTGGAGAAAAAAGAAAAAAAAAAAAACTCACAAACCCCCCCACTCCCCTCCTTCCACCTTCCCCTTCCCCAGTTGTAAATTGGCTTGAAATTTAAATCCGTTACCTTGGATACAGGCACACACACACACACACACACACACACTCTTATGCACACATGCTCCTGAATATGATACTTTTTACTGTTAATAAATTGCAACAACATCTCAGTTATTTTCTCGACAAGCAGAAGGTCATAGCTGCTCCTTTTGCATTTCTAGAAGTTGTTAAACATTTCTGAAGAAAGTCTTTTGCACATGACGTGTGGACAGACGTGAAGTGATAATCTCACAGATATTCGAGTGCATTTCCCATTTCTGAGTGGAAAAATAGCTCAAGAGCATCATTTACTGGAGGCTTCTCATTATTTCTTCTTACATTAGCAAGCAAAGTGCTGATTTTCTCCGTAATCAAACCTTCCCCAGAATTTTCTAAGAAAGCTTCTTGATGATGACCCCTGAAAAGTTTATTTGAAGTCATCTGAAGAAAAGAAATAAACTCTTCTGTACATTCGGACTGAAGACAGACCTAAGTGGGGTCATAATCAGCCAATCATTGATTTGCAAAGGTTAAAAACTTGTGGTTCAGTTATTCCCTCGAAACAATTTGGGTTAATTGGCTCAACCAATGGTCTGAGTTTGGGGCGGGGCATTATTTTAGCTTTAAAAATATAGATTTTTAATATATAAAGTTGCAGTGAGTAGGAATTGATAACAGGACACCTTACATGACCCTGAACTTTAAAGCCACAACAGTGAACACAGCGTACGTAAATAACTCTGCATACGCAAATAATAGATGAGGTGAGTGGCAGGAAGATGGTACGAACATTTCTAGATCAGTCTGTACCATCTTTGCCTTGTCAATAGAATCACTTCCTCATCAGGCCATGCATATGCGTATGCAACTGGAGGAGCGTGTGTTTTAAAGAACAGGCTGTACTACTCACAGTAAAAAAATGCTAAACCACATGTCTGGTGTGTGAAGTGTGAAACCGCTAGTAAGCAGCAGCAGGGAAATTCACAAACATTGACAGGTTCTTTCCCCACCGCGCGCACTTATCATTCAGAAAAAAATACCTCAATATTAATAACATAAAACAGATATAAGCAGGCCCAGACAGATTCTGCAGCTTTTTTTTGGACGTTCTTTGCGGGTTTTGAATCTGCTGAATGAATTTAAACATGGTCAAAGCATATAATACACTAATTTGTAGCTAAAAGCATTGTCGACTCAGCCAAAATGTATTGTGATCCAAACATCTGAGACTACAGTGAAAATATGACATTTAAATTTGAAAATAAACTAATTGTGTGGTCTGGTCAACTTAAAATAAAGAAATATTTAAGATCACGCACTATTTGTAAGTCACTAATTTTGTGGGATTGACTATGTAAACTCAAAAGGTCAGATTTCCTTGCCTCCAGCTATGTGACTCTTCTGCAGTCCAGATCTGGTCAGTGTAGGGTGGTTTGGCGGAGTCTCACACTCATGAGCCGGTAGCATCACATGTGACGACACTGCGAGACAAAAACAGATGAAGTATGATGACTGATGTCTATTCTACATTAATACAAAACTTAAAATTAAAAGGACTGTATACCAACAAAACGTGAATGGGAACTAGGGGCTGTGAAGCTCCAAAGCATTTCAAATTTTCCAAGTCTGATAAAGTCAATAAAGCTGCTGCTATTAATATTAATATTAGAATCTTGCTTAACAAAATTTTGCTTGACAGTTGTGGTTACCATTCACTTTCATTTTTTGAAAAAGAGCAGTATAGACTTTTTGTTGTAAATAACTCTTGTTTTACACAGAAGAAAAAAACACATGGGTTTATAAAGGCATAAGTCCCTAAATACATTATAAGATTAATATTACCAATTAATATTATTTCCAAATTTAATTTCTATTTTTTAAATAAGCAACCTTTTTTTCATTATCTATCCCTTCTTTTACCTTTTTATCTCACTTACTACTAATCAAAATGTTCTAATGATTTAAACTGCAATATTTGTTATGTTGGCTTCATACAATTAAAAAAAAAATCATACTCTTTTCTCTGAAAATTAATAATTCTAAAAATGTAGTATAAGTATTAACTAAGCACTAAAATACTGTGCACTAAAATGCTTGCACATTAAATACATAACATGTACACAACATGTCATTTAAACATTTATTAAATATTTTTAGAAAATTAATGTTTAATAATCGAAGTGATGAGGGTCTATAGGGGTCCTCTTTGCATGTTACTAACTAAAGTTTTTCAATAATATTGCATATTTATATTAAATGTTTTGGTAACACTTTATTTTAAGGTGTCCTTGTTACACGTTACATGTACTTACTATTATAATAACAATAAATTATGCATAATTACATGCAAGTAACCCTAAGCCGAACCCTAACCATATAGTAAGTACATGTAGTTAATTTATATTACTCAGTACTTAAATGTATAATTACACTGTAACAAGGACACCTTAACAGAAAGTGTAACCAATGTTTCATAATTCATATTCAGACAACAAACAACATTTAATCCAGAAATTAAAAACATGTCACATCATAGACTTGGTGTATTCAAGTCATAGTTTTGCATGAATTGCATTTGAATAACTTATTAGACTGAGACAAAAAGTGAGCGTCACATCATTGACCCTTGTAACAAATGAGTGGGAGAGAAAATGGAGGGAGGTGATAATTGGAAACCCAGGGGGCAGAAACGAGCCCCGGATCAAAAGAGGACAGAAACTCTGGGGAAGAAACAGCCGTTAATAAGGGTGAGTCCTGCACCTGTGCCAAACACACTCTGACAAAAAGGCAAAGAAGCATGAATGAGCATCAGAGAACTTTCCATTATACACACACACACACACACACAACAAAAAAGCACAGGAAGACACATACTCACTGCTTCTCTGCAATCCATTCATATCACAAATACAGGAATGATGTGTCACCAGCCAACTGTTGCTCCATATAAAGAGATAAGCATGGTGAGAGTGGGAGGAGAGTGACCCCGTGACCTTAATTAGAGACGAAGCTCTCATTACCTTACCTAGTTCACTAAGTCATGAATGAATGGCCTTGATCAACACTGGGATACTGTTAACTCAGTTTCCTGTGAAACCTTTGTCGACATTACATGCAATAATTTTAAAAATTAAAATTTCATAACACACAAGGAAGGCTGTTGTTATTTCTGCACAATAGATTTCTTCCTTTTCATGCACATGATCTATTTTTAAGGTGTTACTGAATGATTACCACATTTACACAACAGAGTATTTTTATGATACTTTGAGGTAGGGTTATTTGTATTTATTTTATTTTTTTTATAGAATTGACAGCCAACGAAGAGGTGCTAGGTAGCCGGGAAATAAATTAAATAAATATATAAA
>NW_015542477.1:1996697-2009069 GCF_001515605.1 Sinocyclocheilus anshuiensis
TTTGTGTGTGTGTGTGTGTGTGTGTATGTGTGTGTGTATGCATGTGTGTGTGTGTGTGTGTGTGTGTATATAATTCAGAAAATGCTTTTTTTTTCAAAGTTGTAAATAAAACAAAGATGGATTATGTTGTCCAAAAAAAATATTTCAGTTTTTTACTTCAACATTTCACCTTTAATTCAGTGTTTTACTTCCTTTTTTACTTCCTATTTCTTTGTAACTGTTGGTGAAAATTATTAGCAATTTCTGAGTTTCATCATTTTCTAAAATTTTTTCCAGTGTATACACTCTCTCTCTCTCTCTCTCTCTCTCTCACACACACACACACACACTAAAAATACATAAAGGTATGTAAAAATTAATAAATAAAAAATAAATATATTAGATACAATTCCTTAAATTATATCAACCAATTTCATCCACAAACAATCCCTTCATAAGATTTTTTAAATGACTTTGATCTGATTTCATTATGCTGTTCTCTTACGTTACTTAAGCCCTAGATCAGGCTTGGACGATCACTTCAGACTATCAGTGAGGTCATCTGTGGCACCCACAAAGCTTCTGTGAAACTCATTTTCATATGTGTGTAGGAAATATCATCCAGTTCACTTTGGACGGCATGATCAATCACCAATGACGAGGAATGTTCAGTTTGCAATCTGGAGTGATAGACGGTGTGTATGTGTGCATTTTGGTGACTATGAGACAGCGTCCCCTGGGTTGAAATAATGTGTGGTTAGGTGTGTGTGTATGCATGCGTGGGGGTTAGTCCATGATTTATCAATGTGGGATTTTCAACCACATGAGCTCATTCTAGTTCCTCCACCCACTGCAATGCCACCGGAACCCACACATGCTGTCCGGCCCAAGGACAATGAGGTGAGACTGTCAGGAGACTGGCTTCAAACAATTATTATGAACATTTCTGGCACAAAAAGAGAGAAAAATTACACTGATTGACTGGTTACAGACATATTTGGTCTTGCATACATCACCGATGACATGGGCTGATCGTAAAATTTCAAAACAATCAAAAGCCCAGCCATTTATGCCCTAATTTGTTTTGATCTGTCAGGAGGGAAGATAGTGTCCCGCTCTAGAAAGACATCAAGCGGCACAAACCCCAACGCCTTTCTAATTCATAATTTACTGGCCTCATCATGAACAAAACTGCCACCTCTCCTATTCAGAACTGCAACAAACCAGATTCTCTAGATATCAGAGTTTATGTTCTTACAAATATTTTAAGACAACGGTCTGCAGGTGATGTCAGAAACTGATAATAAACAAGACCTGCGACTGAAAAAAGACTAACACTTTGCAATAAGGTCTCATTTGTTAACATTAGATAATGCATTATCTAACAAACTAACAATATTTTTAAAGCATGTATTAAAATTGGCTCATTCTAGTTAATAGAAATACAATTATTTACTGTTTTAATGTTAACAAATTTTAATAAATGTTAAAATTAACGTTAAAAAACGATTAATAAAGACTTACAGTATTGTTCATTGCTAGTTCATGTTAACTAATTTATTTAATGATAACAAGTGAAATCTTAAATGTAGTTACTAAAAAAATGGGTTACACTTTATTTTAAGGTGTCCTTGTTCCAGTGCAATTATACATTTAAGTACTGAGAAATATTAATTAACTACATGTGCTTACTATATGGTTAGGGTTAGGATTTGGCTTGTGTTACTTGCATGCAATTATGCATAATTTATTGTTATTATAATAGTAAGTACATGAAACATGTGTAACAAGGACACCTTAAAATACAGTATTACTAAAAAATGTTTTAAAGGACTACAAGATGTAAACGAGATTATAATCTGTCACAGATGGTACAGATTATTCTAGCATACTTCTTACAAAACCCTCTAAAAAAAAACAACATTCACTTTCAATGAAAGTTGACAATGTCATGTGTCATGCAAAACATCCCCTTACAGAATCCTATGACCCTTTATCAATCAAAAATGTTGCACGCTATCTTGTTCTAGGTAATCAAGAGCTTTTCTTTAGGATGTTAACACTATGGTAAACTCATAGGCTGAGCTGCTAGTTTTATCAGTCATGGAGGAGTGTCACATCATTGTCCTTCTGGTGAATGAGAGAAATTAATCAATGAAAACGCCTGCATTTCATTCATCCCACAAACAAGTTTCTCCAGATATAAAAAGAGCTTTTATCCATGTTTTAGCACAAAGAGGATATTTATTCAAATAAAGAAAAAAAAATGTGGAATTAAAATAGAGAGAAAATTATACTGGGATCTTAAGACCTCGTGCTGAACATCAGTACTGCTTCACCTTTAACACATAAACAGGCACGTCTGCACACATTTACACCTGTCACATCACCCGTATGAATAGGCCGTTTCCTTTTGTGTGTCTCAAATGCGGTTTCACAGCCCTGAGCAGGTACAGGTCTGACTCACAACTCAAACCCACCCACAATCATGAATGACGTGCCCGATTACAATGCCATTGTGTGGCGATTGAGGGGACAGGGAAGGGTGAGGTATGGGGGTATTTGTGTGCACCTGGGCAATGCTGTTCACATGATTGTAAGTGGATTTGGTATATTACTCAAGTTTATGTTACAAAAAGAGTTTCCCAAAACAGTGAGAGGGGCTTCAGAATCTGGATAATGGTTAATAGTGTGTTGCACGAGTGTGTGTGCGTCTAACATAGACCAATTTACTGAACATATGCCCAGAAATTAGCAAACTCGGACAAACTCAAACAAAAAAAAAAAAGGAAAGAAAAAAAAGCTCACAAATTGAACAAATATCCTTTAGTTTTATTTAAGGTGTAGAGTTTGTGTTAAAATTTCTCTATAGCCATTTGAAACCAATTAAAATTGTTTCATGGCACGCAAAACATTTGGATAGCAAGAGAAATTTGTGTCTGTGCAAGTTAACGGACAGTTAGACTGTTTAAAAACAAATAGTTCATTGTTCTGTAAAATGTTTTAAGCAACCTGTGGATTTTTTGTCCAAATGTATGTATTGTTTTGATTTTAATTGTTTCAATTTTAAGAATAAAATAAATCAAATAACAAGAATCTAACGTAAAACTGTTTATCACATAAACAAATCTGAGAATGGCAATGAAGAGAGTGGAAGAATAATGTGATAAAGCAGCAAATGTAACACACTGAAAGACAAGAAAATACAGTCTCTTTAACGGTTTCTTTTATGACAATATGCCAAAACGTGATAAATATAGACAATATATATATATATTTAAGTATATCCACTCTTTATAAAAGTAACTTTTGTATGAATTCATTTTAAAGTACCAGAATTACATATAACACGTAATTATTTTTTTTGGCTAAGTGCATTTGAAAGTTTGTGAATAAACAGCGACACACCAAATCTACTGGAAGATGATATGAAACATAATATACACTGACCCAACCCTGACATTTTTATTGTCATAGCTGGTTACAGCTTCAGGGCAGCAATTGCAATTTTATTTCAGGATCTTTTTCATTTGTGCACACTGCATAGTCCCTCAAACACACTTTATACTACACTACACTGCAACAGTTGTACGACTTTATATAGAGAAATGCAGTGTAGCCAGGTGCGTTATTTCAAATGCACGAGAGGCTTAAATCATACTGATTAAATACACTAATAGTTCTTTGCCTTCCATACACAAACGTGTTTCAAAGCTGATTACGGCAAAATGATATTGTAGAAACACACTGACCGTGTAAATAGCTGGAGGAAATCTGCCACACACACCCTTGTATGAGGGATTCTCTAAATGATGGCTTTTATTCAAGTGTAAACACTGAAATAAAAAGCCATCATGTTTTTATACTCAAATTAAGAATAAACTGTTGATTTACAGAAAAATGTGGTCAATTCCAAACTGACAAAAACAGCAATGATAACAACTATTATTGACAGCAATATATTCACAAAAATGACTGACTATTCATAGAGGTACTAGTGTGTTTTTTGAAAATGATGCCATGATAATACACTTTTTTTTTTGTTTGAAATATACTACTGTAATACCATGGTGTTCCATAACGTACCTTAGAAAATCATGTAAATACGACTGTATATGATATATATATATACTTATATAGATTACTTACTATTTAAAATAACTGCTTTCTATTTGAATGCATTTTAAAATGCAATTTATTTCTGTGATTTCAAAGTGAAATTTTCAGCATTACACCAGTCGCATGATCCTTTATAAGTCATTCTAATATGCTGATTTGCTGCTCAAAAAACAATTATTATTATCAATATTTAAAACAGTTGAGTACATTTTTTCAGAATTCTTTGATGAATAGAAAGATCCAAAGATCAGCATTTATCTTAAATAAAAAGCTTTTGTAACATTATACACTATAGCATTCAAAAGCTTGGAGTCAGTATAATTTTATTTTATTTTTTTTCTATATATAAATTAATGCTTTTATTTAGCAAGGATGTTTTAAATTGATCAAAAGTGATGATAAAGACATTTATAATGTTACAAAAGATTTCTATTTCAGATAAACGCTGTTCTACTGAACTTTCTATTCATCCTAAAGAAACATGAAAAATACCTACTCAGCTGTTTTCAACATAATAAAAATAATAATAATAAATGATTTTTGAGCAGCAAATCAGAATATTAGAATGATTTCCGAAGGATCATGTGACTGGAGTAATGATGCTAAAAATTCAGCTTGAAATCACAGGAATAAATTATATTTTAAAATATATTCAAATAGAAAACAGTTATTTTAAATAGTAAAAATATTTCAAAATATTACTGCTTTTGCTTTATTTTGGATCAAATAAATGCAGGCTTGGCTAGCAGAAGGGACTTCTTTAAAAAACAAAAAACTTGTAAAAAAAAATCAAGTAGTGTAAATATAACATTTAATATCATCTAATATTTTTTATATAACTTCTTTATATATACAGCAGATATTGTATATTTCATTACATACATACACACACACACACACACACACACATTATAGTATCCAATTAACTTCAAGTTGACTCAGTACTTCTGAAATAAAAAGTAAGATGGACAAAGTATGATATTTTACAATGCAAATAAAATAGTGGTCAGCGGACTGGTTCAGAGTTCCATAAAAGTGCCCGCTGGTTGAAGTTATAACAACTGACTTTCCTGCGAGGGGGTAGAGTACACGTGGTCCTGCCTCCCACTGAGAGAGACACAAAGAGAGATGTTGGGTTCGAACTGTGACTCACACAAGTCTGTGAGATACTAGACAAAACAGCCATCAGAAACAAATCACGAAAACGCCATAAAGAAAAGTCTTGTTCAGTAAGTAACAGTCTTTTGCAGCTCCGAATAAGCTGGCGACATGGTCACCTGTCATTCATTAGAGGCCAGTAAAAACTTACAACTCCATAAATTTATATTGAACATTTTCATCTGTTTTATGTATCCTTTCCATATTCCTGATGGACTGACAGCTCCATTAGGAAAGAGTGACTCCACAAGAGTGGCACTGAATTAACATATAATTACACCCTTCACCCTCTGCTGGGCAACAGTGAACACTAAACATCTGTCATCAATCACTTAATCAAAAACGGTCATTGATGCTCAGATAACAGAAAAAAAATTACCAATTTTGTTGTGAAAGTAAATTTGTTAAATAGCACTAAATGAGTTCTGATGTGATAATGAATGGGCAAAATGTCCAGGCCTTAATTCACCTTAAAAAGAGATATAAGACATTACATTTTGCATGAAGACAGTAAAGCCTATGAGGATCATTGTAGGTTTTAGCTTATGACATTATTTTCACATAAATTAAGCTCATTCCCCTTTAATTCTTAATACTGTGTAAAACAGAAATAGTTAATATCAGGAGGAAATAAGTTCAACTTAACTAATGCAACCATTATGTGTACTTACAATCGTATTTCAAAATTTTCATAATATTATAATTTTTCTCCATTATAGCAAGGGATCATCTGTTTGATCTCAAACTATTTTGAGTGGAAAATAAATAAATAAATAAAGCATCAAACAAAAAAACTCTAAAGATGGTTAGTTCTAAGTGACCACAAAATGAACTAGGTCAAATTAAAATGTAATGACTCTGTACCCCAATAATTATTTTAGTGAATCTGCAATGTAAGCACCAAACGTGCATGAAAATAACTTATTATTAGTAGTACTTTTTTGGTAATTTTCCTTATGCAAAATATAATCTAAGAACTGTCAAGTAAAAGATTTCTTGACCACCTGGATATGCCAGAACCAACAGAACAACTACAACTGTATTTTCACTTCCAGCAATGTATGTGTTCAAGCACAAAAATGTTACAAAATTGCACAAAAACTGTATTCAATTCTGTTCACAGAAAATTACATAGAGATGACATATTATATACACACACACACAGTGTATGACTGAGGCGTGGCATTACATCATCCAACGAAGTACATTTGTTCATTGTCACAAAAGACCAACAGGAAAACATGGAAAAATGACCGAATGCAGGTCAGGCAACAACTTCACAGGCTGAAAGAAAGACACCAATTATCTCTCTAGATAGGAGAAATTCATGTCAAACATCCAAATAAGCCTCCTTCAACAGTTTAATGCCCCTACAGGTCACAAGCCTATTAATTTCTTAAACACAATGTGTGGCAAAAACGTGTGGATGTCAGATACAGGAACATCTTTTTAGTAACAGAAGGGCCAAGAACTCACACTGGTCTATGGCGCCATCTTCTGGATATTTTGTAGACTTGAAGGAAAAAGAACACAACATAAGGAAGGTCTGTGATAAATTCTGTTATGATGCATTATGTCAGTATTCGTCCCAAACACTTCTGCTTTTAAATTTCCTAAATTGTTAAACTGATTTTTTTTTTTTTTTTTCGTTTTTAAATCTCAGTTGAAGAATGAAAACGAAATCATACAGATTAGGTCTGCCCAATACTGAATTCCTGGCAAAAACAGATAAGCAAATAATACATTTCATAATTTATTGAACAAATGATTTTATAAATCTATTTATAAATATCTACTTTGATAAAAAAAAAAAAACTAAATAAATACATATAATTAGATAATAGATGAAATAGCTGAATGAATGAATGAATGAATGACTTGTATGCTCCAAGTGAATTTAGGAATCTTAACATTATTATAATAAACAATATGAAAAAGAAAAATATTCCTTTTAATATATATATATATATATATATATATATTATAGACATCTGGGATGCTAATTAGATTATAAACATTATAAACAATTCATTTTATGCACAAATGCACACAGCAATTCTATCATTACTTGTAAGCATTAAATAATTTTGTTCTAAAAAAAAACTCTAGACAAAGGATTAAATGTTTTCTATAATCTACCATTAAATTAGTGCTAGATTATAGAAATAGTACAAAACCAATCTTAAAATAAACAGAAACAGCTAAACATACAATAATGGCTGAAAAAAAATCTAATATCAGACAATAACAAACAAACAATAAATCTTGTTGATATAATTAATGTCCTTAAACCATATCCATAACGTTTTCACTGATTACAACACAGCATCAAACTGTTACTCTTGTCAACTCTTTAAATTTGTTTGTACATTTTTTATGTAATATTAAACATATTTATAAACCTGTACACACACATACGCGCGCGCACACAAACACTTATATAAGCATGAATCTATAAATATCATATCTGGTTAAATAAGCTCAAGTTACTTTCAATATTTGTAGTTTCTAACTAAACCAACCCAAAGCTAAGAGTTCATTAAAGTCAACGATGCATGACTAACTGATTTGATCAGTTGCTAGTAAGCCTCAATGAATCCGAGGGGTCACTGGGTTCGTCTGTTACATAACGAACCACGCGATGTCGCTGCAGCTCTAGCAGATAACAAGAGAAACATAACATCTAAACCTTCTCAAATTGCATTTAAGGCAGGAAAGTTCTCTTTCCAGAGGAAGTTTCTAGTTCATTCTTTCAGCGCTTGAATCCAGTGACGGTGCCAACTAATACATAGCAACTGCGTAGTGCGCGCGTGACGCAGAAGTCTTTTCAGTTCGTCAGCCCTCTCTAAAACCGCGGGTCAACGGGTACGATCATTCCAATAGCCTCGTGAAATGACAACCGATCCCAAACACGATGTGCAGTTCTGAAACACACACACACATACATACATATACACACAGCACGGAACTAAAAACCACCCGTTATCGACACATTTTAACACACGCAACTGCAGACCCCAGACACTGCTGTGTGACCATAACACGCACGTGGATTCACTTTCACCCTGAACATAGACTGCTTACACGCATAATGCAACAAGGAAGTAATGTGTGGGTTACACAACCACTTTTAAACAAGCTTTTAGAAAGATGCAACCTGAAATACATACAGTATACATTTACGCATGCAGCAGTCTCTTATATGAAACTATGATAAAACACATTTGTATGGTACAGATATGATGCAGGTGGTTCTTACCAGCTGAAGAAGCTGTGCACGCCTGTTCTCAGTCCAACAGGACAGAAAAAAAAAAAAAACATCAGAAGGTTTCTTCAGTGCAAAAGGTACAGCAGCACATCTGAAGAAGCAGACAAGCACATGTCGGAGAAAGTGAAAGACAAATGAGCAGGGAGCAGAGAGACGTACGACTTATGGGAAGAGAAAGAGAAGTGCGACAAAGCAGGAAAGGGGAGAGGGAAATAGATAGACAGAAAGTGAGAGTGAGAGAGGTAGAGAGAGAGAGAGAGAGAGAGAGAGAGAGAGAGAGAGAGAGAGAGAGAGAGAGGCACCTCAGTGTGAGTTCTTGCTGTTGCAGAGAGGGGTGGTCGGAGCTGTAGGGTCCCAGAGTTCAAAGCACTGAGAGAATAAGAGTGTTATTCTGCTACAGTCAGCCAAGTCTTACACAACACCAACCAGGGGCAGCAAGTTCCTTCTGCCTATCTCTCCCTCCCTCGCACTCATTCACCAACTCGCTCGCTGTCTCATTTCCTCACTCACTGATTCCCTATTCTTTCCATTTCATCTGTTTCTGTTTCAGTTATGTGGTTGCTCTTTCCCTTGGACTTTTCTTCATCACTCCCTACATGAAAGCACAACTGAAATCCATTTAATCTATCTAAAGCAATTGAGTATAATTTGTGTCTATTTTTATTGCTCTTAAGGAATTTTAGAAGAAACATCGGAGGCGAATCCATTAAGTGGCCATGAAAGAGGATGATCTGAGCTGTAAAATGTTCCTCTGGCTCCTGTTGGTGAAAAAGGGCAGGTCGTTTTGCAGTGAATCTTGTGGGTTTAGGTTATTATGGAAGCATTGAAAGGTTTCTGGAAAAGGGCTAGAGATCTGCATCACTGGAATTCCAGGAAAGCAAAACAGTAATGGTCTCATTCCCCGCTTCATACGACACATACTTTGTCAGTGTAGACCTTTCAATGCCATTATTAAAGCATGCTGGATTGCTTTTATAGCTAGCATAAATGTAAGAGATTAAGCACAGTATGTACATTTGGATTTTGGTGAGGATTTGGTTTAGATGGAAGGGCACAGCTGGGTTAAGGTGTTTAGTCACTACTGAATTAGTATTTAAATTGATAGTCTGCCCAAAAATCATCATTTACTCAAACTTGTGTTGTTCCAAACCTGTATAACTTTCTTCTGTGGAACACAAAATATATATTTTTTAATGTTTTAATGTTTTTTTGTGTCTTTACAGTGAAGGTCAGTGGGGTTCAATGTTGTTTTGGACTCTACCGACTTCCATTATATGGATAAAAAGAGTTCAAAATATGTTCTTTTCAGATAAAATACAGTTATACAGGTCTGGAAAGATTTTTTTTGTTGTTGCTTGAACTATCCCTTTAAGTATTTGATTAAATAAGGTTTTTATACGTGATTTTTTTTTTTTTGCAACATGCAGGTAGAAACTGTTTATATAAGGCTGATATAAAATCTGCAAAATCCTCATTCATAAATCACTGGTGTCAGGTTTAGCAATAATGAGAGCTTGTTGTCGTGAAGAGATGGAGATGTCAAGGCATGTTTTTGTGCTGAGCTAGAGGAGGTATTACGCAACCATGTTCACAAACAAAAAACCTACAATAAATCTTTAAAATAACAGCATCATAAATTCGAGTTTTAATGCAATCAAATCAATGCGCAAAGTGATCCAAGATCATAACCAGCTCATCATAGTTTCATAGACCTGACAATATTGGAGTCTAAAAATAGATAGAAAGATTTCATAATTGTTACATAACAGCAGGCTCAGCTTCACCTTCTGAAGTGCTGCCTGAATGGAGACGGCAGCAAAGAGGATGAGGAGGAAACAATGCCATAATTTGACCCTTTGGCACAATTAAATAAACTGATGATTTGCTAATATAGCAACAAAGCAAACTAAACTGACACATAGAGTCTTTAAAAACAGTCTAGGTTGGAGCTGTGGCCTAGCAGTAAGCAACGCCAAGGAGGAAGACACTGGTTTGAGTCCAAATCTCAATAATTCCAATTCAAATCTCCGCTATCGCTAACAAAAATAAGTGGAAGAAACTACATTGTAAAAGAGTCTACCTTGTAAAAACGTCTTGTCTGGACATCAACAACTGTGCTTCATGTGGTAACACCAACATTAACTAAATGATGTTACCAGTAAAAGTTGAAGTCTGATCAGGTAGATAAAGGTTCTTAAAGGAGCAGATCACCCAAAAATGAAAATTTGCCTGAAAATTTTAGTCAGGCCATCCAAGATGTAGATGAGTTTATATCTTCATCAGAACAGATTTGGAGAAATTTAGTATTACATCACTTGCTCACCAAAGAATCTTGCAGTGAATAGGTGCCGTCAGAATAAAATGATACAAATAATTCATAAGTAATCCACAAGACTCCAGTCCATCAACTAACATCTTTTGAACAAAAAAAATATGAATCCATAACTTTTTCCACTGGAGAATGCAATATTGTGGATAGAGCACTCATATTTTAGCAACGGTTTGAAGTTAAAACACCTTAATGATGGATTTGTTTCTTACAAACACACAGCTTTTCACAAGACATTAAGTGATGGACTGGAGTCGTGTGGAATACTTGTGGTTTTATTGTGATGTTTTTTTTTAGCTGTTTAAACTCTCAGTCTGACGACACCCATTCACTACAGAGTTAAATTGATCAAATTCTTTTTAGTTGAAGAAACAAACTCATGGGTGAGTATATTTTCAGCACATTTTCATTTTTGGGTGAACTATACTTTTTAGGCAACGATGACACTACTTCACTGGAGAACTATCCCTTTCTCTCTCATGTTAAAAATGAGCTGTGGACATATGGGAACTTGCTCAGGGGAGTGGAGCATCCGCTGGCCTATTTTGCAGCAGTCTTTTGCGTCAATTGAACGCAGCAGTTTTGGAAAAGTCAAAGTCAGACGCCTGGTCCCGGAATGTCAGATTTAGTCATATTAGAATAATTTCCACGTCAGTCTTACAAGTCAGAGCGGTTCGCCTTATTAAACGCTCACACACATGCTGAGAGACGACTTGAATTTCTCTACATGAAAGATCTGTTTTTCCATGTAAACGTGCCAGTTAAAGCACAATTAAAGCTGCACATTATTAGCCCCTGAGAAAAAGTAGTCAGTCAGTAAGAAATGGTAGGCTAAAAGAAGCGAGATTCTGTATTATCTAATATATACAGGACATACAATGCAATATTTACAAATGTGTCGTGTACCACACTACGTAAACATTAAAGTGGCCTACTTGAACAGTATGCACTCTTGAAGCACACGTAGAGCACACACTCTATCACATTCAGCTGTGTGGGAGGAAACCGCGCAGAGGCCCCTGGTTCTAAGCGTTTAACTACTGGTATTACATACCCACGGCTGTTTCGCAAGAACAGCCTTACTCACCTAAGCCTTTTCAAGCCTCTTCTGCAGAACTGAAACGAAATCTATTAAAATAATCCCGGGGGTTTTATTAAACCCAGACTAACTTGGCAAAGACTCCAACTTGCAGTTAGATGTCAGTCTTAATTTGTAAGAACCGCTGCGAGTGCTTTTATTGGATTAAGACGAGGCTTTGAGATGTAAATGACACTGTTAATGGTGATTCTTAAATCTTTTTGAGGCAAAAAGAATCAAGTAGTTTTTTGTCAAATGCATTTAGATTTAATTTTGAGAATTTTGAGAATTTCTTCATCAACTTCTTCAATATGAGTGTATCTAGCATAATAAGTGTCCTAGTGTCCTCTACAGCACATTTTCTTATCCATTTGTTTGTACTGCTTATGTACACTTACATGCACACATATATGCACATTGCACATATACACACTACACACA
>NW_015542477.1:2017315-2026921 GCF_001515605.1 Sinocyclocheilus anshuiensis
GGGGAGGGGGGGGGGGGGGGGGGGGAGCAATACAGAGTCTGCATTCACATTCTTGTCTGTTTTCTCTCTTCTCTGTCCCTGATCATTCTGGTGACTGCAGTTCTCTGCTGTGTTCTGCAGATTACTGTAACCCAATCGGACATGTGCATGACCCAGTGATGCAACCAACTGCATTGCCAGAGTCATCATGGATGCCAAGGCAAGAGTGCAAACCACATTATGTAAGTCTAAAACCAAAACATCATGATTCATTTCCATAATTATTACAATCTGGAACCTAAACATCCCATCCCAATGATAGTTCACATAAAAATGAACAGTCTGTTATAATTTACTCACCCTCATGTCATTCTAAATATTTATTACTGTGGAACACAAAAGGAGATATTTAGCAAAGTGGTCGTGCTGCACTTTTACATACAGTAAAAGTAGATAGTAATCTTCTCGGAGATTGTGCAAAACTTTCTACAGAAGAAAGAAGATAATTTGAAATGACATATAGGGGGAGTAAATGATGACATTATTTCATTCTTAGTTGAATTATCCCTTTAAGATTATGACATGTGACAAACTCACAGGAAGGATGAGTATTTGTGCACTTAAAGATACCCTAGTGAGATCTCACATTCACTAAATAGGCCAGTGGCATGACAGTCTATATAAAGACTCTCATTCCAGTTACCAACCACACAAAAAACCCTGAGGCCCACCACAAATGCACCAAAAATAACCCCCAGTACTGCAGAGTTTTGACAACAGGCATACAAAAAGTTTTAACAGTACCATCACTGCGGAAGGCACTCTACGTTGCTGTGAAAACACTTTGATACAGGTATTATCTTGAACACAATCTTTTCACATCTCTCTCCTTTGTTTGTCAAAACGTTCAGTACTTGTTCTTGCTTCTCCAATTTCACTGTGCAGCAACACAAAGACGTCAGTGAAAAAATCTGATCATCTAACAACCTGCAAAATTTCTGCTTTTGAAATGCACACTTAACATAATGTAATTTGGCTACTGTGTATAGACCACCAGGGCCGTATACAGATTTCCTAAAAGAATTTGTAGATTTCCTCTCAGACCTATTGGTTACTGTTGATAAAGCGCTAATTGTCGGAGATTTTAACATTCACGTTATGCTTCTGAAAGCATCTCCGCCAAGCACAGAAACTGTAGACATCTAAAAAGCATTTGTGATTGATAGCAGCATCATCATATTTCGCAAGCATTCCTGTAGCTCAGCAGTAAAGCATAGCACTACCAACACCAAGGTCATGGGTTCAATTCCCAGGAAATGGATGAACTGATAAAACGTATACCTTGGCTGTAATGCAAGTCACTTTCGATTACTGTGTCTGTTAAATTCATAAATATAAGCTACATTTGCTCCCCCAAACTCGAAACTCATCGAACTACTGTGTCTTACAGAATCAGAGTGACTGAATCAAAAGAAGGACAGGCTGTCGGAGCAGTTACAAAATATTATTACTTGCCTATAAGGCCCTTAATGGGTTAGCTCCTGCGTACCTAACTAGTCTTCTACCACGCTACAATCCATCACGCTCCCTAAGGTCACAAAACTCTGGACTTTTGGTAGTACCTAGGATAGCAAAGTCCACTAAAGGAGGTAGAGCTTTTTCGCATTTGGCTCCCAAACTCTGGAATAGCCTTCCTGATAACGTTCGGGGTTCAGACACACTCTCTCTGTTTAAATCTAGATTAAAGACACATCTCTTTGGCCAAGCATTCAAATAATGCATCTCATAATCTTGTACTGCAGTTATATCTATATAGATATATATATATAGTTATATCAAATGCACATTATTATTCTTTAGTTTGGGTTAAACAAATAAATTTTGCTTGGTTGGAACAGCAGCTACGCTAATTATGTCCCTATTTGTTTCTCTGTTTTTTCCTCAAGCTTCAGTCTGGACCCAGAACACCTGAGAAGAGAGAATTACTGAGAATTACATTTGTAATTGTATTAATTTTTGTCTCATCTCTTAATGATTACCGATTTCACATAGTCCTTCACTGGGGATGAATAACCTTCACTGCTGGTGTCAAAGCAGCAGATGAACAGCAGCCTGGATAAACAAACAACAACAACAAAAAAACCCAGCAGGTAAGACAATCTCGAATGTCAGAATCAAGAACATTTTGTCAGTAGTTTAAGTCTTACACAACCCACAGCACACCTGCTCTCCCAGGGGTACACTAAGGGTGTAAAACCATGAGAGGCCAGGCCCGAAAAACAGTGTCTAGTTTCAAAGCTTGTTTACACTGTCTTAAATTAGGCTGGGTCTCTGGGGTTCAAAAGAGTAAAGAATTAAAACTGCCCAGATAAGAGTTTGAGTATAGGCTGCTGTTAATGCATGCACCTGCTTATAAATGAGTCGACCCGTGTAGCTGGGGACTAACCCATGATATTCAAAATGCTGTCTAGGAAGGTAGTTTGCTAGATTTTGAGGCATTACACTTACGGTTTTAAATGTCATGTGCATTATTAGGCAAAAAAAAAAAAAATGCAACATCACCTTTTCACCGCCTAATGAAACGATGCTGGACAATTTCCTTTCTAAATAATGCAGAATGAAGGTGTGAAAGGAAGGTGAACATATTAAAATATTAATTCATAAGGATAAAATACACATTATAGAAATCTGACTCGATTTTTGCTGAATATTTCTCGGATTTTCGCGGTTGCTTTAAACACGTGACGTCATCATTCGGCGTCGGCTTGAAAGAAGCGGCTCGTGGAGTTTGCAGGAAACTTCAGGTTGCTGAATCATTTTGATTGCTGGTGAGTCTGATATCAGATGCTCAGAAACACGTTTATACTGAATAGTCTCACCAGCACCGGTTAGTATAGCTAATAAAAGCTCGTTAGAGGGTCGTTTAAGCGAACACGTTTTACCTAGATTTAATCCAGCCGGCTAGACTGACAGCATTGTCATTGACGAATATAGTGCAGAAAGTGATCGTTTTATAGATTATTAGTAGCACAAATATGAATGCTTATTTGATACTGTACCCATACAGCAGATCCCAGTGCTTCTTCTAAAATACTATAGTAACAGTTGTTAAGTTACTAATATGGACACATAATAAACATAAAATTTCCTCCACATGGTGTTTTTGTAATCTTTTAATCATTTAGTTTAATTACATATGCGCTTTTTCCTTTTTCAATTGCACAACGAGGCTAACATGATCAGTTCTGAGCATTTAGATTTAAAACACTGGATTTATGTCAAACTGGCTTCATATTAATAAGTCGAGTGTTAGCATATTTGTATTTACATGAATGGTAAACCTCAGTTTCCGGTGGTTAAAATACTATAGTAACAGTTATTGTTACTAATATAAACATAGTAAATGAATGTGTGATACAAATCTTTCTGCCATTTTGTTTCACTTTATGTGCCATTTGTAGATGGTACCAGTTTTATCGTAGTAATATTAACCGTTATACTATGGTTAACGTGGTAATTTTGTGTAAAGGTAGAGAACTGCACTGATGTTTATGTTATGAATCACTCACTCTTGTGTTTCATCAGATACGAGGATGGACTCTCTGTATGGGCCTGTCGCTTTGGGTATACTGGCAGGTGTAGGCTGTGGGCTCTGCCTCGGATGGCACCTCAGTGGGCGTTTGGGCAGATCGTCCCGCAGCATGATGGCAGCTTTAGGAAACAGCGCCGGTGCTGGCAGCGAGGCCAGTGTGATGGGTGAGAGCGGAGAGTTCAGAATGATCCTGGTGGTCCGAACCGATCTGAAGATGGGCAAAGGTAAAGTGGCAGCCCAGTGCTCCCATGCCGCTGTGTCCGCCTACAAGCAGGTCCAGCGCAGAAACCCAGAGCTCCTGAAACAGTGGGAGTACTGCGGTCAGCCCAAAGTGGTGGTCAAGGCTCCAGACGAGGACTGTCTGCTGGAGCTGCTGTCCCACGCCAAAGAGGTCAGACTGCCGGTCAGTTTAATCCAAGATGCTGGAAGAACCCAAATTGCACCAGGGTCTCGGACAGTTCTTGGCGTGGGACCAGGACTAGCTGATCTTATTGATAAAGTGACTGGACACCTAAAATTGTATTGAATAACACTATTGGATTATGATGGGACTAAACTTCTTATCATTTTTCTACAACTACAAAGAGTGGTGAAGATGAATTAAAAGGGTTAATGACACATTGATTTATAGGTTTAACCATTTATTTTAAGTAAACAGTGCACTCATTCCATCATTGAACATGAGTCAATTTTGTGTCATAAGTCTTATGTACAGGAAAATTTTATTTTGGGGAATCTCATTTCTATCATATTTCAATCGCCCCCCTCATACCCAATGGAATAAATGACTTTTGTTTAACTTTGACTTTGGTGCAAAAAAAATCACCCCGTTCCTTTTTCAGTCGCACAGCAAAGCTTGTATAATTAATTCTGTGAACATTTAGATTTAAAACACTGGATTGATGTCAAACTGGCTTCTTAAGTATTAACATAGTTTTATTTACACAAGTGATAAAGCCACAAATTCCCACCGTAGAGCTTCATTTATGTTCTGAATGTCTGAAAGTGTCCAGTGAGTATGAAGGAGGAGAAATTACAAAGTGTGTTGGGAAAAAAATACATGGCACATGAAGCTATGTTTAGACCAGATTTTTCTTGACAAACAAGAAGCCTTTATTTATATGATAATCTGGGGGGAAAAAAAATCTCATTCTCTTTGTGCACAATCAGATCACTACAATATACGTGTATGATTAATCTCAACTCAGTTAAAACCGAGTACAGGACACAGGGAGTTAGTTTAATCTTCGTTCTCAAACCATTTGTGATTTCACTTCTTTACAAATAATGGGTAAACTGAGTTTAGGAATAACTGGCAGGATAAACTGGCTTTCTAGTCTCAATTCGGTGCCGTACAGTGACCTAAACATCACAACAACCAGCATACACACATACGCACACATACACACTGCAGCACAGAGAGGTAAGGTTAGTAAAACACACACAGGTGTGGAGAGCCACATATATATTTATATATATTTGAATTATTATCCCTCCTCAAATGGATGGTCCCACACAATGAGTACGAGTTACTGCACAACAAAAGTTTGTTTTTCATATGGAAAACAAAAATTGGAGAACCTGCATAGGTCAGGGAAAAGGTTTGAAGTTGCCATACGAATGCATGTTTATGCATTTAAAATAACTTTTGATATATATATTTCGAGAGCTACGCACCCCCATTGAATTACTGGTATTGACTAGTGTTTGTGGAGGCGGTAGTTGTACGTTTTTTTTTTCTCCGTTTTATTTTCTTCCCTAGAATATACAATATTAAATGCTGACAGACTGAACAAGTTGTTCACACACACCAAAATGATACATTGGTTGTTTTTCCTCTGACTACGGAGTGCAAATCTGATTTTGTTTTGTCATTTTAATTAAGCTGACTTGCTTCTCCCACAAGTCTCCTCATTGTAGACACCATTCCCCTTTTATTGACAGATAAAACTGACAGGAAATTAAATCTAGTAAGTATCTGGAATGTGAAAAAAATAATTTTTGATGAAATCTTTGACAATATAGAAATAAAGTCCTTCATGATGGTATAAAGAAAACACGATAAACAAAAACGATCATTTTAAAAAAGGTAAAGTAAAAGAATAAACATTTGCTCAAATCCCCCGTCGTGAGCACAAAGTGGTAGAGTCGGACTTGTGGAGGATTGAGGGAGAGAGATCCATAGGGGTGCACCGAACCAAGCGGCAGCTGGAAGAGGGGCGAGCGGGAAATGGGGAGGTCCTTACATGCCGTAACCGAAACCTGGCTGTGCCGGAGGAGCCTGGGGGTAGCCAGGCGCTGCTGTGTACCCGTAGCCATAAGCCTGCTGCGGGGGGACAGGCACACTGGGACCTGCTGTCAGCATGAGCTGAGGCGTGCCTGAGGAAAGAGATATTGGGAAAAATTATTTTTAAAATGCATTTAATAGTATTTATTATATTTAAAAAAACATAAATACTAGTCAATTTTCTTGGCAATTTGCTTTGACTGTTTTACCATAAACAATGGGTTGAGTCTCCGTGGCCTGCTCCTCTTCTTTCCTCAAGGATTCGGAGGTCTCCAGCTTGTCCACCTAAATACATGAGAAAAATTAGTTTTCAGTCTGTATACATGATCATTGTGTTGAGGACTAAGAATGTCTCTTAAAATAATCATGGTTTTATTCTTCATTAAAATTAATTCAGAAAATAGTGTAAATACAAATAGAATTTACTAATATAATTATACTAATGCTTCTATTAATGCTTATTAATTAATAATATGAATGTTAATATACAAATGTTAATCACTTTTCAAATTGACAGAGATATTTAAAATGCTTTTAATTCATGTTTAAAATGTAAAACATTCTTAGTTTTATATTCAAGTTAATATATGTCATATCAATGATGATTATTTGAAAATACTGCTACTATATGTAAATGCTAATGACTTTTCAAACGGACTTATTTAAAATGATTTATTTGATTAATTTTAGTCAACGTTATCTGACTATTTTTAAATTAGTATTCTGATAATTGATATCTTCATTTTATACTAATATTTTATACTAAACTGAAGTATGTGGATGTTAAATGACATTTCAAAGTGAAAATAAGCATTTCAAATTTTTAAATTTGTGTTTAAAATGTTAGCTCAATTTTTTCATGTTTTATTTTTAATATATTGATAACTAATGTCTTCATTTTTATTATTTAATTATTATAACATAATTATACTAACGTATATACTAATGTAATTTACAATGTTAATACATTTTCAAATGGAATATTTACCATTATAAAATGTTAGTCAAATTTACTCGTTTTTTTCTAATGAATAAAATAAAGACAATATCAATGTGTTATACTAATAATCATAATTATTAAATAATAATTATACAAATACAATTTACTGTATGTAAATGTTACTTTTCAGCTAAACAAATTTAAATGGATTTAATTCAACCTTCAAACGTTAGTCAAAGGTCATTGTTTTGAAATAATTCACAATAATTAATCTGTTTTATTTTTAAGTGGCATTCCTAGTCCTTCCCCACTTTAGAGTAGCAGCCCATTCTTACCTTGCTGAGGTATTCCCTCGTCACCTGGATGAAGTAAGGCATGGCAAAGTCCATGATGTTGTGCCTCCACGCCGTCTCCAGCACCACATCAGGCCTGAGCAGGTCGTAGCAGGTGAAGAGGCAGGCGGCGAAACACTCCTTCTTGTCTTCCTGAAGGAACCACTGCAGCAGCTCCTCGGCCAGTTCTATGTCCTTCGACTCAGACGCATACTGCATTGCATCCTGGGTAGAAGAACATGCATGGCTGTCACGAATCCGATCAACTACATTTACAAATAGCATGACTAGACAATAACCCCATCATCCACCTCACCTTGTAGAGTTTGTCTTTCTTGCACAGCTCCACACTCTGCTTCCATCGGTTGTTGCCCTTGAAGAGGTAAGCAGCGATTCTCCTGAACTCGATCAGCTCGTGTTTCTCCAGACGCTGGGCCAGTGAGATGTTGTCAAAGTTATCATATGCGTCTATAGATGTCCTGAGTGCCTGCGGACGGGACAGTTGAACAGATGATGAGGTGGCGGACAACAGCTACTGTAAAAAGCTACAATAATTGTTTTTTTGTTTTTCTGAAAAATACTTTACACTGTTGTTTGTACCTGATAGTCTTCCTCTGAGATGAAGAGGTTGTTAAGTGCTTCATTGACAGACTTGTTGTTGTGATTTTGTACTGACCGCAGATAAGGCTTGATGAGAGGAAGCTGCTTAACCTGAAGAAACGAAAAAGTAATTTTAGCTGATGTTAAACAAGCATGAAGTTCAAAGGCTCGCCACACAGGCGAGGTAGCCTTGTGCTTGCTTTCTGTACCTTGCTGAAGAAGCTGACGGCACGAGAGTGATCCAGTCTCGGGGAAAGAACTATGAGCAGGTCGTTCAGTAACAAGGGCTTGAACTCCAGATAAAACTGGATTGCTTTGTAGTACAGTTCCACGTTGGCCACCTAAACAAAACAAGAAATATGATCACTGTAATTTAATTAATTTCCTGGTGTTGTCATATTATTGCTTATATTTTGATTTTTATATGATCAGTATTCATTTTAAATCAAAAGTAATTTCATGTACTCTGGTCATTTTTCAGCTTAAATTATTTTATTTAATTTAGTTTCCAAGGGAATATTTCTCATGTTTGTTTTTCATTGAAAAATCATTCCCTTTTCATTATATATTGATCATTAAATTTATTAAATATATGTATACTAATAATTAATAATAATTCTAATTATATTTATAATTTTTTATATATTAATTGATGTCTTAATTTTATTTTGTTAAACTAATAATTAATATTTATACTTATAACTGATCAATCAATCAATCAATCAATCTATCTATCTATCTATCCATCTATCCATCTGCCCACAGGTGAGCCTGCTCTGCAGCCCTCAGGACCTGATAAAGAAAGAAAAAGAAAAGAACTCAAGAAGTGAAGGAGACAGACTTTGTAACATCTGTGCATTGCAGATGATGATACTAAGATCGTTCCTTTGGAGAATATCAGATTACATGTTGAATTAAATTATAGCTGGAGGGGAATGATGGAAGAAGAAATCAATGAACTCCTGCTGTTTAACAGAACTGAGCGAAGGACACTTTATAAAAAAAATAAAAATAAAAAAAAATAAAAAAGAGGAGTGTTACAAACCAACATCTGAAATAACAATCATCTTTAGTAGTGCTGTGTACCTTTGGGATGTTGACTCTGGACCAGAAGAGTTCCAGGTGTTCCCTCATCTTCTGTGGTTTGAATTTAGAGTAGAGGATGGCCAGCTCTGTGAACATGCCCATGTGAGCGCGCTCCAACCCCAGCGCCGCCTCCAGCATGGTGATCAGCTCCTCGAAGTAGCTACGGTCCTATAGAGAGCATTTTAAAACCATATAATTCAATTCCATTTTTAGCTAGTTGCAGAATCTTCTTGGAGGATCACAACTTGCCTGGTAATAGTTGATGAGCTCTTCTAGCTCATCGGCATGAACCACGATGTGAAGGCCACATATCTGAGCCAATCTGAACTCATTTCCATCCACACAAGCAAAGCACACCTCCTTCCATGTGCGAGTGCTGTTAGCCTTGCGGGCACCGTCCACAGCCGCTTGATACTCGCCCAAGTGGACCAGGGTAGAAGCCAAGCGGCCAAAGTTGGAGACGTTATTGTATAGAAGTTTGGCCGCCTCGTACATCTTCTCATCATAGCAGCGATCTCCAACCTGTGAGCAATAATAAATAAACAGTGTTACATAACATTTTTTATAATTACATAATAAAGTTCTCTTAATAACCAGTGATGTTACTGTTAACTAAAACTGTATGAAATTGTTTTTGATAAAATAAAAAATAAATGTTTTTGAAAAATAAAGCTGAAATAAAATACAAATATTAAGATATACATTTTTTTTAATTAAATTAGTTTTGGTTGATGTACTAAAATGACTAAAGCTGAAATACATATCAAATAAAAATAAAAATACATAAATT
>NW_015542477.1:2027042-2082033 GCF_001515605.1 Sinocyclocheilus anshuiensis
CACATATATATATATTTCAGCTAAATTATTTATTTAAAAATTGTTATTAAATTTTATTTTTTATCATTTTGCTGAAATAAAATGTAAAAATATAAAAATAAAAGCTAAATAAAAATACTAAATGTAAGTGAATTGAAAATTGAAAATAGAATATTAATATAACTTAATAGAATAATATAAGAATAATATAACAAAAATATTAATAAATACTATAACAGTATTTTAATAATGCTGTAATAACACTGTTATAACACTTTTATAACACAAGAAAATAAAAAGCAATTGTACGTTACCTGCTGGATGTGTGCATTATTTGGTCCATTTATAAACTCCTCCAGTTCAGCGAGACGGTTGGTTTTGGCCAGTGCGAAGATCAGCTCGGTCTCCACGTATGACTCTCTGGCCTTCTTTCTGGCCATCTGCAGAAACTTCACCAGGTCCTCCCAGTTGCCTGAGCCAGGAAATACAGTTGTGAATACAGAATCAGAGCAAAAATGTCCTTATCTAGAACTAGCGCTGAAGAGGACGTACCACTCTGGGAAGCGACCTGAACCACCTCCATGTAGGCAGAGGGGTCATCTGCCTTGATGTAGGAGTCAATGGACTCTTTGACGAGACCCTTTTGCAGCTGAGCCTTAGCCAGCTGGCTCCACACTGCAGGTTCATTACAGCGCTCCGCAAACTCATACGCCCGGTCCAGATTACCGATGTGCTCAATCAGAACCTGAGGAGGACAGGAAACATCAGCTCTTTCCTTATCTGCTATTCAATAAATCACTTCAGCAAGCCTACACTTGAAAAAGAAGGCTACTGAAAGTATGGCTTAAACACATACCTGCACTGCAGAGGTGTTGACGTCAAACTTCCTGAAGATAGCAAAGGCCTCCTCGAACAGCTCGCTGCTAATGGCGATGTTGGCGATGTCTGGGGCATCATAGTTGTCCAGGCGGTTGATGTATTCCATGACGCGGGTGCGGTCTGCTTTGATGGCTGTTAGGATGAGCAGGTTCTGTAGGTTTCTAGGAGCAGGATGAAGATTCGACTTGTATTAAACGTTATTAAATTGCATTAAAAGGTTGCGCAAGACTGTTTGGGCAAGGAATTTCATGTCCGTAAACACACAAAAATGGCCTGTTCCAAACGTTCATATGTTGGAATATTTTTGGGCTTATGCACCTGTGTTCGCTAAAGACCGAGTTGTCCAGGACGATCTTTTCCAGCAGCTCAATGAGTTCATTGGGCAGGTCAGCAGTCATGAAGGCCTTCACTGTGACGGACACCTCCTCTGGGTCCTGAGTCTCTGACAGGGCTGTCTGCACCACCTAAAGACAAATAACAACTTGATATTCAAAAAAACATGCAGGAAGGTCAAAAGGGAATCAGAGATTTTAAGACATATGTGACCCTGGACCACAAAACCAGTCGCTGGGGTATATTTGTAGCAATAGCCAAAAAAACATTGTATGGGTCAAAATGATCGATTATTCTGTTATGCCAAAAATCATTAGGATATTAAGATATTTCCTACCGTAAATATATCAAAACTTCATTTTTGATTAGTAATATGCATTGCTAAGAACTTAATTTGGACAACTTTAAAGGCGATTTTCTCAATATTTCGATTTTTTTGCACCCTCAAATTCCAGATTTTCAAATAGTTGTATCTCGGCCAAATATTGTCCTATCCTAACAAACCATACATCAATGGAAAGCTTATTTATTCAGCTTTTAGTAGCTGATTTATAGATTTATGATGTACTAATTTCTTTCAAAAATAATAATAATAATAATTTACTGACTCTAAACGTCTGTTACAAAGCCTAGTGAGCCTATCTAGGAAGAATATTAAGGGATCACAGGAACGCTTTCCAAAGTAAAGACTGTTCAAAACAGATGGTAGAATAATTATGCTGTCTAAGATAACTTAGATTATGAATCCCAGAATGTACCGCAACAAACTTTTCTCAGATTCTTGCATGCCAATTATAAATTCAATGCATTTAAGTGTCAATAACACTCATCTATTTCACCCAATATTAATGTAAAATTAATAAAATATAGACATGTACTTTCAATTCCTCTATGATCCATGTTTGTATATGGTGAGATAGGACTGTGCAAAAAATCGAATGCGATTTTCATGCGCATCTCGTCAGTAAAGGCGCTCCTGTGATTAGTAATAAATCTCCAGCATGTGCTTTCGCATTCGATTTTTTGCACAGCCCTATGGTGAGAGATGAATGTAACACATATGTGTACCTGGTCAATAAGGGGCCTCCTGTAGGGGTTGGTCTCTAAAAGCACGCTGGCCCAAAGCTCTGGGTCTCTGCGGCGCACCAGGTAACGGGACAAACTCTTGAACAGCGAGTTCTCATTGCACACCTGTAAAGAAAAATAAAAGATACAAATTTGATGCTTTATATTGTTGTTGGTTGCTCTAAACTTGGTATGAAAAAGCTTAAAGCTTATTTATGGACAAGCATACTAACATTGATGAGCTCCTGGTCACACTGTCCTCTCTCATAGGTCACACAGGCCAGGTGAGGGTCTCTTTTCTCGCAGTATTTCCCCACCACACGGCTGTCGTAGTATGGGTTTTCCCGCAGGAAGCGTTCTGGGTGGTTGTTGCTGTCAATGTAGATCTTGGCCAAGGCATTATGGGTAGCTGGCTCCTCACAGCCCTCGTGGATACGAGACTCTAGCCATGGCAACAACAGCTTTAGTCTGCAGAAGAAAGACATATCTAAAGCTGTTTATGTTTAGTTAACTTTTATGTTTTTCCAAAATAAGTCATTTTCCCCCCTCATAAAATGACTATATAGCATATTGCAACTGCTAGAGCTGTTGTTAAACAATCAGAACAGCTACTGCTGTTTGTGTTCTTTGTTTACTTGTGCAATCAAAGTTTCATCTGGAAACTCTCATGATGTACACAAACAAATGATTAAACATCACCTAAAATAAACAGAAGCATCCTGTAGTAGTTTTGAATCCAAGATAGCATAACATCAACGTCTCAAGTGCTTTGTTTTGATAACTTCTGGTTTGATATTGACGTTTGGATGCAAAGTTTATACCTGTTTCTCTTCTCCACTTCTGCCACCAGCTCATCGGTGGAAAACTGGCCCCGCACAACCAGGATCAAGTTTTTGATGACGTCCTCGGAGCAGTCAACATCCAGGAGCCCTCCAATTACCACAGGCAAACGGCTTGGGTTCACCTATATATACATAAATGATAATTTACTGTTTGTTCATTGCTTGACTACAGAGGCTATGTGAGCTAGAGCCCTGCATTTCAGCCCGAGCCCAACAGGCCCCAACTTTTTTACGCCCCTCGGGCCGGGCTTCGGGCCAATTTTCATATCATAGTTAAGACGTGGGCCGGGCCTCAGGCCTGTTTTAGGCTTCTCCTTATTTTTATATTTTAGACATCCATCAATTAGTGATGAAAAAAATTGCCTCGCTGGTGGAAACAACACGAGACCGTGCTACCGCGACTGTCAAGAGCGGCTCGACGGTGTTTAGTGTCCCGCAGCAGCAGTATGTATGGTGCGTACCGTCAGCGCAGCTGAACAGTTCTGTGTTCAAATGCAAGCAATAGGCTTAAGCTTGCCGCAAAGCACCGGCAAAAGTAATTACTGTAAATGTGTCAGGGGGAAATAGTAAGGAGATATTTGAGTTATTTACTAATAAACTAGTGTTTTCTGAGTCGGTGTCGCAAGGATGA
This sequence comes from Sinocyclocheilus anshuiensis, assembly GCF_001515605.1. Taxonomy (NCBI): domain Eukaryota; kingdom Metazoa; phylum Chordata; class Actinopteri; order Cypriniformes; family Cyprinidae; genus Sinocyclocheilus; species Sinocyclocheilus anshuiensis. The sequence continues at coordinate 2,030,772 of NW_015542477.1, forward strand.
AGTTGCCGATACTGACTCGCCACTTCTTCATTAAACACGCCTTTAGAGAGAAGTGCATCTTTACGGATTATGATAATGAAAGAGTTTTTGTTTTTGATTTGTTTTATTTCGTTAAGTAGTAATTTAAAGCTTTCTATAGATATATTTATCATGTATTCGCTGAGTTTTGGTTCATTTTTGTAAGCGCTCCTGTTCAAAGACGAGACGGCAGAAAGCGCATCATGTTTGTTTTCTTTATTTTATAAAAGCACAACGTTTTGTTGATATTGTGAGTGCATACAAATAAAAGTAGACCCTTTACAGTTACGAATGATGTATTACTCTTATGAGTAAAAATGACGGCGTATCCACGAACTGTCCGTCTTGCCTGCGCTTATTTCACTCCTCCCCTCACTGCAGCCGCCTACTCTCACCTACATTTCAGGCAAGGCGAGGCGCATCTCAAACAAGCCTATTGTCTTCAAGACTACTAGAAGGCTACAGGCAGGTGAGTTTTATCAGGGTTGGATCAAATCTCTGCAGGAAAGTGCCCTGGAAGGGCCAAGTTTGCCCATCCTGGGCTAAATTGATCAAACATAGGCTCACTGTCTGCCGCTGGCCACTTGGTTGTTACTTTTAAAAAACAAAAACGTATATTTAACGAACAAAAAATGCTCGAAACTTTTTTTTTTAATTAACTTCATAAAAAAATGAAACGAAATATAATCACTTTGCTATTACATACAAAACTGAACTATTTTAATAGCTGAAACAGTAGTATAAGCTGTTTTGGGAGAAGGGGAAAAAAAAGACGTGCTCGGGCCGGTAATTCTGATAAGCTGTCGGACATGGGCCATGCTAGGGCCTGAGCGTCTCGGGCCAGGACCGGGCTAGGGCCTAAATTTGAGGCCCGTGCAGGGCTCTAATGTGAGCGGTAAGTAAAGGTTACTCACCTTTTGCACGTAGATTTCGATGTACTTCTGCAGGTTGTTTCGGTACAGATAGAGTACAAGATCATGGACGAAGTCAAAGCGATCACACACAATAATGAGAGGCAGCTGGTCCGTGAGTTTAGCTTCCTGTCAGTCAAACGTTGGGGAGATGAGAAGATAACATCAGTTCAATAATACAGTCAAATCTGCAAAAGTTTAAGAGTAAATTCTAAAATGAATTTTTATTCAAAACATTTCATTAATTATTCAGTATAAGATTTAAAGTTACATAACTTAAAGGATGACAAAACTGTTTTAAGTTTATGAAACAGATTTAACTGTATTTGTTGACTAAAATTACTGAAAATGATTAGCTCTACAAAAACCTACTGAGTAGTTCATAATTTAAAAAAGTAAATATTAAAGCAATAAAAAAACCAGTTGTATAAAAACTGCCAAGTAAATAATAATAAAAAAAGAATAATTTAAAAGCAATACAAACTAGTTCTATAAAAACTTACCAAGTAAATCAGATTTAAAAAAGTAAATATTAAGGCCATAAAAACTAGTTCTATAAAAACCTAATTCATAATTTAAAAAAGTAAACATTAAAGCAATACAAACTAGTTCTACAAAAACCTACCAAGTAAAATCATATTTATAAAAGTAAATATTAAATGTGCTGTATGTAAGTTTTTGACTCTACTAAAGCATAAAAATACCATAATATGTTTGCAGATATTTAAGAAACATGCTAAGTTAACATACTTGTTTATCTGAAAAACAATGCTACAGTCAGTTATTCATTCTCCTTTGAAAATGTGCGTTCCGGGCCGAAATGTCGGTCTCTGTTTTGGTTTGTGAAACCCGCCCACTGCCAGTTTACCCAATTGTATTTCATCACCCCGGGTTGCCAGTTGGCGGAAAACACAGCGTATTTCATTTCATTCATCGTCATGTGCGCTCGTTCCTGTTGGTGTCGTCAATCTGGCAACCTGTGTGTGCATCAAGTCTGAGGAGGAGGGGCCGGGTGAAAAAAACCCCTCTCCAATATTTTTAATTTGGACTGCAATACCTAGTTCAACCACTCGGTGTCAATCCTACATATAGCACCTTTAAGGCCATAAAAACTAGTTCTACAAAAACCTAATTCATAATTTAACAAGTAAACATTAAAGCAATACAAACTAGTTCTATATAAACCTACCAAGTAATTAATATTTAAAACAAGTTCTATCAAAAACTACCTTATAATTCACAATTTAAAGATATAATTAAAAAAAAATGTTAAAGCAATAAAAAAAAATTAACCATGACAAATTGAGAATGTTACAAACATGATTCGAGGATAACTGAGTAGTCCACAAAATATGTTTTTTTGAAGAATTGTGTGGTTAGTGGTTAAAAGAAGGTCTATAACTGAAAACAAGGCTTGAATCATGTCAAACTTTGAGGTGGCAGTATTACTCCCCCTGCTGGCTAAAACATTTAAAACTTCTTTTGCCACAGTACAGTTTACAACACATACAGGATTAATGAACTGGGATTGTACAATTCACTCCAAAGAAACGCCACAAATCAACCTCCACAACCTTCAACACATTAAGCGTGTCTTCAGATATTTACAGAGGCTGAACATTTGCAGTGAAGCCTTAAACAAGACTATATTAAACTTGAACCAGTCTCAAAATCATTCCACAAAACTTGGCTTTCCGGATCCACCCTTTGAAGCTGGCAGAGTCCAACAGAGAAGTCAACTTTATAAGGTCTGACTCTGGTGGAATAGATTCTGAAAAAGACCCGAGGCTTCCATTTCTGCAGAACATGGTCACCACAAATCAACCACAGCCAAACACACATCAACACACTACCACAAAACCACAAACGCAATCTCAGCCCGGTCACTCGCTACGATTTCAAGTTCAGGCCAAGAGAGGGTTGTTCCCAGCAGTCAATGCTTTTCGAAACCTCCCTGTATGTGCATCGCACACACCAATCCCAGTATTAATCCTTCAACTGACCACTAGGAGAAAAGAAGGGATGACAAAAGAAAAGAGAAGGGAATAAAGTAAAGAGAGTTTTGTAGTACTTAGGGTCAATTTACCTGATACAAGTCCTGACCATCCCATAAGTACAGGGTAAAGCACAGGAGATAACAACAGCCGCCATCAGGATAAAAGAGTGAGATCAACTCCCTAAAACTAGAAATCCTAAATAGGGAGCCTGATGTAAATGGGGATCATTTGTTAATAAAAAGAGAAAACAACCTTTATTGGATTTTCCCCCAAACTTCCAAGATATTAAATGTTCTGTTTTATTGTGCATATGTTTATTCAATTTCAATGACACTAAAACAATGTACTGAATCCAATATAAAACAATCTCTTTTATTAATAGCATTTGTTGACTACCACATAAAATAATTTCAACTCATCCTTATTTTTTTATCTTAAATTACATTTTTCTATATTTTATTTTATATATATTTTTCAATTATTTTATTATTAATATTATTTATTCTATTTTCACAGTAAAACGCATCCAATGGATGTACACCAGGTCAGGGTTCTGGAGGGTTTAGAAGCAGAAATCTGAAGCTGGTATTTTTGTTGAAACACTTTATTGAATTGTTCAGTAAAAACGGTTTATTATTTGAGCTGGAGAATTTTCCAAATCGCTCTTTTGACTTAGAAATAACCTTCAAAGTAGATGAATTTCTGGTTATGCACTTCTGACATAATTCCTGTGGCCATTACGTCAGCAAACGAAGTTGGAATATTGAGTTAACACACACAAGACTAGTAAGTGATTTTATGTGCAATTATTAAAATTAAGCAAATATTTATTTTAGCATGAGACTATTTTGATGGAATCACTTACTAACCTTGTCTGTATAATAATGAATAAATAAATGATAATATAAAAAAAAAGTAATAATAAAAAGATAAAAATTCTTAAATAAAACAAGTAAAGATTAGTTACAATTATTTAATGCGCTTATCAACATGATGCCACAAATGCTATTAAAAGAGCTTAATTTGAGATCATTATGAAGGTTTCAATCTTGTGGCTTGTTTCCATGCATATTTAATATTTATTTTAACAGTACTTAGTTACCATAATTTGTGTTGAATTTTAAACTGTTTAAATATTCCTTTTTTTCAGTGGTAACTGACATTGACATTTGCAGCAAATGGTGTTTATAGAGCTAATAGAACTTTTATTAAACTCAGAATATTCCTTTATCATAAAATGACAAGGATCAAACAGACATTTCCGTTAAAAAATCTGTTACAATTTTGTCCACTTGCATCTGAAATTGCAAAAGGCTTGCATGTAAATGATAAAAGACAGATCAGTAGAAGAGAACAAAGCAGGAAATGTAACGAGGAAAAAAGATGGAAAGCGTTTTAACAGATGAGAAACTAGAGAATATAATGTGCTTTTTGTGGTCAGCTATGGATCATTTCGAGGGGTTTCACTGACAGTCTTGGCAGTACCTTGAGAAAGTTCTTGACATGTTCAGGGTCATAGCAGTTGCTTTCCCGACAGATCCGCTCCACCTCTTTGATTTGGCCCGTCTTGCATGCGGCCTGGATGTATTTGAAATGCACCTCTGAGTCCTGGCTGAAGTTCACAATCGAGCCAAGGAAGTAGAACAGACCTGCATCCAGCACAGAACAACAAATGACGCTTGACAGTTACTGGACAGATGTCTGATTGTGGTTACGGTTTGATCTACACGTTTCGTATATGCAGATTTTGTGTGATACTTTAATGGGATTTTTGTTCTTTTAAAATATTTTGTTCCACAGAGGAAAGTCAAATGGGTTTGGGATGACATGAGGGTGAGTAAATGATGAAAGGGTGCACAAACCCTTTAAAATTACAGATTAGGCCGCTACATCTGCATGAGCATTGCGTTTCCATTACAATTTTGCTTCTTGTCAAAAGCACTCTTGTCATATGAAAAGCCTGAGGGATTGTGGGTGGCCGCTGCCTGCTCTGATTGCCAAACCTTTTGTCCTACTTAGCCCAGAACGGAAGGCTACATGCTGCTCCACACACAGAACAGAGCCATTTTACGGCCAAGATACCAGTCAAATGTGTCTGCACTATGAAAGGCAACCAGCAGAGTGACCACGAGTGTTTACGTACAAGTTTAAATACACTCAAGAGTGACTTTCTTGCAGTGCCTGCCAACAGAATTCTTAGGCTTGCCAGATATATCAGAAGAAACTACATGGGCAATGTATACTCTAAGTGGGATTCATATGCAGAAAAAATGTTGCGTTTATCCAACCCTTCTTATTCAGTCTTATTGTTTTTGAATGTACTTTATGAACTTTACAGTTGTTTGTGTTTATTGGATAAGGTTATTGGTTTTAGCTAACAAATTTGTTGATTAGTTCGTTAAATCACTTAAAACAGACTTTTCTTGTCAAAAAAAAAAAAAAAAAAAACTTTTAAGATTCCCTGATATTTCCGAGCTGTCCCATGTCAAAGTGTTTGAACTTTCCAGTGACATCACATGTTAATAAATTATGAGGAATCTAGTTCTTACCCTCAAAACTCTTGAAAGACTCGAAAAGCTCAGTGAGCGCCTGGGTAGATAGCTGCTCATGATACTTGGAGGCCACCTGGACACAGATCTGAAGGTTCTGCCTGATGTTAGCGGACAGCATGGCTCTTAGACACTCCAGAGAGTCCTCCACTGACAGAGCGCCAAAAAAGTTCACCAGCCACTGCAGACAATAACAGAGTGCAAAACGAAGAGAGACAGAATGAAAAAGAAGGTCACACTTCAATTCAGTATGATAAAAAAGAACTTGCTGGGTACCTCCGGGTTGAGCAGGTGTGTGTGTACGACAGCTCGTTTGATGTCGTACAGGTCAGTATAGTGCTCTAAAGCTCTCTGCAGAAGCCCTGCCTTCTCACACAGCTGGGCAATGTGGGCACGATCGTAGTTAGTGAACATCTGATTTCCTAGGATGGCATCTGCAACCTGCAAGAGACCGTTTTGCTTGAAACTTGTCTAACACAATGACAATCCAGATGCTTTTCAGTGTGCAGTGTGTACCTGTGGTGCATGCATCAGGTTCATTTCCAGCAGACGGGTCTGCAATGGAGCTTCTGATGGGCGGTTGTTTTTTAAAGCATCCAAAAGGAAGGACGTGCACTGCTGGACCAGGTTATACTCCATAAACACATCAACGATCTGGGAGAAAAACAAATTTTTCAGTGAACGTCTTTCACAGCTCCTAAATTTGAGTCTTAACAAACAGCCTCTGGGTCACATCGTTTCTCTCTAAATCATTTGAAATCTTTCTTCTCAACCTCCCACTCCTTTCTTCTCTTCTCCTCCTCTGTTCCTGACCTGTGTGATGTCAGCCAGCGGTTCCTCATCCTGAACGAGCATCTGAGCAAACTGCAGACCCTGATCCGGACTGATCCGCATCACGTTCCTCAGCAGAAAGATCCAGTCTGGGGTGTAGCCCACCTATAAACGCCAAATGAGGTATGAGTATTTCTATTTTAATTAATTCAATACTTTTTAAACTTCAAATTGACTGATCAGTCATCATACCTTTTTGGCATACAGGACAATCTAATTCAATACTTTTTAAACTTCAAATTGACTGATCAGTCATCATACCTTTTTGGCATACAGGACAATCTTGGGGAACTGGCCGGTTTCTGCAAAACACTGAATGACTTTGTTGGGTACGTTGGCCCTCAGGTAGACACTAAGAGCAAGAGTGGGGTCCACAGACTTCACCAAGTCGCCCAACTCCTCTGAGCACTCAAGCTGAAGAGAAACAACAGAAATTTACCATTAAGGTTAAATACGATTTAAGAATGCGGTGTGAATTCAAAGTAATTTGATTCTTAAGAACCGGTTCTTTTGGCAAAATGATTCACAAAAAAGCGTCTTCAGTGAGTATCACATGATCCTTTAGAAATCATTCTAATATACTGATTTGGTGTTCAAATAACATTTATCATCATCATTAATGATAAAAAGCAGTTGTGTTGGAGCACTGGAAATGTTTTTATTTCAGGATTATCTGATGAATAGATTGTTAAAAAGCATTTATTTCAAATATAAATCAATTGTAACATTATGAAAGTTTTTTACTGTAATTTCTGGTAAATTTAATGCATCCTTGCTGAATAAAAGAAAAAAAAAAATATATAAAAAAAAAAACACTGACCCCAAATTTTTTAAATGGTTGTGAAGGAGGGTCCAATTGTAAGGTTGAAATTAATACAAGGAAAACTTGATTTGGTATAGTGATCTTTGTGTGTATTTTTCCGTTATTTCAGGAATATTTCAGGACTGAGCATAGCATCATGGTCCTTAACTCTTTAAATAAATCATGGTTGTGGGGCAACAAATCACGTCAGTTCAATCAATAAACCAAGTCGAGAGATGTAACTTGTTGAGGCTATGAGAAAGAGCATTTTATTTCAGTTATTTTAAGTGCGGATTGTAAAAAACAGACTGGAATGAAACCCAAGACTTTCCTCTGTGCTTTAGAAGGAGAAAACCCAAATACCCCTTGCCCCACATAACAAACACATGACATCACATCTAAAGCAAACATCTTAGATAACAGACACACACATTCACACACAAACACAGTTGTTCTCATAATCCACAGTCTGTTTTCACACAGACCCCTTCTTTGTCACAAAAATATGGAGGCATTCTTTCGGTTTATGGAAGAAGAAAAACGCATGCGAAGAGCACACCCTGTTCCTTGAGCCTCTCGCACAAACACACACACACATGCGTACAGAGGAAGAGGCTCTTGTGGCTGTGTGTGGAGATAACCATCTCCCCTGGGACCTCCTCCACATACCTTGTCCTCCTTCAGCCATTTCTCCAGAAGCTGTTTGCGGCCCTGCTGAAGGACTGGTCTGCACAGCTCCAGAGACTCAAACTTGTTGAGCTGGCCCTGGTCCAGCAGGATCCCGAAATACTGCAGGAGTGGGGATGTCTGGCCGGGCTGAGCCGGGACGCCCTGGAACCGACGGATGGTGTCAGGAGTGCGCAGGATACCCTGAGATAAACAAGAAGTGAAGAGAAGTATTATATAATAATGCTAAAATGTTTACTATAATATAATTATTATAAAAAAGTGCTTTGTTTAAGTTAATTATAATAAATTATTCTATTTAATTTAAAATATGTTATTATTAAACATCATATTACAAAAATAATCAGCCCTACTCACCTTTGGAGCATTAGCGGCCACTTTAGCTGCCTCAGAGTAGTTTCCTGCGGCAAAGAGGTTGTTAAACTTGCGGCCAAACAGCTCCTCGGCTCCTGCCAGATTATTTCGGACCGCCATCCGTAAAGCCAGGTCTGGATTCTGCAGCACATTGGTGATGTACTGGATGATGTTCTCCTCCTCAACACACACTGACAACACCTACGAAACACACACACACACACAAAATGGAGTTATAAAGTTTGAGATTTATGTTTGCAATTAGTAATTTACCTTCAGAACGACGAAAAGGAAGGTCAGACAAAATGAGACATTTAATCTTTCAGAGTACATTTCTATTACATAGAGAGCCAGATCAGAAAAATAGAGAATGAACAACTCTAACACACGAACAGTAAGCTTTTTGAATTAAACATATTGAGAAATGTCCTCACTCTCCGTTGTAAACAACGTGTGTTCTTGATCATCTCTCTCAGTTCTTGGTCGGAGTATTTTGGTTCGAACAAGTAGGGCTGTGCATAAAATTCCATGTCATCCTCTTTCACATTGAAATCATCATCCATTGTAACTTTTACATTGTGAGCTTTAGACGTTGGTACCGCTGGTGAAGGTCTGCACATGAGACCTCACTCTCCGTTGTTAACAAACAGCATCAGCTTATGTTTGAGTATGTGCCCACACATACGTTATTATGCCACCGGAAGTTTGTGCTACAGACAGTCGTGAGGGTGCTGAGAACTGTTTGCCCAGGCAGTGGATTAAAGGTAGTAATATTGTAAATAATTGTCACTTCCTTGCACAGATGAATCGTTTCGCTTCATAAGACCTCAATGTATTGTCAGGAGCCACGGGTATTAATTTGGTCTTGCCTGTGTATATATATTTTTTTTTTTTGAGACACACAGCGTATCAATTACCAAGGACAATGGTTTCACCTAAAAATCTTCTTTATTGTTCTGTTGAAGAAAATAGTCACCTACATCTTACATGGCCTGAGAGTGAGTAAATTAACAGCAAATTTAAATTTTTGGGTGAACTAACCCTTTAAATTACAATAATATTATTGTTCCTGTTATTTTTATTATCATTACTATTTTGTTGTTAATCATTTATCTATTTGTTAATATAGATACTAATATTACTCACTAATAATAGTAAAATGTTCTTATTGATTGCTCAATGTTTTAAATGTCTTTTCTCAAATTTTCTCAGCAGAGCTTTAATGTAATTTAGCATCTTCACAGGAAGGAGGTGCAAATAGGAAATTCCCTTGGTAGTTTTCTTGGTCACTTTTACCTGCATAAAAGCAGCTGGAACATCCATCACACACACAGCACAAGTGATCTGTTATATAATATCAAGGACCCTTAATGAGAAACGTAACACCTCGTATCAGCTGACGTCCTCACACTGAAGCTAAGGTGCATACTAATGCTTGTCTCTAGTATGTAACATGATCAGATGAGACGTAAAAGGTGTCCCCTTTCAACCAATGTCACTGCTTTGACCAAACATCTTGTATCTTTATTTCCAATAAAATGGTACTAATGAGATCTCTAGGAATTACGGACCAGCCAAGAGGTTGTTTGAGAGATGCTTAAAGTTTGATATTACTACTGTAGATGTTTGGCCAAGAGACACAAGCTGAAGCCGCCAAAGCCCATCAAAGCACAATGTTCTGCAATATTTCTCTGGAGGTACAGTACATATTGAAGCCTGGAAGGACGATTTCCTCAGCTACTAGGTTGAAACACATCCACAAACCAATAAAACAGATTTATGATGCTTAACTTGTGTGAACATGGATTACACTAGACAAGTGAGGCCAGTTTATAATAAACAACCAAGATTAAAACGTTTTCCCCCAGTCTGGGACTATTTTAACTGCTTGCGGCCAAGATCACACTGTAAATTTCTGTATCTCTGCTGTAAGTGCATGTCGTAAGCGTTTGTACGCTACTGTGTGTTCTAGATCGGCATCAGCAGGTCAAAGTCACAGGTATTATTCTGCATGGATGAACATCACTCTCTGCTTAAACCCGCACGTTCATCCCCCAACAATATGGGTCAGCTCCCCCACAGATGGAGGAAGGCAGAGACACTAAAGAGAGGAGTAAAAATAGAGCAGCTCATTGTGTCTATCAGCTTTCCCCCACAAAGAGGCAGTGAGAGAGAAAGAAAAGGAGAGGGCAAGTGAACGGGAGATTACATTTGTGCGTGCGTGCGTGCGCGTGACAGACAGAAGCTGCAGTGGTCCATGGGGGAAGAACGCTGCACTGACGTCAATAAAAGCCCAATGTCTGAGGAGATGATGGTAGTAATAATGAGTCACTCCTGATGAGGACCCCAAACAACACAAACACCTGCACAGAGTACATCCCAGTATGTGTTATCAGTCGGACAAGATAATACCCATCCCAGTTTCTTAAAAAAAAAAAAAAAGGATTATATAATGCCAAATAATAAATAATGCTATATAATATATAATAAATGTTTGGAATATATACATTTTCATTCATTCTTAGGCAGTGTAGCAAAAACTCAAAATAATACAAATAATGCAACCATTTAGATTAAAAAGTGTACAAAAATAATTTCTAAATAATTTGTATATTGCTATTAACCATGACAACAACAATAATAACTATAACAATAAATAAAATTATTACTGTTAATAATTTAACTGTTTTATCTATCCGTGATGAATTGCTTATGTTATGTAAATGTATTTATGTTAAAAAGCAGAAACACATTTTAATTGTATTATTATTTTTAGTATAACTATAAACAGATGAACTATTAACAAATAGATACATTATTAAAAATCCTAATTTAATAAATTATTACTACTAAATTAATTAATAATATTACTAATTATTAGTAGTGTATTACTAATTATTATTATAATAATTTATATTATAATTTAATAATAATAATAACAATACTGTGCATCTGCTTTTTGATTTTGTAAAAATAATTTTAATCGATTTATTATGCCAAATTTTATTTTGCCATAATACAAGAACAAAACTTGTGTGTGCAATTTATATACAGTAGGTTAACATAATACAATGTTTAGTGATTCTGTTACATAAAGTCAGATTTTTTTCAAGTCTGAATGAGCTGTCTAGGGCCTGAAGTACTAATAGACCAGATATTTAACTCATTGAGAGTCATGTTACAGCAGTATAGTAGGCCTGATCAAAGAAAAAAGGGAGGGCAAAGTGTGATGTCACAGAAACTGATGATACATTCTGCCTACACGCACTGTGATTGGCGGTCAGGTTCTACCTCTGTTAACGTGAAAGGATTTAGGACGTCAGTCAATGCCTCCCACTGCAAGATCACATGATAACTGACACTTTTTTTTCTCTCTCAGTCCGTCTTCCTCTTGCAGCTATTTTCAGTGAAGGCTCTCTCTCAAGGTCACTACGCTCACGAGTGCAGACGCAGCTGGTTAGAACCTGACTTTTCATCACCCACCAGTGCTGACTGGTGCAGAGGACAGGAAGATGGAGAATGCCAGTACGAGCAGGAGAAACAGAGACAGGAAGAGAGATCTGCATTCCTTTTCCTTTACCTAAACTTAAATAAATCATATTCAGACATGACATTTATTCTAACACCAATCCATCCATAATATATTAGATCTTACTACCACCATGTTAAATAACAGACAAACTTATCGTAACCCAATTACGTAACGCTCTACAAAATGAAACTAAAACACACATAACCCTACAGACGATCAATGCATTAACGCTATGCCTTTCACCTTTGTGATGTTCTGCATGGCATTGTTGGTTGACCGAGGTGGAGGTTCTGTATTATTGACAAAGGAAACAGTGCTCTTCAGGTTCAGCGTGACACAGTTTGGATTGGCTTTCTGTCACGCACTGAATAATTCAAGACTTTCTCTGGCATGACTGGAAAATTATTTACACGCTCACGGGATCAATTAACAAGCTCATAATGGAGCATGGTGAACAGAGAGATCCGGCAGACATGAGCGTCGGCTCACCTGAGATACTGAACACCTGTTTATTTAAACCGTTCTGAGATCCAGCATAAATGTATCCCGTTTTGACATTATTTATACCACTTGGGTTAATTTGAATTTAATGTTCAGCATGTACCTGTCCTTTCCTGTTCACGCCGATGATTCCAGATGTGGCTTCATGGGGTGCCGTCACAAAAATGGTCTCTCCGCTGATTCTGTTCATGTAGATGCAGGTGCCCGTCTCCAGGTCATACAGATGAATGTAACCGTATTTAGTGATGAGAAATACGACGTCCTGTTTGGAGCTGATCTGTGTGACGAGAAATATGTTCAGTTCAAATCTGGATGAATTTATATTTGTGTTCAAAACTTTGGAATTGGTAAGATTTTTGTGTTTATGTTTGTTTAAAATAATTCTCTTATGCTTAAATGGCTGCATTTATTTAATCAAAAATACAGTAAAAACAGTAATATTATGAAATCTCAGTATGATTAAACAAAATTATATTTGAATATATTTTATAATGTAATTTATTCCTGATAGCAAAGCTGAATACTCCGAACCATTATTCCTGTCACATGATCCTTCCAAAATCATTCTAATATGCTGATTTGGTGCTCAAAAAACATTTCTTGTTATTATCAATGTTGAAAACAGTTGTGCTGCTTATTAAGATTTTTTTTTCAGGATTCTTTGATGAATATTAAGTTCAGAAGAGCAGCATTTATTTGAAAAAGAAGGGACATCCAGTAAAGGAGGAAGGAAGAAACAAAGTAATGCCTCTTTCACTGGAAAAAAGTCCAAGAAACCACATACCTGCATGGCAACGGGGAAGTCATTCTGTGCTTCTGGAGGGAAGAACACGTCCACAGCTTTCTTTGGGAATGGCTGGTTGCCGGTTGGTGGTGTCCCCACTTCAATAATGTGAAGCTGCATAATAAATTCTTTAGTTAATTTTATGTTTTGAAGTAATACACACAAAATAATGCAAGTATAAGTGACAAATTAAGTGATCATAAATAATTAGCTCTGGAGAAAAACAAAACAAAACATACATCTGAAACTAAAACTAGCAAGTTAAATGACCTCTTCCTCAAAAACTGTAGTTTACACCCAAAAAATCTGCCCAGACCACTTCCTCTCTTTCTTAGACAACTGTGTTATGAATACTTACAGTGTATACCTCTTTGCTGAATAAAATATTTCTAGTTAATGCAATTAAATGTGATAAATACATCTGGAAACGCACCTTTCCTCCTGCCTGACCTCGCACAGCAAAACAGAAGAGAGTGGATTCTTCTGCATTTCCCTCCATTTTGAACTGTCCAAAGCCAGCGGCATGACCCTCGATAGGCTGTGACACCTTCCTTTCAACTGAGTATAGCTGCATGGCACCAACAACTCGGTTTTGCTGTAACAAGAAACAGAATACTTGAGAGATTTGAAAAACACCCTTGATTCAGTATCCATCGTTTGACTGAAAGAAAGACAGACAAAAAAAATAAGGAAATAAAATACAACTACTACTAATAATAATAATGAATATAGAATCAATAATAAAGGAAATAAGTTACAGAAAAAAAAAGAAAATAAATAAATGATTAAATGAACAAGAAATGATGAAAGCAAGAAATAACAAAAACGACTTGAGCATGTGCAGAACAAGAGCAATAATGTGTGTAACTGTAGACCAAAAATCCAGAGTGATTATTTAAAATGATTATGACACCTGAGCAGAAATGCCAATGAGCAGCAACCACTTCTGCTTGGCATCGGTGCGGTAGTTAATGATTTGACAGCCCGCCAGGCTGGAATGTCTGTCGAACACTTTGACCGGCTGAGAGTCTCCCTCCATGCTCCAATGATAGACAGCGTTATCGGTCACCAGGGCAATGGTGTTAAGAGAGATCCACTTCCAGAAAGTGACATCATCAGTCATGGTGTGGGCTTTCATCTTACTCTTCATCTCGATGTTAAAGATCTGAAGGGTTTTGGCAGCTGGGAGAAATAAAAAGAAGAAACAACATGAAAAAAAAAAAACATTTTATATTTATACACATAAAACAACTGAATTAGATTAAAAAGACATCAGGGTAGAAATATTGTCAGTCATGGCTGGAAATGCATCAGGCAAGCCCACCATGACAGCTCATTCAGCAGTTAAGACAAATGAAGCAAAGCAATCAAAAAGCGAGTATAGAGAGAATTTGTGAAACTGAAATTAAACATCAGAGACTGATTTCATCTTAGCACAAGGCTTACTGTACACTGTGACTTGCGAATAATGTGTGTTATGGGAAAGGAAAACTTGACGGCAACTCACCTGATTAACGTCCAACCGATAATTTATAAAAACACTAATCTAATTACTTCCTTCAGGCCCCAGTTAATCTAAACTTTGTGCATCACTACAATTAAGACAGGGATCGCAGAATAACACAAAGGTTTCTAAAGTCAACATGAAATGCACCCCTTTTTACTTTCCCAACATGGTTATAGTACCAGCTTTCGAGGAGGCCATTTGACCAGGATGTGGAGGCTGATAGTCAAGTTCACCCAAAAGTTATAGATTTTTTCCCCCCCAAATCGATCATTATTTGCTATTATTTTAGTAACCTTCACATGAACACATTAAATTATTGCATAAACTATTGGCATGCTTTTATGTACAACAGCAGCCCAATATAATGGGGGGGGGGTTGGATTGTCCTCCTTGGTAGAAATTGCAGTGAGAAGAACTTTGCTTAGGTTGTGGGTTCATTTGAAGGACACATGTCTGTTTTTAGTAGCTACACTTCACCATACCCACACTACAATCAAAGAACCATGTAAAACCCCTTAAAGCTTGAGATTATTTGTACAAAACAAATAATCTCAATATACTGTATATGGAAATAATATGTATGAAACTAATAAAACTAAATTGAACAACAATAAAATTAATCATTTCATTAACAATTTCATTAATCAGGTACCTACTTTTACGAAAAAAAAAGAGCTAATTTCTGGTATTGTAGGCTCGCTTTGTAAATGTAATTTACGGACAAGCGCAAATTGCGTGCTTAATATAAATGTGATCAGGTGATTGTGTTCGTCCATCACAAAATGAGGTTAATCACTGTCTGTCACCGTCAGTTTAGAGTAGTGATCGTGTATATTTGCGAAGACGACTGATAATGGTACACCACCAACAAAAAACCCCTCAGCTTTTGCTTTTATTTCTCATCAAACAATATACAGAACAACATTAAGCAAATAGTGTAAAATCCTATCTTAATGAATTCAATTTTTAAATACGATAAAAATTAAACGCACTTCACTTAAAAAGCCTTGAAAAACGTATGAAAAAAAATCTATTATTGTCCCTCAAAAAGCAGCAGATGGAGTTTGAACTTCACATCAGGCTTCGTGCGATTCATAAAGATGTTGGCAAAGACGTGGCTGTTCGGCCAGTCGCCCTGAAGTTACAAAATGCCGTGCACACCACCATGCGAAAAGGGGCCTTGCGCACTCAACGTGCACGGCCGCCCACTCCACGATGACGTCATTTTCGGCGCGTGCACCTTTGAAGTGATTGTGGAGAGAGTATCACAACGCATGCGCGCGCTACAGTTCATGCAAACAACGCATGCGAAGCATTTGCATGTTACGCAAGCAGCAGCGCCATGCTCTGTTTATATGATGTGGAAGAGCGTGCATGCGACTCGTGATACTGTCTCTGTAATGGCAGCACGTCACTCCAGACAGGATGAGGAGGAGAAGAATTGTTGAATAAAGTAGTTATTTTTGTTTTCTTTGCGCACAAAAAGTATTCTCGTAGCTTCATAAACTTACGGTTGAACTGCTGATGTCACATGAACTATTTTACCGATGTCCTTGCTACGTTTCTGTGCCTTGACCGTGGTAGTTCCCTTGCTGTCTATGGAGGGACAGAAAGGTCTTGGATTTAATCAAAAATATCTTAATTTGTGTTCCGAAGATGAACGAAGGTCTTACAGGTTTGGAACGACATGAGGGTGAGTAATTAATGACAGAATTGTCATTTTTGGGTGAACTATCCCTTTAAAGTCGCAATGAAACAGAAGTGGTGGCAGATTGTTTCTTCCATATTATGATATACTTCTGAGAGACAAGGATTATCGAAAAAAGTGAAAAAAAAAATGTAGGGCAGGGACAGGTTCTACCTGTCGGTTGTTGATTGGATTTTGAGATGTGGCTGTTACACTTAAAAATGGTGGAAGATCTGAATGCCAGCTTGAAAAGAAGGGTTAAGTGGCCTATGATTGGAAAAGTGCTGCATTTGTCAGAGGTAAGCCTGTAGTAATCACAGATAGACGGAGTTTGATCAAGGTTACAAAAATACGAAGAAACAGATACATGCACAAATCATTCACACCAAGATCAATAACATGCATTTGGAAATAGATTGGGTGAATTTTCATTTCATGCCGACTTTAAATTCTACGTAGAACTAGTCTAAGATTGCAGGATGCTGTGAAGCTGATTACTGCAGAGGTCAGAATTTAGTCTATGTGCACTGACAGAAGCATAAATGACTATTTACAATGATTATGAAACCCGACAACACCACATTTCAGGCCTGTGTGGATAGATTCCCATAATACAACCTAACACTCAAATCACATGACAAATGTGGGAGCCAGAGCATTGGAAAATGAAAAAGGGATAGAAGGGATTTGAATCCACATTCAAGATTGTCTCAACATAATAAGAGAGCAAGAAACAGCACTATAGTCCTAAACATACTTAACAGAAGACGACAACAACAACATCTTAACGTTACGATAAATACATGTCAAGGAGTTAAAATTCTGCTTTCATGAATCTAACTTAATATAGAGTGCCATTCCCACCAAGCTCAACTTAAGACCTTAATTAATTGGTTCATATCTGTTTATATACAGTGAACAAAGGCCAGAAGCAGGACCGAGCAAGTCAAGATTACTTCAGGTTAAAATATTGCTCAGGAAATTTGCTGGTTGATTCATACAGGATATTGTGATGAACCCAAAATAAGCTAATAAAATGGCCTGTAGCCACAAACAAGCAATCGATTAAAAGCCAATCTAATTCTAAACTGCGACAGTGACTGTTCTGGCTCATTCACTGCTCTTTTTTCCTCTATTGAAAAGGCAAAGCAAACTGGTTTGATGCTACAAATAAACCTTGTTCAAGCAGAAAATTTGATTTATTTTTCCATGTCACCCATAAACATTGTTTAACATAGCAATTACAATTAATAACATGCTAAGAATTGGATAGATGACTATAAAATAGCCAGTTGTATAGCATGACAAATCTTTCAACTCAGTCTTAGTGTAAAGGCTACTGATATTTATTCAAACATCAACTAAGACACTGATACAGTGTTGGTAACAGAATTGCTACCTAAACACAAGCTGCATAGTGATTAAAACCTAATGGACTATGAACTACCACAAGAACCATAACTCTATAAGGCTACCTTTACACAGGTTCATTTACATGGACTTGAAATTTATATGGAGATGCTTGATGTTAAGATTACATAGTGAGGGTGGAGAAAAGGACTTAATATGGCAAGCACTTAAAATTATAATAATTAAAATTAAACAAAGAGAAAAGCAAATGTATGCCCAACAATATTTCAAACCCCAGAAAGAGAAAGTTGTCTACAGAAATCAACATGATGTGAACATTCAAGCTACGAATTTTGTGAAAGTTAAATCCTGTTTAGCCAAAGTGGGTTAATTATGTGGTACATTGTTGGCTAAACAGTCTTTATCTATGTAAACAATATCAGAGAGATGCCAGGACATGTTTGCTTTACATTGCCTATCATGGCTTGAATTTACATGGGGCCTAAGTCCGAACCTTGAGGCACACCGCTCCTATATTTATATAACAGCAATATTGTTGATTTTGAAACTGCTGTTGTTTTCATAACACATTCATTACAATTGAATTCAGAAAATATTTAGATTTTTTTTTGTTTTATGTTCATTTCATAAAAATATAAATACTTTTTTTCCCAAATGGTCCGTAACAATGTGTATGTGTAGCCTTAAGTATTATTTATTACATTTTCTGGCTTGAAGTGGAGGCTCTAGAAACACCTACACAAGGTTAAGCAATGAGGCCAAGCAACTTTACATAATGTTCATTTTAGAAACAGGATTATAACTTTCACAAATCATTGTACCAAAATGTTAACTCACCGTCTGCATACACATGAGAAAGCAGCAACAAAAAAAGGAAACAAAACAAAAAGACAAAGCAATTATGGCTGCATGACAGAAAATACACAACATATCATGTTATTGTAAGCTAAGATGTAGCCTATAATGAGGAAAATGCAAAAAACACTTGCTACAGAAATTGGTCTAGTATAATTTAAACTAAAAAGGAACTCTGGGTGAATGAAGCTAAGAAAACAACACACTTATTTTCTAGTTAAAACAACAATGGATTGGATCAGTCCTATGGTTCAGTTGAGCTAAAAATGCAGTAGTCATTACAATTAGGTTAATATGACTATCCCTGGAATTAATCATTTACAGTGGGTACGGAAAGTATTCAGACCCCCTTAAATTTTTCACTCTTTGTTATATTGCAGCCATTTGCTAAAATCATTTAAGTTAATTTTTTTTCCTCATTAATGTACACACAGCACCCCATATTGACAGAAAAACACAGAATTGTTGACATTTTTGCAGATTTATTAAAAAAGAAAAACTGAAATATCACATGGTCCTAAGTATTCAGACCCTTTGCTGTGACACTCATATTTAACTCAGGTGCTGTCCATTTCTTCTGAAAGGGGGTCTGAATACTTTCCGTACCCACTGTATATCTCCTACCTTTAAGTGCAATGACTTTGCTCGCAGGGTTCATTATGGCGCTATCTGCAGAGATGGGCCTGCGGATGGGGGTGTTTGGGTCCGCCATGTCGATGATCACCACCTGTGCCTGTTCTCCGACCTTCTCCCGGATACAGATGAACTTATCAGACTCCATCGTCAGGGTGCTGAACCCGATGTTGGCTGGGTTGATCCCCAAATTTTGGAGCTAGTAAAAGGAGACAAGTTTTATTTGCTTTAATTTGAATTAATGTATTATACTGTAATTTTACTTAAATTTACTTTTGAAGAAAAATCAATGACTACGTGTCACACACTATAGATTAAAATGGATCTGAGGCACACATTTTAAACAAGACTCCTTACTGAGAACTTTGTTCTAGAACCACATTCAATTGGCAATCTTGAATATGTATCTAACTAATTGGACATTTTTGGTCAATAGTGATTTCAAAATTATAATAGAGGATAATACTAATATTTTTCATTATTTTTAATCATGTATTTTAATCAAAATTTTGGCATTACACAATGCAATTGAACACAACTCAATTCAAATGGTAAAAGTGCTGTTTTGATTTTTGTTTTGTTTTTTCCATAGTAACATTCAGTAATTTCCACTGAATATTGATGAACTAGCTCAACAGGGCTAAATTACAACATATGCACAAAAAAGAATGGTGGTAATTTGTACAGAAAAATACTGTACAAATGTACAGTAAATACCTGTTAACTGGTTACCATAGCTAAATGTTGAAAATGTGTTAATTATTTAACATCACATAAAATTTTACTTCAAAATTCTGGCAAATGTATGTTTTTGCATGTAAAAACTAGTAAGTACTGTATAGCCTAATCTACACAGGAAAAAAGTTAAAAAACATTCCCAGAAGTCCCTTCAGTTATTAGAAGCACAAATGGCAACAGTCACTAACAAGCTAATCTTTTTTACAAGCACACAGAGGCTATGCATCCTGAAAGATCAGAGGAGAGACAAAAACACTTCCATCATTTAAAGGTGGGGTAAGCGATTTCTGGTAGCCAATGTTGACATTTGAAATCACCAAAACAAACACGCCCCTACCCCAAAAGGGTCTCGCCCCTATTTTGATAGCTCCGCCCCACACATACGTATGCAACCCAGGCAACGATTAGTTCTGTGAAAAAGCAAAACCAGTATTACACCGTGTCTACACTGGATGGGGCGCGGCATGACACAACAAATCCCCGACAGAAAACTGCTGCTGTGTTCTATTTATGACGTATTTACAAAAATTTCAAATGATTTTCAACGGTCGCTTTGTCGCGTCCAGTGTACTAGACAGACTTTAGCTGTTGCGGAGCATACACGGTGTTACTCACCTATCGAGAAGAAACAAAGCAACCTCGGCGTCCGATCGCAGGCCTTCCACTCCTTGAGTTCTCTCCAGCGCTGGAAAGCTGATTCGATATTTACACGGGTTCTACTTCTTGCATTAAGCCTTCGTTTGTTCCGCAGAGGTTTTCCTCTTTTGTTTTTTTAACCGCCATCTCTATCTTTCTGTCGCTTGGCTCGGCTAATGTCCGTCCTGTGCACTGAACTCTCTCTCCTACACATCATGAGTAGACATGCCCCTTACTGCTGATTGGCTATAAGTTTGTTTTGCTATTTGGTTTTTGAAAAATCGCTTGCCCCACCTTTAATAGAGCACTTGAACATCCTCAGTTTCCTCAATTACCTCAGAAAAACACAGCAGGTCAGACTTTCCTGGCACAAGACGCTCAAACAATTTATTAAGACAACAGCCAATAACATCTAACACACTGGCATAACTTGCAGATTTGATTAACTTGAAAAGGTATTTAGTAGGGGTGCTCCGATCAGGATTTTTGAGGCCGATCACAGAAAGCAGCATCTGCCGATACGATCACCGATACCAATCTTTTTAAAGCCTTCTTTTTATCTTGTAGAATTATTTATAGTGATACTCCAATCAGGATTTAGACATTTATTCAGGGCCTGAATTTCATTTTTGAAAATGGGGGAATTCCTCTCTTTCTTGTGAGAGGGGATTTTTTAATTTGAGGGGTGGAGGGGGGGCATTTTTTAAACATTTTGCAAAAACCTCACCTAAATGTTTGATCATGCAGTGCATTTTTGTTTTTAAGCCTGATTTCCACAAACACAACATTTATCCATTATTTTGATTTCAAATGCTTTTTCAGCATTGTGATTCTTTTTTTACACAGTAGAGTAATACAGTCTTTCATAGACGTGTTTAAACGCAATAAATATAAGCATAGGCCTGGGTAATAAAACGGTATCGATATTTATCGACGATACAGTGCACGTGCTATGAGTGACACAGACAGCACACACAAACACATGCTGAATTAAGTGCTGTGCCTGCCAGTGATGAGGAGATTGAATAAAAAAAATTAAAATTAGTCAAATTTAAAATAAACATTTGCATTTGAATGTTAGGAGTGCGTCAGGAAGCGTCATCAGTGGCGCACGAGATGCGGTGATAATAATGTAAGTGACGTTGTTGCATTTTAATGTTTTGTTAGTCTAGCCCACGAGATGCGCCGCTGCTGTTATGCATTCAAAATATTAGAGAAACCTATAGAAGCTCAATGTGGAGAAGATCTTGATTAGGTGAAAACCGAAACCAAGCCATTCACACAGAACACATATTCAGCGCATTTTTTAGATGGACAAAATTTGACTGCTGCACTCGCGTCTCACACAAGAGATGTATAGAAAGCCATGCAAAGTTAAAACAGTTTAAACTTTTAGAAAACACGTCGCGAATTTATGGAGGTTTATTTCTTTTCACTGCGTCTCATATGTTTTTAAAGGCAATTTGTGTGATGGGAGATTCGGCTCTTTGTATTAAGCAATGCATAAATACATGATGCTGTTTTGTTCATAATTGTTTATGCAATTTACAAAATTATATTTGATTTATATGAGTTAATTTAGACGTAATGCACGTTTTTTTTAATAGACAGTTGAATCCTTGAGTTGACCATTTAAATGTGCTGCATTATTTTGCTCATTGCGCCCTCCTGTGGCCTCGGGAGACAAGCCAAAATTTCCTTAAAACCTATTTAATCTACATATAAAACTTTAGAAATTAGATATTTGTTGAATTTTTATTGTGTGTTTGACTGTTAAAACAAAAAATATTTGTTGTTTGTCTCAATAAATTGGGTTAATTTAAAAATACTGGTTAAATTTAAACAGTTTTTTCTATTGCTTTGTTTTAAAAAAAGGTTATAAAAAATGTCAATAATTATCGATACCGAACGATATGAAACATTATATCGTTGATACATTTTTTAGCTATATCGCCCAGCCCTATATAAGCAACACATAATTCAATGCTTTTTACTTTTGCATTTACTTTTAGATTTATACATTAAGTTGCTCTAGCAAGTGGCAAAATATTCTAACTACTTTTCTTATGTTATCACAAACATTCTAAATTAAAACTTACCATTGACAGAAACAGCCAGCTCTACTGCCTTTTCTTTTGCATTTAAATCTTTATTACAAGAAATCTTGCGGTTAATAAACAACTGTTTTCCTACCTCCACGAGTGCCAGCTATTATTGCCTTGTTTATCTAAAAGAGCTCTTTTCATTTAAACCTATAGCCAAAAAGCCATATGTGTGGACTAGGCATGGGCCGGTATGAGATTTTGACGGTATGATAAGCAAGAATATCACGGTTTCACGATATCCCGGTATTGTCATTACAGCTCTAAAATGTGTTATTATTAAATGACTGGGTAAAAAAAAAACAAAAAACTTTTTTTCAGCTAAACACAATATATTTTGTTTTTGAGCAACATACAGAATATTAGGAAGAGTAGAATTTGTTTATTTTTTCTTTGATTTGTTTCCTAAAAAGAAGAAAAATAAAAACTGTCATTTTAATTTTAGTTATATAATTCATATACATATCATTTATATCATTTCATATCATTTAGTTATATAATTTCATACACATAATTTGATTTAATAATAACCCAATTTGAAGCAAAAACTGAATGTTCTGTTCTAACTAGCTTTGTGAAATTATACTACATGCCTGAACGAAGCAAACAGCAAATGCTCTGAATGAGACGCAGATTCACTCTCTGACAGCAGGAGGCGCTTCTGGAACACCAGATGCAGCGTTTCCTTGGTTACCGCTGTAAACAAAGCAGCACTGCACTGAATGAAACACTGCTTTAATATGAACTATAGAGACAAGATAAAAAAAAGAAAATACCACGTAAACTTTTCTGAAGACAGTCAGTTCCCCTCAGAAACGCATTCATATAAACCCCGAAATCAATATTGAGGATTTTCTTCCAATAGTTCATGCATCATGAACAGTGAGTGATCTGCCTGCCACAGTATTTTTCTCTGTGCGTTCGTCTTCAGCGTCTCTGGCTTGTGTTAACGGGCGTTTACAGACTTCATATTTTCACATAAATTACATTTTGGAAAATGATTGCATTGCAACAGTTTGTGCAAGTCCAGAACAGAGACGAGTGGCTTGCAATAAGACAAAAAACGTCCCGTTGCCGATGGCGTAAGTTCCAGAGGAAGCTCCTTAAGTTCGGCCATCCTACACACATGTGACTGACCGCTCGCTCGCACCAACAGGAGGTGTGGACTGTGAAACACAGTAGACTTTAATTATATGAATTTATGGAGTAATTACTACATTTTCGTGTCAATCCATGTTATTATTTACCGCAAACAATGCGCTGTTACTTTAATTCAGCGCGTGCAGCGGAAATGATCTCTGCACTGCTGCAGACGCTCGTGGAACGCACTGCCGGACGCAACCGTGTGCAGTCACTGCAGTGTGAATGCTTTAATCCATTAACATGAGCGCAGAAAAAATACGCAAAGCATACGCACTGCAAACGGAGTAATGTGAACCTGCCATTATGTGTGTGCGCTTCGAGTGTGCATGAGTGAGTGTCCTGGAGTGTCCTGGAGACCGTGCGAACTCTGAATGATTAAACACTAGCAAGAATTACAAAGAAATGCAATTTACAAACTTTAGTGACGATGCGACACTGCCTCGATTGTGCAAGTGACAATTCCTGTGTCAACTGTGCAGCTGTGTACAAAGAAAGAGAGAGACCGCGCTGTGATTCACTCACGCGGTTTGTGAAATTATATTCACCGTCAGTCTCACATAAGGTTTTCAAATTACTTCATAAGTTATTTAATGAAGAAATATGAATTGTACCTCACCTTCAGCATTAGAATTATTTTACCGGCGATGAACAGAGACTGACGGTGCCACTGCATGTCGTGCCAAACCTCTCAGCAGGCACGTCGTCAGCTTGAGATCAGTTTATGAGATCGGCCTTTTTAGAGACCGCCGATCAAACATCCCAAAGCGGTTATCGGCCGATAGCGATCGGTTTCCGATCAATCGGAGCACCCTAAGTATTTAGTAATTATAATACAAACAGAAAAAAGCTAATTATAGACCTTTCAAAATAATAATAATGCACGTAGTTAATTATTAAGTAGGTAGGGATGGGCGATATGGGCTTAAAAATATATCACGATATTTCTGGTATTTATTACGGTAACGGTATCAATGACGATAATTCAGGGAATCCTGTTTCTTTTAAGAAAAGTATTATCTTTCCTATTTTTACCCAAAATAGGGTGAGCATTAACCTCCTGAGACCCTGCATCCTCATATGAGGACATTATATTTGAGTGAATTTCTCTGAGACTATACATGCCACAGTCTGGATGTCCTGCACAGAGCACATTCAGGGCTTTTCAGAGATACTAAATGTTTGGATGTTTCACCATGACCACCCCCTCTCCTTGGTCTTCAAAAATGTCTGATATTAATTTAGTGACACTCTTATGGAAATATGATAATATTTTGTAATTGTCATTTAAATCGGACAAATTTTTAAACTGTGTAATTTTACGTCCGCTTTCCGTGATGTTGCTCCGCACTGTCGCACACAGAAATATGTCAACAACTAGACTTTATCGTTATTATCGCAGGAAGACTAATTCTTATCGTGGGGAGAATTTTTACTGGTATATTGCAAACGACAAGATATCGCCCATCCCTATAAGTAGGGATGCACCGGTACCGATACTGGTATCGGTATCTGGCCCGATACTGCGCTCCTGTACTCGTACTCGTAAAAATGCCCCGATACCAAACAGCATGTGAATAGAGCTGTGTCCAGAAAAGGACACATGTTTAGCTTGCTTTAAGGCCAAAGTATATTTCGGTTTTTACTCGTACGCGAGGGTCCGTGTACACTGCGCGTGACGCAAATTACATCACCAAAATAGTACGCGTGCACTCGTATAATGTATAACGAGTGGTTCCCTGCATTATTTTAGGAAAACGTCTTGTGATTACAGTATTGAGCTTCTCTAATGCACTATTAAAATGAACAGTGAAAGTAACAAAAGCTTATACAATACATTTTAACAGGTATAATTAAGTGTGGAAATAACTGAAGGTAATATCTGTTTGCTAAATGAAGCCAACTAACATGATTCATATTATTATTATTACTACTATTATTTTGTTTCTGTACCCAATATTTAAAAAAAAATTACAAATGCAGTGAAAATACAGGTATCGTATCGGTATCGGAGAGTACCAAAAATGAAAGTATCGGTATTGGACTCGTTCTGAAAAAAGTGGTATCGGTGCATCCCTATTATTAAGCAATCATTCTTTAATAGTTGCCTTTTAATGCTTATGGTGATGGTTTTAATTTGATCAATAGTCAAGTGCTAAATATCAGTCACATAGCTAACCACTAATTTTTCCTCATCAGGAGGTTATGCCAGTTAACTCTCAACAACATCGACACCGAATTCAAATCAGCTAATGAAGCGTGTTTCAAAGCTGGTTTCAGTCTATTAAAGAGACACTTCTCAGTTCTTCTTAACTATTAGAATTAAACCAAACATGACGAGACTCAGGTATCAGTCAATTATAGACAAAAATAAAAGTCAGTGGAAAGCCAACTCAGCAGCACCACACCAGCTGCCTTAGAAGCCTGAGTCACCGAAGGCTCGGTCAGAAAGACTGACCCGGAGAATAAGATCTGCACTTTCACACAGGAAAACACTGTGATCTGGACGCTAGAGATGCAACGATTATAGATTTTGTTGGTACGATTATTGTCTGAGGAATAATAACGATTTCACGATTATGAGAATAATTAACAAAAGACAAACAAAAGTCCATCTCTCCCATTGCAATTAAAAAAAGGTGACCTCTGCTCTGTAAACATCCATGACAGTATTTCTCTTTTGAAAATAACAAATGGAAATAGATCACAAAAGTATTTAATGTTTTCAGTTTGTAGATTCTTTACATTTCTTTTGGACCTGGGGTAGAGAATTTGGAAACATGGTGAAAAAAAAAATCTTGTTGGTTTTTACTTATGAATAATACTACAACAGGGATAGTAAATAACAAAGTTAATGAAGTAGCCTATTATTAATAATATACGACTAAAATATTAAATGTCCCACAGGGGAAACTGTTACTAATGATGGAAATAAACTGAAATATTATTGTAATCAACTGTCATCCATACGTATTCATTTTAATAATCTTTATAATAATTCATATGATTTCACATGTGGCCTGAGAAAATCATGTCTATTATTTTGGTTTGTGAGATCGGAGATCGCGCTGCGCACGTGTACAAACATTCAGGAGGACACAAACTTCTTGAGAATGCTGCCCCGTGACTTTTAGCGTACTGGAGAGACGCACAGACACAGGTAGGCTAATTCACACAGACAACTGTCACCTCTCTCTCTCTCTCTCTCGAATAATTAATTCAAGTAGCTAAATGTTATAATTAATTAATTCAAATAAATGTGATCTTACCGCACTATTTCATCTCTTTCTGATCTGATGCGGGCAGAATGCGGAGCTAACGAGCTGTAGCTTCGCGTCAGGTGGTTCTTGCCTTCACGTCGTGCATTAAAATCATTCAATGTACAGCTAGCCGTGCATTATCCCTTATGTATTCGCTCTTTAGCAGCAGTTTTTTACTGCAATATTTAAATGACACCCTGGTCATTCTTGGTGTACCCAAAATGGTCCCACACTATCGACAGGCATTTCTCTGGTGGAAATAAAGCTTCGCTGTTTGGTCCCTCTGTCACAGTTAATCTAATGCATGTATTAGCCTCTGTGCCTCTGATAAGCACGTCATTTTAAGCTGGTGTACCAATAGTGTAACTTTGTTTTCGTTTTGCGCAAGCTGCAACAGTTCCGTTCCGTGTAACAGAAACACTCGGTTTAGCGGAACCTTTACGATTAATAAACCGTGACGTTTTAAAGCGCGGTTTAATTGCGAAACCGGTTAATCGCTGCATCCCTACTGCACGCTAATAAATGCTGATCTTTTCTTGTACAGTAAATTAGTCTAATTCTATTATTCACACCATATGACTAAGCACCACATGTAGACAAGAAAATGCAGCGACATCAAATCTGAAGAGACTTACATTTGAAATGGGTTCAGAGAGGAGCAGAGGAGGAGGATTTAGTGTAGGAGACATCATGACTTCAGGCATTTTCAACTAAACTGACAGCTGCTTCTGTATCGACTCTTCTAAGACCAAGTCAGATGGCTAAAAGGCTGAAGTTGTAGCTTGTAGCCAAAACCCAGCCTTGGTTTTATCAGCCGCCAGACAGATCTTGAATACCAGTAAGCTCAAACAGAGGCGGCAGTCGAGTTCATGACACCGACATATCACCAATCACTAATTTCTAATGCACTATGCACCAGCTGTCACACATGCTAAATTACAGAGGTCAGAGCTGACAGCTGGACACACATGAATGAGAAGTCTTGGTCTTATGTAACATCACTTACAGCACTGAATGATGCTGGATGGGAGGAAAGTCCTCTCTGACATTAACAAAGCTCTCAACAGTCAGTGTTTAGCAGTTAGTTGCCAAGGTGTTCTAAGCTATGCAACCAAGACCATTTGTTTAGTCTAAACTCCACTTTACAAATGATTTTGCATTGCATTTTGGGCTGATAACTGTCTCAAAGAGCAAAGCTGATTTAAACCTGACTTGTAATTAAAAAAAGAAGAATATAAGAGATAAATTAGTCAGATGTCATTATTATTGTGATAATATTCTGCTTAACACAAAGTTAGCCTATACAAAAACAAAAATATGACTTCCAAAACTTATATATAGTGTAGTGTGTATATAGTGCATGAATCATTTGGACTACATTTCTGATGATTTTTTTTTTTTTTTTGAGCTTTGGCAGCCAATGATCCAATGAGCCAATGATGATATTGTATGGAAGAAAACAGAACCCACGTCAGAACTTCTGCTTTTGTATTCTACAGAAGAAAGAATGTCATACGAGTTTGAGATGACATGAAGGTGAGTAAATGATGACAAGTCTTAATTTTTGGGTAAATTAACCCAAATTACAATTGGTTGTGAATTTGTACTTCTAATACAGAGGTTGTAGGTTAAATAATAAACATCACTGACTAACTATTGAGAAGGCTGGCAAGGACTTTATAGTTTTGTACTTTAATTTGCTAAATTACTAAACTAAGAGACTAAATTTTAACTAATACTAGACAGTGAACACTCAGATAAAGCATTTCATTGCTGGCTAAAGGTATCTCTGGCTCATGCTGCAGCTCTCAGGCCTAATCAAAGAACAGGAAGCACATTTTCTAGGAAGAGCGCAACGGAATCAGCAGCACCATTTATCAATGGAGAGCGGACGCCGGCACACCCGAAGCCACACCCACATTCCTTTGTCATGCGGCACAGAAAGCCACATCATCACTAGATGCTAACCGAGAATTGTGAAATAATAATAATGATAAAAAAAAAAAAAATAGAAAAAGGACTGATTCCGCATTTCCCTTGAAACAGAATAACAATTTATTATTAAATTAAGCTATTTTCATGGCAGGAACCCAGTAAAATTAGTTAAAACTAGGTATATAAACAAATACATCTATTTAAAAAGGAGATAAGAGATAAACAGACAAGATAATTCACAGAAATATAAAATAAGAAATCAGAAAACAAATAACAATATAAATAAGAACAAAATTTGAAAAAAAAAAAAAAAAAAACATTGCTACTGAGAACAGTAACCTGCTCACGCACATTTCTGTGACCTTTATTACTGCATCTCATAGATGACATCACACATGATGACATCACTACTGAACAGGCTGTTCCGATTGGCTGATGGGAAACCCTGCCCTTGTAAGCTCTCAAAACGTAACAAGAAACACTGAAGCAAACGTAAGGGACAGAGCTCTCGCTGCCGTAGCATCAGCCTTAGGCCAAGCGTGATTCATCCACAGCATGTAACTGCTGCTTGCTTCAGTGTCGTCTCAGACATGCCCAGAAACTAACCCTGTTTCCCACTAGGTAGCTCACTGTCCATCCTATAAGAACATGCTGTGTGGCTAGAGAAACATCTACTCGAAAATAGCCAGGTCCTTCCTGGATTTTTGTGGACATCTCTGGTCGGTGCAAAGGAGGGTGTGATATTGATTTTATCCTGGCAAAGAATTTTAACAAAAAATTCAATCATTTCTAGCTGGTACAAGGAAAGCTGTTCTTTTGTACCAGAAATAATTCAGGCAAGATGAACATTCTGACTACAGACTATTAGTAAGTATATATATATATATATATATATATATTTAGACTTGTGCAAGACCTGATATACACTACAGGTCAATAATAGTATTATTCTTTCAAATATTAATCTTGGATCTTGTCCAATTCACACAAATACACACTGTAGCAAAAAAAAACTGAAATTATCAAGCAGATCAAGTGTTGACAATCTCTCCCCTGTCTGCAGGTGTACTTGACTTCCCATTTTAGACTGTTTATTTTAGAGTGGTTAGATAAAGATCTTCACCAGTAAGTTAGCAAACTACAAGCCAGATACAAGAGATGATGGCATAAACAACAGATGAAGAAAGAAAAGACAGCCGTTAGCTGAATCATGAAACCTCCTAACAGTGCTTTTCTATGTACACATTGAGATTTATTCAAACAAAAGATTCAGATGCAGAGTATGAGTGAGTCATGTAATTCATTCATTTATACACTAACTAACTAGTAAGTTATTTTTACAACTAATGCACTGAATGATTACTTTCATTCAGAAGATGCATTAAATTGATCAAACGTGACAGTACAAAAGTTTTTTAGTTCAAATAATGCTTATCTTTAGAATTTTTGTTCATTAAAATACAATCCTGAAAAAAAAATGTATCATAGAGATATTAAGTAGCACAACCATTTTCAACACTGATAATAAGAAAGCAAATAAGAGCAGCAAATCAGCATATTAGAATGATTTCTGAAGGATTATGTGACTCTGAAGACAAGTGAAAATTCAGTTCTGCCACAACAGGAATAAAATATGTTTTAAAATATTAAAAAAGAAAACTGTTTCAGATTTAAATTGTAATAATGTGTCAAAATATTACAGTTTTGACTATTTTTGATAAAAA
The DNA here is from genome assembly GCF_001515605.1 of Sinocyclocheilus anshuiensis. Classification (NCBI taxonomy): domain Eukaryota; kingdom Metazoa; phylum Chordata; class Actinopteri; order Cypriniformes; family Cyprinidae; genus Sinocyclocheilus; species Sinocyclocheilus anshuiensis. Next base: position 2,061,326 of record NW_015542477.1, read on the forward strand.
AACATACCTAACATACTTTTTAGAGGCAGGATCATGTGCATGTAGAAATGTATTGGCAGCATTCTTAGCATACTAACTCACAAACACTCACATAACATGCTACCATCAGAGCATATTAAACTTGCCCCCCTGCTGGCACTTTCTCTGACTATCACCAGTGTGGCATTGCACATTAACCCTTAACTGCCAGAGACACTTTACCGGGTTAACTCAAGTGGTTGTTCCGTTATGCTGACCTACACTGCTTTTGAAGTGTTCATGCATTTAGCACATTTCTATGGGCGAGCTTTGCTTTCACAAATCTGGACGAGTGCGAGAAACGTTTAATACTTGAAGCATCAAGTGCTTCTCTGAGTCTGAGCAGATAAATTCAGAATCAGCCCATCGTTTAAAATCATGACTTTTTAAAGCTGTCAGCACATTCTTTTCTCCAACCTCCTGTGCTCGTTTAACCCTTTTCCTTCTCCGTCCAGGGAAAAATGGCACCTTGCTCAGCACAAAACCCTGATTGCAGAAGGCTCAGGGAAGGATACACAATATGCTGAGGCTTGCAACGCACTGCCACTGTCCTCCATAACAGGAAGCTGGGACCCATTGTGTAGAAAGCTAAATCAACACGTTAAAAGCTGTGACCATATGACCATAGGTGACATGTGACCAGCCTAGCAGGTTCACCATGGACAGCAGAGCGGGAAAGGGAAAAGGAGAAATGAACACCAACAGAATCCTCTCGGAATCAGAGTTCATTCATTGCTGAGGAGTTCAAAATGGATAATGGATCTCCATTCACACGAGAGTCATGTGTGATCAGCAGGGTAGAGTTCAAAGATCAAATGCATTCGCAGGGCTTCAAGGTAACGTATTAAACAGCACCACATAAAACACACGAAAGCCATCTGCAGATCATCTGACTTGCCCCTGTATCATGCTTATGTTACTCTTAAAACCAAAGAGTAATTTACTTAAGTGATTTGCATTGAAATCAATGCACTACAGGTTATTAGAAACAACTAACTTGCTGCACTAAATATGAATAACTAATGTTTAGCCAGCATCGAATCATGATACATTGTATTAGATTAAAACAGCCATTACTTGGTTTTTACAGCTTGCATTGCTTAAGGCAACTGCAAACTGATAACTGAACATCTTACATATAGGCCTGCTGCACCTGTATACCTAAAATCATCTAGTAAGGTATAATGCAATAAACTATAAATGATGTATATGGAAACAGGAGTCAGTTATGGTGGTTAGACACCAGTTTTATGAACATACCTATCGTTATACTATTCATTTTGCCATAGAGGTTTCAGTAAACCACAATAAAGCAGCACTACAATGTGAATCAGACAACATGAGCAGGTCTTGTCTTAATGATACTGTCTTCCTTGTGCCATTTACAGCATTATGCCACTGACTCCTATTGTACCCTGACCATTAGCTGACACTTCACTAGAAAAGTGCTGAGCTACATTTGCATTTCATTAAGTTAAAATACCACCAGAGGGCTTCAGGCTCTTTTTGGTCCATTATGCTCTTTTGCACTACTCTAGAATCAGTTTCCCAAAATCTGACAAACTTGGACAGGATATACAAGTACATTTGAAATGCCTGAACTAAAAACACACATAATTCATTTCCACACACAATAATATATTGTAACCCTGAACGTTTAGTTCAAAAAGACATACACCAAGATGTCCATACATAGACAGTCTGCACACTTTCTCAGTCTAGAAAAAAACTCTAATCTAATTTGGCTGCAATGTTATTTTAGTATTTAGACTATTTATAGATTATTATAGTATTTATTACTATTTTGAATTAGCTTTTTTTCATTTAAAATTTTAGCTATTTTTAATGTGCTGTTGTTTTTAATATTTCTATTTGGCTATACTTTATTTTATTTCAGTTACAGTCTTAGTAATTTTAAAACAGGCAGTATTTCTGATTTTTGTTTTAAGATATTAAGTTTTAGGTTGATTTTTTTTATTTCAGCTTTATATCAATCAACAGAAACTATTTAATAGTTTTATGTAACAATAACACCAACACGGATTGGCTTACTTAATATAACTTGCAAGAAAATTGTCAATCAAACAGCCTGAAATCAAAGTCCTGTTTGGTACCATTTGATACTATAATTGTATTGAAATAATGAGCGAATAACATAGTAAAGTTTGCAACATTGTATTGACAATTGTGTTTAAATCAGGGGGGTTTTGACATCTAAATGTGTTTAAATCAGAGGGGGGTTGACCAAAATTAGCTGTGATGTGGACATGTGGTCACTTACTACGCAAACCTATTACAAATGACAAACACAGACCATTACAGGCCTGGCACCGTGTAAATATGATGCTCAACAATAGCGAATTGATCCAACACGAAGACTGTTTGTCATAATATGACCTGTGTCAAGGACACAGAAGCAACAATACACACACACACACAACAATAATAAAATACACTCAAAACACCTATGATTACTTTAAACAGAAAATGCATTACATGTATAACAGTTGAATAAAATGAGTTACACCAAGTCCTAAAGGCCTTTAAGATGAATGAGAGCCTCAACTGATATAGACAAAGAAGAAGTGACAGCAAACAAAGTATGAGTTCAGTGCAAATAATAATAATAAAAAAATGCAGAGGCATCATGGGACCATACACAGGTCTATAGGTGGGGCATTTTACACCTGCTACCTGAAGCAGGTAATCTCGACACCTCAATCACAAATCTGTCTTAATTTAATAGGACAGGGAATAGGACATAAAACAAGACTGAATCCCTTCTGTACAGTGATTCATTTCAAGAAATAGTCTATTTATTTAAGTTTTCCTCTGCAAGTGTTTTTTTTATATAAAGACACAACTAGAGGCAAATACAACTGAATAGTTTTTATAAGCCATGTGAATGCAAATCTCAATATATTCTAGAAACAATCAATTTAATTTTCCAGCCATCAATCTTTTTCAAGCTACATTATCGTTTCAATACACTGCATTTACATCCATACATATTTACATAACTTAACCAACCCTCTAAATAATTGAAGAATTACGCTCAAAAATGCTGTCTGGGAAGGCAACTCACTGGGCTTTATTTGTGACACAACCAGAGTATTTATTATTCAGCTGGTTAACACCGACAGTAACGTTAGCTAAGCTAACTCCCCCGCTACTACTAACGTACTGCTGCGGATGGAAGGTCATATTCACCGGGGGATGGGTTACTACAATTGCTTATTTAAAAACACACTGACGTTTTCACTGTAAACTCATAATAAAATAAACGAGCCCCTCATTTGAAGATGTTTTAAAGTCCTTACCTGCAGGTGCTCCTGGAATCTGATGGGCAGGATTTGAGCCATGATGATGGTGGTTCCTCTTCGCTTTCCTCTCTAATTCTTGCAGTTATTTCTGCCTAATCTAAACAACTCCAGAGCCGGGAATGAATGGAGGTCGTCTTGTGTTTTTGGGGGGGCAGATGAACTGGGAATGTGTTAGGTTACTCTAGTCGCCAGCTGAATGTAAATGAGGCGTTTCAACCCCAGAATGTCAACCGCCGCTGAGATGAACTCTAGAAACCTGCAATGGCGGCGGAACCCGTCCGATGGAGAAACGCACCGGAAAGAGACGTAGACCTCAATGGAGGCGGAGGGATACGTGTCCTGTGAGGAAGAGGGATTTTAGTTTGTTTGACAACAACATTTTACTACTTAGATGCAAAATACACATAAATATATCGCGAATGTGTTATGAGTATATTTGGATATGGGAGAAGTTAATAAGATAAGTTTGTGCGAAAAGGCTGACGGTACTAGTTCTTTACGAATCGCCCTGTGCTTTTTGCCACATCATTCGTCCTCGTGAATTGACGTCAGTTCCGATTTTATTTCTCATGTTTTATTTGTATATTACAAGCAGGGGCGTTTCTAGGCCTTCGTCAGTACTTTGAGCGCTTTTTTGATTGTCTATTGATACGAAGTGCAGAACAGAGTCGTTTGCTAGCAGCAAATGCAGGTGTTGAGCTTAAAACAGATCTTCGTCGTTAGCAAACGATAGGATGCATTTGCAGGTTTGGTTTCAATTTAATGTAATTAAATCGCTGTTTTTGTTGTTTGTGTTCGAAGTATCCCATGTTTTACTCACTGAAAACGCGCTCCGAACGATTCGGTGCCTGAGGGAGCTATCAGACTCATTCGAACTGATTCGCGATTCATTTGACTGATTTGCTGATTCATTTGACTAGTTCATAGAAAAGATCCGACTCAAAAGAATGATTCATGTGTGAATCATGCCCGAATCGGGTAGCACTACTTTGGGAAAAGTATGTGGAGTATATGTCGGTTTTATTTACTTGACTGTCAAGATTTTATTATTTGTATTATGTGCATCTGTTTTTGCAAGCTTAATCATATAACAACAGCATGCTGTCCATTTAGGTCAAATACATCAGTTTAATAAATTAATTGACATTTATATTTATAATGTATATCAAATTCCGCCTATTACATAGCAACATATGATCACCCATAATTGTTATTAATCTACCATGAAGTTGCCTAGATTTGATTAGAATTGTGCAACTGTAACAGCACAAGTACCAATTAATTCATTTTGTAATTCCTGAAAGTGGGTTTGTGCGCTAGAAAAAAAACTTGAAAGTGGTGTGCAATATGTAATATAATTGTAATGAAACACAAATACTGTTGAACAGTGCACTAACAGCAACCTGTTATCCAAGCACATGGCGCATATTGGATGCACACTATAGTAATGTATAACAGACAAGGGTGTGTATAAAAGCGAAGTGAATTTGTTAGGCAATTCCTCTCGAGTCTGTAATAGTGGGGTTGATAGCCATGAATTGTAGTCATGTCCTCTTAAACTTGGTCAGAGTTTGTGAACAGTTTGCTCTGCTGAGAGGGAGGTGTGGCAAGCATAGTGAACTTGTTGAACCGACTCGTAAAGAAACACATCTGTACTACTTCTGTGTCCATGTAAAACTTCCATATACCACAAAGTAACTGCTTGAGAATGAGCTAAATAAAACTGTACTATAAAAAGAACACTGCAGTTCTATACTATTGAGAAAACAAGTCAAAGTATGGCACACTAAGAGCTTGTTGGCTGTGCCCTAATTTAAAGTGCGCAGTTATAAAGAAAAGGAGTGAAATATTATGTCGTACTGCCACCTAGTGTTTTTCTAACAAAACTACAAATACAGCAGTACCCTCAAATAATAAAAAATTTCATATTCTTGAAAATGTTTTTTAATGTTATCCATAATTTAAGTGGTCTATGCAATACATAATACTTTACTGTGAATAAATAAAACATTTGGTCACTGAAACTATGACAAAAACATGATGTAAAGTGTTATCAAATGATCCCATGTAACATAAATACAGCACATTTCCATTACCATAAACATTTAAATACTTTAAATATTACTAATCCAATATGTACGAAGTTTACCTTATACATGTTCTATTACAAATACTCTAAAGTGCAAACAGTTACTGTTATCTTTTTTTTTTTTAATTGATCAATCACAAATTCAAAAAACAGTGACAGAACTACAAAAATACATTTTTTTTTTAATTTGGTCAGTCATCTTAGTGGTAATTTCAAAAAACACTTTCCAATGGAAAACCCCTCACATTGACATCAACAAACTTTCATGCTGTAGTAACAGTGGTCACTGAAGCTGGTGTACTAGGTTTGAAGTGCTGCCCCAGTAGCCGTGCTTGCTGCGGTACCCCTGCTGGACCCAGCTGTGTGGTTTAAAGGAATGGCTGGGTCTGCAAGGGGGGCGGATCATGTAGTGTGGCCGCTGAAGGTAATGCCCTTTCCCCGGGCCGAACTTCTTCCTTGGTACAGAATGCCATACTGGGGCACTGGCATATACAAGCTGTATTAATAAAAAAGATGACAGCAGAAATAGTTAGAAACAATGCTTAAAAAGGCAATATATTTTACTGATAAAAGTAACTTAGCTAAAATACCCTTTAAAAATAGTCTACAATTCATAGCTCCACTTTCAATAAATGTACACTCAAAATATTATTTTTCATGCCATATCCATTATACTCATTGCATAAAAACTTATATTCACATAAAAGTTAAAGAAAGTGTGCTCAACCAGCTGAAGAGGAGATGCAACCAAAAATCAAAGCAAAGGTGCAACACTCACTTAAACTTTGTTCAAGAACAAGTAAGGTTTGTAACTAACATGTCTGATAAAGGCTTTGAGGATGGCCTAAAATGTTACTTGTTTTTGAACAATAAAGTTTTAGCAAGTGTTGCACCTTTTCTTCAAGAAAAAAAAGCGCCTTTTTACAGTCTTGTTTTTTTGGTAAATTACCGTTAAGAGACCATGTGCAAACAGGACCTCTTCAACAATACCAGTAAATCAGTAATTCAGCAGCACTGCTGCTTTTAATTATTTTTCCCATCTAAACATGCGCTAGACAAACGTCCAACCATTGCTCCATGTCTCGCACTCAAGACCTGCATTTTTTCCCCCCATTCACCAGCACCGCAGCTGTGCAATAAAGTAACTGTGGTACTGTTAGTATCTATAATGTGTCTAGTGCAAAAACACATTCTGTATAATCATCCTTATGCCTGTTACTTAGAAGTTTCAAAAAATGTTATCAGATTGGACAGATAGTGAAACTAAAGCACATTTCCTTATTCAGGTGGGTGAAGACAGTGCATCTTTTACAGGTAATTTCCGGTGACTGACATCAGAGATTGTGAATGAGTGTGGGTACTGATGTGTGAATGGTATCTTACGGAAAAAAGAAGGAACGCTGTTGCTTGTGTGAACAGCACATTTGTATATTTACATGCTGTCATGCTGGTAATGTAACGGTAATTTCCCAGAATTACTGTGTGGTAGGGGCCATTAATTATAAATTTCTTACAACTTTAAAAACAGACAGAAGATTTTTCTGTTAAATATTTGATAGAAATAAATCAAATCTAAATTTTCCCAGCTGAAGCCTCTTTAAAAACATCTAATCAGACACTTCTGAATAAAACGGTTGCCTATTAACATTATAAGGAGTCCTTATAAATATTGTTAATATTGTGTTTTAGTCAACATACCTACACTATTGTTCAAAGTATGAGGTCAGTAAGAATTCTTTTAAGAAATGAATTTTTAATAAGCAGGGACTGTTATTTTAAATTATAATATTTTACAATGTTACTGTTTTTTACTGTATTTTTGATCAAATTAATGTCACTTGGTGAGTAGAAGAGACTTTCAAAAACAAAAATAGTAGCAACTTTTGAACAGTAGTGTAACTGTGGCAATTTAGGCAATACAAACATATTTAAGACATTTTGTACCTGATATGGAGTGTGGTTGTGGAGAGGTGGGGTGTACTGGGCCTCTCTACAGCTGGTGTCCTCGTCCGAGGAGGATCCGGAGTGGTAATCTGACGTGACCCTCTCCACAGCGCTCGTCACTTTCTTTGTCACATCCTCTTTATCATCATCATCATCATCACTTGAGAAGGTGGCTACAGTGAAACCATGATTCCTCTCGCCATACCTGTAGCCAATTCAGAAGGAAAGATGTCAAAAAACAAACCAGCAGAGCACTTCTAAATAAATCTGCTTTATTTCATCAACTCACCTACAGCACACCTCTCCAGGGTCGACCCACAGCGTGAGCTCCTTAGGCAGACCGAGGTCCTTGTACTGCACTCCACTCTCAGCACAAGCTCGGAGCAATTCAGCATCCTCTTTATGAAAGCGGTTCACTCTGATGCACCTGCACAGGATACATTTATAGCTCATTTTAACATGACACATCTGTTCTGACTATCTGTGAATCTAAGGAACATGAGATCTTTGTCATTAGGATGTCAATGAACAGTACTGCTTATCATAAGTGCTGTACCTGAATGCTTGGCCCTTGCTGGGGTTGTCTGGATACCAGTGACCCTTGTACTTCTCCTGCAATGCTACCGTTAAACGCACCACAAACAGGTCCACCTTTTCCGCATCCAACTTCTCGTTCTTCTTTATCAACCGCTTCAGGAAAAATACCACCGCTGCTATTTCTTTCTTCATCGTTAGCTGTTCAGCTGAAATTCAGGTCCAACTTCTGTGAATACAGAGACTTTCATGAGTACAAATACCACAATGACACCCTGTGATATTAATTCCTTCCTATGAATATAAATTCGTAAACAAAACATGATTTTCAATTTAAAAAATCTGGTCATAAACAATAAAATTGTGTAAATTAAATAATTATATAAATTAGTTGCACAAATGTTTTTTAAAGGATGCATTACATTGATCAAAATAAAATAAATACAAATAAAGACAATTATGTTGCAAAAGATTTCTATTTCAAATAAATGTTGTTCAAAGAATCCTGAAAATGTGTCCACACCTTCCAAAAACATTAAGCAAAATAACACTGATAATACCAAGAAATGTTTGAACATTAAATCAGCATATTAGAACGATTTGTGAAGGATCATGTGACACTGAAGACTGCTGAAAGTTCAGATTTGCCTTCACAGGGGTAAATTTTTAATTGATTATAATAGAATACAGTTATTTTAAATTGTAATATTACTATTTCCACTGTACTTTTGGTCAAATAAATGCAGCCTTGATGAGCAGAAGTCTAATTTAAAACCGTAAAAAATTGTACCGACCCCAAACATTTTAGCATAAATGCAAGTTGTTTATTAATTTCTTAAATAAGGCATTAAATAATAAAAAAGAATAATCAACACATAAATATATTTTATTTCTACTGCTACTACTAAAAAAAATAACATTAAATATATAAGATTCTGCTTCATACTTCTTTTTTAAAGTTCAGAACAGGTTTCATTCTAAACCATCAACCCATCAAATTCGAAAACAGAAACATAAGCTCCAAAGATCTTCTCTCTATAGATACTTCATCTAGTGTGCACTACATCAAGTGATCAACACAAAGCTGGGCGGTCAGACGGCGGGACAGAACAGCAGGATGGCGCGCTAAATACATCACGACCGTTTGAAACACAAGACCACAGAAACGACCAGTAACGTTAGTAGTCTATGGACCTTAACGGTTTTTAATTTTCTAAAATAACGTTACATTATGTTTAATCATTATCTAAAAATTTTGAAATTCTGCGTTGTAGTTTAACCTACCAAAATATTATCTACGTTAGAGCACTTGCGGATAAAAGACGACAGAAAAAAAAAATTGGTTCAGTCAGATTTTTTTAAACGTATTGATGATTGCTCTTTATTTGCGCAAAAGCTTATTTGGTCAGTTAACGTTAACGTTAGTCACACAGGAAAAATTCAGTTGCCCAACTAAACTTAAATAAGTAACACGAGCTAACGACGGCCTTGTTTAAATGTCACATATTAAAACTATACTCAATACTTACATTTCCAGGTATTTCGCTTTAAAAAAAACAAAAACAGAAATAATTCTCACAAAACGAAATTAGCTAACTGTAGCCTAGCCGAAGTTAAGGTGGTTTCTGTTGGCTTTTCTGACAGTTTCCTTTACAACCATTAGTTTCAAATAATTCTTACTTTAATATTTGGAGCTAATAAACATATCAGTTATACGCGAGCTCACTACAAACAGACATGTTTTCCTTTCATCCACATGTGGACAACTCCTGCTGCCGCGCACAACACACTTCCAGATCTGCTCCACGCGAATAAGGGTGACGTGACTTTGTCTTGTGCGCATGCTCAAAGGAAATGATTCAAGAGTCGATTCTTTTGATTCGTGAAGCGAAAGATTCATTGTAGTTGGTAGAAGCATATACATAACAAATGCATAGAAAGGAAATTAAAAAAAGTAAAATAAAAAGAATTTATTACGTCTATGTGTAGAAGAGCACGCATATAAATAAATAAATGACGGAAGTGTTTTACTCCGTAAATTTTACCAAAATAAAGCAAAAATTAATCAAAATAAGCATACCGCTCCGAATTCAGTAAACGTGAAGTATAAGGGTAATGGGCCGTGGCCGTGGTCATTTAGGGAGAATTTTTTTTTTCTTTGGAAAAATAATGATAAAGGAAAGGCTGTGGTGCAATGGACTGTGGCATTTTTATAAATTGGACAATGGCGCCCTCTAGCTTGAAAAGTGGTGTTTTGCAGGCAAAGCTATTACCCAGAAGCCTGCTTGATGAAAACCAGTCAATTTCCATTGATGCATGGTTTGTTAGGATAAGACAATATTTGGCCAAGATACAACTATTTTGAAAATCTGCAATCTCAGGGTGCAAAAAAATAAAAATTCAAAATATTTAGAAAATCGCCTTTAAAGTTTTTCAATTGTAGTTCTTAGCAATGCATATTACTAATAAAACATTAAGTTTTGACATTTTTACGGTAAGAAATGTACAAAATATCTTAATGGAACATGATCTTTACTTAATATCCTAATGATTTTTGTCTTAAAAGAAAAATCGATCATTTTGACCCATACAATGTAGCTGGCTATTGCTACAAATATACCTGTGCTACTTATGACTGGTTTTGTGGTCCAGGATCACAACTGATAAGCTGGTGGACTTATGATAGGGTGTCTGTGTTGTGGAAATGTTACCTATCCAGTCCGAATGACTAATTCTACCTTTAATTTCAATCTTGTCAGCAGGAAATTTTTATCAGGGCATACACTACAGTCATTATAGCCTAAATGTGCTGAACTGAGCTGGCACATCTTGTCAACAGGAAATACCTATCAGGATGTAGCTACTCCCAAATGTGTTAAAAACGTGGGTAGCACTTCATACACTATCACAACGATGAAATAATATCACAACCTGGATTGCATGGGACACACTAAAACTGAAAACACCTGACAGTATGTTCTGAATTAGCAAAACATAGTATGATTCATGATTACACGTGTCAAGAGGAAAGTTTGTTGATGAATAACAAATATATTTAAATATATATTTTTTTTTTTTAATACAAATGTGTAGATTATTATTTAAATGGCTGTGTCCACTCCACAGATCAGTAGGTGGCGTAAACGCATTAGCTACATTTCTTGGAAGATGGACTGAAGAAAGTGAAGGTTTTTAGGCATTCTAAATTTCACAGAGAAGTTGCTAAAACCTTGAAGAATGAAGGGTCATTCTGTATTGTATTTATATTATGTGTAATGCCATTAAACCCGTCTCTGTTCTCAGAACAGTCAGTAGGACTCATGTGGAGTATTATTGGTTGGCTCAGGGATGAGTGGTTTACCCAACACGAGTAGTTTACACAGTCAGATATATTCAGGTATGAATGGAGGGTGAATGATCCATCTGGGTTGGTTTTGTTAATGCTGTGTGTGAGAGAGGCGTTCTGAAATTCTCAATTTCTCATCCACAACTGCTCTAGAGCAGAAGGGTAAAACCCCTCAGAGCTGCACAGGACCGTGGGAAATCCACCCAATGCTCTTACATGTGACACAGACACAATGGGTTGTGCTATAAGAAATATAAGAGTTACGATAAAATGCTTATTTATCAAGAGCATATACTATGCATGATACACTCAAATGTCATTTTGTGATTCCTGTTTTTCGTAAAAATCTTACCAATCACTTGAACAAATGTTCTTTCTTCTCTCAAAAGCACAGAAGGAGGTGGTATAGCTCTTGTCACAACACATTTGTAAGTGCCAGCATCATTTATCTGCAGATTTGATATCTCAAATGCCATTTGCACAGTTTCTGGAATCCAAACAAATCTAAAGTGATTTCTACATGGCCGATATATCCATAATTTGTTACTTTTAATTGCTGAGCAGCACAATGTACCATTAGTTTTCAGTTCCACTATGTCATCACTGTCAGTTGCTGGTTTGTAGTTACAGCTGATATTGACTGACATTCCTCGATGAACAGTCTGAACTGAGGTGCCGTTAAATAATGCATGTCCAGCTATAAACACTGAAAAAAGACAGGACAGGAATAATAATAATAATAATAATAATAATAATAATAATAATAATAATAATAATAATAATAATAATAATAATAATAATAATAATAATAATAATAATAATAATAATAATAATAATAATAATAATAATAATAATAATAATAATAATAATAATAATAATAATAATAATAATAATAATAATAATAATAATAATAATAATAATAATAATAATAATAATAATAAACTTTATTTAACTGAATTGTTGCATTATACCATGTGTTAAAATTAGTATTCAGTTGTTACCAACCAGTTCACTATTTAATTTTAAATATTATTTACGAAATAAACAATTCTTAATAATAATAATAATAATAATAATAATAATAATAATAAACTTTATTTAACTGAATTGTTGCATTATACCATGTGTTAAAATTAGTATTCAGTTGTTACCAACCAGTTCACTATTTAATTTTAAATATTATTTACGAAATAAACAATTCTGTAATAAATAAAATTTTTAATTAAATAAAATTCAATTGTAACCTGGGGTTCAATATTTGAAATTAATTTTACAGATTAAATAGAATCATTACCAAAAAAGAAAGAATGAAGCATCCACACACATGTGGTCACAGAGTTACACTTTGATGACATCGGGAGAAAACAAAAAGAGAAATATTGCGATACATTTGAATTACATGACATGGTCCACTATTCCGTTTTTATACGACTGACAATTTTATACGAACAAAAACAGCCAGAAGAGAAAAAGATCAGTTCAGCGGCGCTAGATATTACCCAGCAAACACGTTAATGTGGGGCCCAAATGGGTTTCACATGGGCTACAGGGGTACAGAGTGGGCATGGGCATAAAATGGGCATCTTATCTGGGGCCCACTTGGGTGACCCAGCTAGGACCCACATGGGTGAACCCAGGTGGGCTCCCCATGTGGTTCCTAGTTGGGTAATTAATGGGAAATTTGTGCATGGGCTCAAAATGGGCTACACATGGGACCCTATTTGTTTTATCAAATATACAAGTGCAAACATAATTAATCCCATATAGGGTGATTACGTGGATATATATAGTGCACATGTGTCTTTAAAATTATTTTTGTTGTTGTTTTGACACTTGGGTTACTTAATCAACATCTAAAAATTCCGACACTCCTGCATTCGTACACAATTTTCCACTGACATTTAGCAAAAAAAAAATGCAGCCACTTTAATTGTGCTGACAACTTTCTCGCGAGATCCCATCCCCCCACCAACTCTCCCTCTCTCTTGTTCGAGATGCTTCGGCACTTCACAGAACGATCGGCGTATGACATCAAACTACCGCGAGACGCAGCCCCTTCCTCGATCTGCATGGGACAGATCCCGCGTGATTTCATTCAGCACCCCTATGGGCCCCACATAGGTGTGTTGGCTGGGTAGAAACCTCATCGTAGCAGCGTTTACGTTTTTGTAATTTAACTTCAGTGTAATATAGGCTAACAGAAAGTGTAGCTAGTGTCGTAAATGTACATTATTTAAAACGTACGATATACATTTTTTCGTATAGGATACGCGTTATCACGGTTTGTGAAAAGCGTCTATTTTCAAAACATTTGACCATAGAATATACGATCGACGATTCAGAATCAATCATACCAGAGAGCCGTGAAATCAGCAGTTTTTCAACAAACTTTGATAATATCTTGCAAGACAGTTCCCTTTCATGGGAATTTCGAACTGCGTCCTCTAGGGGTCGCTATGGGGCACGCAGATGACTGACTATGGCTCCCAAAGTTATCTACCAAATTCTCCAGCAACACAAAACATTATAACATAACATCTGCATTATTATACTATTTTTCCATATATACATAGCCTGTTAATAGTTTATGTATAATGAAATTCCCATATTCTCACCTTATCAGGTTTTAGAAATTGCATCCTGTTTTATTTGCCTATTGCAGAGACTGGATTTTCTCATGATGGTGCAATGAAAAAGTGACGTTGGTCTGCTGTGGTGGTGTAGCTAATTTTGGTCAAATCAACAAGCTCAACCAATCCAACTAAGGCAGACTGAAATAGTACTGGGTTTGTAGGTTAAAGAGGAACTAATTAAAGTTTTTTGTTTGTTTGTTTTTAATCTATCACTCTTAGGGTACTTACTAAAATACTTAATAACAGTTTTGTTTTGTTGATCAGTATTCATCCAGTGAGGAGCCAGTCAGCTCTCTTCTTTTAGGCCTTCATTGATTAGACAAGTCTAGTATAACAGTGTTGCATTGCTCTGAAAGCAAGCAGGGTTCAGTTTTATTCCAAGCTGAAAAAGAAACATTATGACTTGCAGCTGTGTGACAATGTCTAAAAAAGTGCATAGGAATTCAAATGGTGAAACCAAATGTCCCATAGACCTTATTTGCTTGTATTTGTCTCCAAAAAGACTCCTTTTTTTAGAACAACATCTTCATGCTCTGACTGTAGCCTACAGCAGAACTGAGAAAGCGATGAAATTGTCAGGTTATTTTAACCACACTGTGTCTACATGCTTGATGTAGGTCATGAGAAAACTTTCAAAGACTACATTTTTTAAATAGGTAATAAGCCAACACAGGAAAGAAAACTACAACCTGCAAGCCATTTAATTGGTTTTTACGTGCTGAAGCTGGCAATGAACACAGGTCTTATATTTTGTGTCATATACTCTGTCAACATACTGTATATACAGTCAACAAGATGTTAATGGAAGGTTAAATAATCATACAGAAATTATATATTACATGCACAAATTTGGTATCAGGTTATTGAATAAGATAGAAATGGATCTGGATATCTATCAATGTAAAATCTATCAGTGTAAAACATTTGGTGTTCACTGTGGAGATGAGCGAACTCTGACAGGGCTGCATGGAACTGGACGATGGTCACCCAACAATGAATATATGTCATACTGCAGGTGAGATTGGAGATCAGGCTCAGGTGTGACATTCACTCTTACATGAGACCTGTGATGTGCTCTTCTTGGATGAACATGAGAATAATGACTTGATCAGAATGTTTTTGATTATTATAGCATTTGTTTTAGATTTCACTAACAACATTATTCTGCCATTGGTTACTGAGATTTAAATTGATAAGAAAAAGAAGACACAAGTGTGTTGGAGATCAAATGTTAAACTCACTGGAATGCTCACACACAGCCGTGATAATCAGTATGGTGAGAATCAGCAGCACAGAGGTCACCAGAGCTATCCATACATTATCTATAGAAAAAGGTTATTGAGCAGAATTGCATAACAAAACTGATTGTTTAACAGAACTATCCCATGAGACACACGATGGTATTTAATGCTATTATGTACTTTAAATAAAAATACGTAATACCTCTGTTCCCGTAACAATCAGGAGACATGTGGAGTATTATTGGTTGGCTCAGGGATGAGTGGTTTACCCAACACGAGTAGGTTACACAGTCAGATATATTCAGGTATGAATGGAGGGTGAATGATCCATCTGGGTTGGTTTTGGTAGTGCTGTGTGTGAGAGAAGCGTTCTGAAATTCTCCATTTCTCATCCACAGCTGCTCTAGAGCAGAAGGGTAAAACCCCTCAGAGCTGCACAGGATCGTGGGAAATCCACCCAATGCTCTTACATGTGACACAGACACAACGGGGCGTGCTATATGAAATACAAGACAGTTATAATAAAATGCTTATTTATCAAGAGCAAATACTGTACATGACACACTGTTATACCATATATGCACTCAAATCACTTGTCATTGTGATTTCTGTTTCATAATAAACTTACCAATCACTTGAACAAATGTTCTTTCTTCTCTCAAAAGCACAGAAGGAGGTGGTATAGCTCTCGTCACAACACATTTGTAAGTGCCAGTATCATTTATCTGCAGATTTGATATCTCAAATGCCATTTGCACAGTTTCTGGAATCCAAATAAATCTAAAGTGATTTCTACATGGCCGATATATCCATAATTTGTTACTGTTCATTGCTGAGCAGCACAATGTACCATTAGTTTTCAGTTCCACTATGTCATCACTGTCAGTTGCTGGTTTGTAGTTACAGCTGATATTGACTGACATTCCTCGATGAACAGTCTGAACTGAGGTGCCGTTAAATAATGCATGTCCAGCTATAAACACTGAAAAAGATAGGACAGCCGATAAATATTCAGTTGCATTTGAAGTCACTTTATTGTCATTGTTGCATTATAGTATGAAGATTTAATTCAGTGATTTTCCAACAAATGATTATAATCTGTGCTTCAAATTTGAACAGAATTGCATAATCATTACCAGGAAACAAAGAGAGCAGCATCCACGCACATGTGGTCAAAGCGTTACACTTTGATAATATCTATTGAGAAGAGAACAGCAAGATAAATCAGTGGAGAAGATAGTGATACATTTTGTATTATGGATACATTGTTATGGTTTGTTTTACCAGCTGTATATTATCTAACTTTTGGATGATTCACATAATAATATTATAATGTTGTTGTCAAATCCTAGGCTTACTGAAATGCGATACCAGTCCTCTATGAGGAAGTATTGGTATAACTGTTTTTTTTTTTTAATGTGTAATTGTTTTAATTGTTTTGGTTTGCATTGTGTGTTTCTTGTTAATGGACCTTGAGTCAGGAAATAAAAGAAAGTTTCACTACTGCATGGGTGCTTTTTTAAAAGTACATGAAATGTTGATTTGAACTGAAATTACTTTTTTAAACAAAAGAAATCAGATATGAAAAACATGAAACTAGCACAAGTATGAAACTGCTTGCCAAGCCGAACTCTCAGTTATACACTTCAGCGGTTATTTTAAATATACTAAATATATTTAACAATAGACTGACCAATCAGAATCAAGCGTATCAACATATAAGCTTTCTGTGGTGTGATACAATGCGAGAATAAATTTCACATGCATTACTGTATTTGCATCATAAAACCGCCCAAAACAGGTATTGTATATGATTATGTCAGAAAACAAAAGCTGATTCAAGCTATTTACCAAATTCAACAAATAATATATTTGCAGATATATAGACTAGTATTATTGATCTTATGTAATATGAAAAATTCTCACCATTTCATATTTCAGAAACTGCATCCTCTTTTGTGTTTTGCAGAGACCTGCTGTTCTAACTCATGATGGTGCAAATGAAGAAGTGATGTTGGTTTGAGGTAACGGCGTAATTTTGGTCAAGTCAAATACAAGCTCAAGCAATATGACTGATGTAGTACAGAGATAGCACCTATTTTGTAGACTGAAAGAAAAACAACTTAAAGCTTAAGCCATGACAATCAAGAGCACTATGTGTTCTCATGCAGTTACTACGTGACAAACAATGTACAATGTTATCTGTTCATCCAGAGCCAATCACAGATGATCCTTTCTTTCATTCTTTCATTCATTGGACCAATATAAGCGAGGCGTTACTCATTGTCCAAGCTACAATAGAGAATTAACATCATGGCCTGCAGCCGTGACAATCTAAAAGTGCAAGGGACTTCAAATGGTTAAAACAAATGTCCTCCATACCTCATTTGCCTTTAACCTCTTTTGTAGAGCATCTTCGTGCACTGAAGAACCGGTGAGGTCTAGTTATTTTAACCACACAGTGTGGGAGGTTGTGAGCACGTGTGATGCAGGGAAGCTGTCGTTTAGGTCACATGTGAAAAAGCCGATAAGAAATAAAAAGAATGACTTACGCCATGACCACAAAGTCAGTGCATGGATGATGTGCTCAGACCGAATTACTGCCTGCAGTTGCACACAGTTTCAGTTGCATCTTAAGGCTGTCAGAGGAAGCTCTTTGAAAGAGACTTCCTCATGTTTATTTATACAAAATGTGGAATGCTATTTTTAGGCTTCATTTTTGTGTGTTGAAGCTATCCAGGTTGGAAAACTCTACACAACTTTGTAATCTGAACAGATTTTAAAACACTAGGCATCATACACTTTCCGACTTTGTATATGGTTACGGAGTAAAACTGGACATTGTACAATAAACAACTTTCAAACACAACAAACTCAAACAGAAACATGTAAGAGATGCATAACAAATGTAGTTTGACCGGATGAAATAGTTTGAGGCTAAAAAATCTGAGTCTGTGCCTATTATACACTACACAATTTTCTGTCAACCCAAAAATCTGTCGACTCAAACCAAACCAAAGCTGTCGAACCAAAATCTGCAGACTGACTGTAAATTTTGGCAACTGGTGTGTTTGGACTGAAAACAGCCACAGATAACCAGAGCCATACTAATATATTTAGGCAAGCACCATGTTTGTGAGTGTTAATATTAAGTTACTTATAATAGTAACTTCTATGTTAGAAGCAATATTGCCAGTTACTTTGTCCATTATGGCTCCACCAATGAAAATAGTTTGAAAGGAAGCCACAGCAGAAAGAACCACCAAGCATCTCACAACAAAAGCAATGGTATTTCTGTTTTTGAACTAATCAGTTGAGTGAATGTTTCAATAAATTACTCATAAAGAGTCACATTTCGTTCCTGAATCATTCTGAACAAATCAACTGAACGCATAATTCAAAGACTGATTTATAAAAACTGTTGCTTGTTGCTTGTCATATTGATGTAACCTGCAAGAAGGACTCACCGAATCTCTTTTACTAATGCACTTTTGCATCAAATCAAATTTAAGCCAATCAAATTTTGACCATGAGCCAGTTGCATTAACATAGCCACTATGTTAAGACTGTGGCTGCGTCTGAAATGGCATACTTGAGTAGGTACTTATTTAATAAGTAATTACTTTGTGACTGCTAAAACAAGAGTATGTTCAATGTCATATGAATGCAATCTGGATGTAGGTACTATATTCGCCATGTTGTCATTACCATGGGATTTACCAGCATTAGTTGTGTCACTGCCATTCACAAGTCCTCTCCTGTGGCCTCATGGGATAGTAAAGTGTCCATCGTATACACACTTCAGAATATTCTGGAAGTATTAGGTCATCCAGGTACTTTTTGCCTACTCTTTTATGAGTACTGTGAATTCAGACATACATCTTTTGTCACATACTGTTTTTGCCTATAGACGGTTTCAACGGCAACAACATAAACAAACGTTATTGCGCATTCGCGGTTTTGTGGCCCTAACTTAACTTTCGGTACACTTCCGCAAACATTCAATAACAACAAAGTCCCTCTAGAGTATATTATTTCTAATAATAAGCGAAATAAATAACAAGTAAATTAGCTAGCAAGTTAAAACTATGTCTAGTCATTATTATTTTGGGTTACCAGTAGAAGAAAAGAACCGTTATTTGGCCAAACTTAAATGCGACAAAGTTACACTACCAGACCCGTTCAACAAAATGTTGAGGCAAGAATGTTTTTCTACAGACCTGTCTGATTTACCGGAGGTCAGTCAGGTACACATCTTTGAATACCTAGTTGAGAAGGAATGTGTATATACAAGGGAGGTGTTCAAGGCATATCGCAGCTTGGATGCGTATAACTATTTTCATTCCGGAAAAGTTCAACGCATTCTAACCTACACGAATGGAAATACCTGTGTTGTTTACGGGGAAATCGAGGCGGGTCAGACGCTTTCAAAGAGCTACTCCGCCTGGATCGTTGCGAGGAAGTCCGGCGAAGTCCAGAGTGGGCATTGTACCTGCATGGCAGGGTAAGTATGGCTGGCTATGCTATACAATACAGCTAACGTTACATTTTACAGTAGCCGCGTGACCATGGTAACGCGCGTGCGTTCGATTAAACCGTCTATATAGTAGGGAAGTATGCGATTTCGGATGCAGCCGTGTCTTAACTAGTTTGACCAATAGCAGTTAGCCAAGAAGTACTCGTGTTACTTTTTTGATTCAAATTCGGCCAATCAACCTTTTTGTAACTGACTTAAAAAAGTTATGACCAGTCTTGAAGAAAAAAATGTGATTATTTTTTTAAGACAAGTTTAAGCAGTTCATGCAACTGGCCTCATTACTAACTGTTGTATGAGTGTAGTGAAGAAGATCACACAAATCTGACATTGTGCTCATTCAGTGTTTATTGTTCAAATGATCGGACAATGGCAGGGCTGCATGGGACTGGATGATGGTCACCCAGTGTTGAGTACAGTATCTCAGACTGCAGGTGATCATGGAGGACAGGCTCAGGTGTGAAACTCACTCCTACATGAGACACAGACTGCTGACCTGCTCTTTCTGGAACAAGATAAGAGCAGATTTATGCACACAATGATGAAGGTTGATCACATATGAGATGAAATTAACACCCTATAACAACATCAGTACATATGTGGGCACAATCAGGTTCATATAACACAAACGTTCTGTCATGACACTCTAGATCAGTGGTTCTCAACCCGCGGCCCGTCACAAATTCAAATGCGGCCCACCATGCTGAACACAATTTAAAAAATAACTTTCAGTTTTACAATTCATTTGAGTTTTTACATTAATTGAAAAATGTACTAAACAAATGTAAGCTATAATGTTGTTATGTAAAATAATGTTGTTTTTCATATATTATTTTCAGACATGAGCAGCCCTGTACTCACGTAATTAACGTTACGCATTTAACGAACACTTACAAGCGCGCAGTTTGGCAGAATTCAATTCAAATAGTCATCAGCAGCCATTAGTTCGGTAAAATTGAGCATCAAAATGGACACATTTGTTATTAAGGGAGAAAAACGAAATGTGGAAAATGCCAGCGAAGGAACACATACAAACAAGAGTAGTC
>NW_015542477.1:2084640-2086673 GCF_001515605.1 Sinocyclocheilus anshuiensis
GCAGACCTGTACTCACGTAATTAACGTTACGCATTTAACGAACACTTACAAGCGCGCACTTTGGCAGAATTCAATTCAAATAGTCATCAGCAGCCATTAGTTCGGTAACATTGAGCATCAGAATGGATACATTTGTTATTAAGGGAGAAAAACGAAATGTGGAAAATGCCAGCGAAGGAACACATACAAACAAGAGTAGTCGCAGCAGTGAGAGTGCTGGACTTTCGGCATCAACTTTCGGTTTGCCCCGCCACTCACTTGAAGATGTTCAGGCTAGAGCCCTGCACGGACCTCAAATACATGACGTTCAGGCCCTAGCCCGGCCCACAACTTATCAGAATTACCGGCCCGAGCCCGACCAGAGCCCGTCCCGAGCCCGTCTTTTGTTCCCCTTCTCCCAAAAACAGCTTATACTACTGTTATAGCTATTAAAATAGTTCAGTTTTGTATGTAATGGCAAAGTGGTTATATTTAGTTTCGTTTTTTTATTAAGTTAATTTAGAAAAACGTTTGGACCGTTAAATAAAACCAAGACCGTTGGGTTTGGTCATTAAATATAAGTTTTTGTTTTTAAAGTAACGACCAAGTGGTCAGCAGCAGACAGTGAGCTGATCATAGCCTATGTTTGATCAATTTAGCCTTCATGCGATATATCCAATAGTTTGTGCGGAGAGTAGAAGCTAATGCGCGCTTTGCAGGACATGGAGGCGCCAGCGCAATCACTTGCAATTTTCAGTGGATACGCCGCCATTTTTACTCATAAAGGTAAGAGTAATACATCATTCGTAAATGTAAAGGGTATTTTATTTGTGTGCACTCACAATATCAACAAAACGTTGTGCTTTTATAAAATAAAGAAAACAAACATGATGCGCTTTCTGCCGTCTCGTCTTGAACAGGAGCGCTTCACAAAAATGAACCGAAACTCAGCGAATACATGCCTCACAGACATGATAAATATATCTATAGAAAGCTTTAAATTACTACTTAACAAAATAAAACAAATCAAAAACGAAAACTCTTTCATTATAATCATAATACATTATATACTATTATATATATATATATACATTAATACATACTGCTGCTTCGGGACACTAAACACCGTCCAGCCGCTCTTGACAGTCACGGCAGCACGGTCTCGTGTTGTTTCCACCAGCGCTGCAAAATGTTTTTTTTTCATCACTAATTGAGGGATGTCTAAAATATAAAAATAAGGAGAAGCCTAAAACAAGCCCGATGCCGGACCCGCGTCTTAACTATGACGTGATTGTACAGCAGTCATTCTAAATTAATTTTTTTACGTAGAATATGTGTTACATAAATACATGAAATGTAGAATGTAGAACTTCTACATACAAAACAATTTTTACATTCCCCCCCACGCATAAAAGTGAAACTCCGCCTATGATTGTGCTGTTACTCCTTTCGAGCCGAAGTTCACAAAATTGGGTGTTATTTATGGGGAGTAGAATTATTTATTTATTTCAATGAATGTAATCGATTAGATATCATAATATTTAGGCTATAATAATATAAATCAGGTTGGTTTGTACTGCTGACATATGTAAATGATATGCGTGCGGCCCGCGAGACTTGCACTTGGACCATAGTGCGGCCCGGTAGAAAAAAAGGTTGAAAACCACTGGGCTAAGGGGTAGAATTGGGATTGGGCCTTAGTGTGCTAAATCTCAAACTCTTTCTTTCTCTCAGCCTCTCTTTGCTTGAACTCAGAATCTAGAGGGTACGTTCTGTGATCTGAAAAAGAATTGCTTGGTTTCTCCACTGATAATTTGTGTTATGAGACATGCAGAATCTGAGCTGAACTGAGGCTGATCTGACAGGTCTCTGTGGACCAAGGTGTATAGATCAGTTTCAGGTGAAAATGTCACAGAACATTGCTCTGTTTTTTCTCATTAGGGTCTCATTCACTATCTGTGCTCATGTATAAATTGGGTTGCATAGAAATTTGGGAGGGGGGGGGGGGGGGATGCAATGTTCAGAATGTTCAGAATGTTAAAATATTCAAAATT
>NW_015542477.1:2087476-2089443 GCF_001515605.1 Sinocyclocheilus anshuiensis
TGCAGGAAGCTTCTACCTAACCTCGGTCAGGTGGAGAGATGGTGGTTACAGGGGAATTAGGAAGGGGAAGAAAAAGGGGTAGATGTTACACCCCCTGAGGAAAAAGAGTGGATACCTAAGTATTACTCTGATCCGGACGAAATCGCTGACGCCTTGTCTGGATCTCATCCCTCAGGTCTTGCCTACCTCCCGTTGACCCACGATACTTCCTACCCCTACCCGCAGGTGGAGGAGGAGCGCGAGTCGCGACACTAGCCTTCTGTGCTCGTCTCTGATCCTCAAACCGAGATGGGCCAGGACCCCTGGGTTGTTTTTGAGAGACGATGTCTCACCCCTAGAGAGATAGCTGGCTAGCATCTCTTCTACAGGGGGCATTCTCTCATAGCCGTTGTCGCGCATTGCCTCGATGTTTGCATAACTGGTATGCTGAAACCGATGGATGCGTGAGGAAAACGGCCTCTTCCATTCCTTCTCGATCTCAGTATGGCTGTCGCCGGCCAACGAGTTGGTGTTTTTTTTCAATGTATGCTTCAGACACGGGTCACGATGACGCATTCCCCCATAGCGACCCCTAGAGGACGCAGTTCGAAGTTCCCATGAAAGGGAAGCAGGGCTAGTTTAAGCAAAAGGAAACACCAATACTATGCAGCAATCATCCTTAATTGCAGAAATGTGGCAAAACATGTCTGGAGAGAACCTCAGATTATTAAATTTGAAAGTGCTTTCCATATGATCAACACAGGCTACATTTGTGAACGCACATTTTCCGCAATATCGCGCGTCCAGTCATCACAAAACTGGTCAGCTCCCGACAGCATCAGGTGTTTTATTAAAGGTGAGTATAATTATTTATTTATATAAATGAATGTAATCGATTAGATATCATAATATTTATGCTATAATAGTCTATTATAAATCTGGTTGGTTTGTATTGGTGACATAATATGTAAATGTTATGCGTGCGGCCCGTGACACTTGCATTTGGACCATAGTGCGGCCCAGTGGAAAAAAAGGTTGAGAACTACTGCTCTAGATGATGCAGGCTATATGGAGAATTGTCATGACAGAACTGAGGTTGTTAAGGTTTACCAGTAAAACCAAGAACTGGTAATAAGCGTGGGAGATTTGTGACTCACTCCGACTGCTAAGGGACGTTACTTAAATTAAAATGTGATAAAGTTACATATCGCTTGATATCTGATGAAATGTCGCTTGTATATTACTCAAGACACTTTTAACAGTCTTTTTTTTTTTAACAGCAAAAATGGATGTAAACAGTTTACGTTTCAGAATGACATTTAAATCAGAATAAACAAACCATTAGCATAAACACTGAGACTTACTGTAATGTTTACATATGACTGGAGTGATCAAAAAGACAGTCAACACCACTGTCAACATGACAAACACTACTGTCACAGTCACAGTTACACCTACGAGACAGAATAATTGCAAAGGCCTCAAAAATACAGTATATAACACAATGAAATAAGAAATACGTAACAGCTCTAAACTTACCCCCAGTTTCGTAACAGACAGAACTTGATAAATTGGCCACGAGTGGTTTGTTTAAGGACGAGTGGTTTACCCAGCAGGAGTAGATTGTATCATTGAAGGTTTGTGGTGGTATTATAAGGTATGATTGCTGACTGAAGAATCCATTGAATGATTTGTTTGAGTATGAGCTTTTGAGGACGTCACCGTCTCTGATCCACAACTGTTCAAGTGAATCGTGGTAAAATTCCACAGAGCACAGAATCATGGGAGATCCATCAGGCCTCTTCACACAGGACAGAGACAAGGCGGGATACACTGCAAATAGTTAAAGGATTCATACAAAATTATTAATTAAGCGTTAGCGTTAGTTCTGGCAGGTCACGTGAGTCAAGCTTGCATCAGCTGATTCTCAGCTGATCACATCTACCTATAGGAATACGACACCTATCACTCCTATATAAGCTCTATTT
>NW_015542477.1:2089614-2109561 GCF_001515605.1 Sinocyclocheilus anshuiensis
AAGTACATTAATGATATCTGCCTTGTTCTGTTCTGTTAACCCTAGGGGGGTTATTATTGCTGCTCTCCCTGCTCATTCATGACCGGCTGCATGGATGGGCAGGGAGTTTTTTGCCCAGAACAGAACCATACCGCCAAACCAAACTTTATGCTAAATATCTATCATTTTGAAGATAGTGGTCCTGACAGAATTAAAATAATATTACATATAACATTTTTTCTGATTATAAATAAATGATTTACCAATAACTTGAACTCTTTCTACTCCCAGATCCACTTGAGGTGGTTTTGCAGTCCTCCTCACAGTACAGATGTATGTGCCGGTATCCTTAATACAGAGATTTAATAGCTCAAATGATATTTCCTCAGCCTCTGGAATCCATATGAATCTGATGTGATCTTTACAACTTTGTTTTTGCCATGCATTCAAATGTATGTATGAACACATGCGTGCATGATTTAATGCTTGTAAATCCACTGTCATGATTTCTGTGTCATCTGTTCGGCTGTAGTTGCATCTGATTTTGGCAGACTCTCCATGATTGACAAATAAAGTTGTAGTGTGATTCACTGCCACATTGCCAAACACTGAAAAACAAAGACAGCAACAACTTGAATTTCTTATGGCAAGCTGCGAATTGCACATTTGGGTTCTCTTTGTACAGGTGCTTCCTGAGGAAGGCACAAAATGTATTTATGAAATATTTTACAACAAGAACTTGACAGTTTTATGTTAGAGGAAATTTCACGTCTTCATATTGTTCAAAAAGTTAAGATTGAAGCGTATTAGCATTAATGCCTAGAGATAGTGTGCAAATTTGGTTTGACAGTAGAGTTTGAAGCGTATTAGCATTAATGTCAAAAAAAGATAGAAGACATTTTTGTTACCAAAAACGGAAAACAACAGCATCCACCCACAACAGATCAGAGATAAACACTGGGGGAAAAAAAAGACACATTAAACAGAAATGTCATTTGAAATATACAATTTTAATCAAGCTCTTATGTATTAAGTAATAAGATTCAGTGTTGCATATTTTGTATTGGTTAATTTAACACACTGAAATTCAAGAAGCTTTTAGTTTATTAGTTAATTTAATGCACTTTTTTGCATACAGTAATACACTCTTAGAAGAAAAGGTTCTATATAGAACCTTAAAAGGTTCTATCAGGCGCTTCATATATGGAACCCCTTAATATTTTACTATACTGCAAACAACAAATACTCACAGTTATTCACAAAAAAAAATGTTAACATCTCCATCAGCTTCTCTCTTTGTTCTTCTTGGTTTGAATTCATGTTTATAACGGCTGTCTGACGGTGATTTGACCGAAACTTTGTTTCATCTTTTCCTATACATATAGGTCCAACACAATCTACAGGGCAAAAAATATTAGGATATAACATGAACTCTCGCCAGCATTATTGATCAATTCACAACAGTTTTATCAAGATAGGGATTCATGTTAAAAATGACAAACCTCCCGGCAGAGAATTGCGCAGGCCTGTACAACGCGATAAACCACCTTTCTTCTTTTTAGCTTCTTGAAATAAACATAAAGGTGTGTCAACATAAAATTGAAATAAAAACACAAATACAATGTAGTATAATAATTTTAAATAGCCTAATGTGTAAACATACATGGTTTAGCCCAAAGAACCCTTTTGTGCCAAAAAGGGTTCTTTCTCCTTATATAGAACCTTTTTGGCATAAAGGGTTCTTTGGAGTTGAGTAAAGAACCCTAGGGTTCTATATAGAACCCCAAAGAACCCTTTTTTTAAAGAGTGTAGCTGCGGTTTTTCTGACATAACAACAAAGCGAAAGAAAGATGAAACATTTTCAACTTTCAACGCATTATATTTACATTAAATCTAAAACAGCTTTCAGTTATCTTCAGAAGAATCACACACTCACCATCTCTCTTTCCAGGGAAAGCGCTGTGTGTGGCTTCTGCCTCACTGTTTTGCTGAAATGTCTTATGCTGCGAAACTAGGCTGAGGCGATGATTTCCTCTTTAAGTAACCCATCAGCCATTAACAATTGACAGTAATACATAATCTGGATCCCATCAAATTCCTTGTATATTTCATTATACATTTTAAAAAGAGGAAATGACTAAAAACATTCTAACAATGATGGACTGATTCGATACTAGACAAAAGTTAAAACAAAACAAATAAGAACCAAACAAAATCTTACACCCATGACTGTTTAATTCATTTGTAACCACCAAAAGCATAATATGTAGAAGTATAAATAATTTTCATTTATTTATTTAAATTTTTGATCCCACAGTTGCATGTTAGCTGGATGTGTGAGAAAAGATTTGCATCACATCTCTATATGTACTTGTCAACCACAAACACTAGGCGGGCAAGACTGGGAAATTTTGTTTCAGGCTTATGACGCACCATGTGTAACCTGTGTAAACAACTAGCATATGCATAGGAAAAAAAGTTTACCAGAGATAGTGTGAGATAGTGGCGGTTTGGTTTGACAGTGGAGTTCACCAGGGCACAGAGATAGTGTAGTGGGACATTTTGGTTTGACATTTTATTTATTTAGAAGAAAATACATACATTTAATTTGTAAATAAAACACAATTTTATTATTAGTCCAAATGCTCCCACACAATGCTTAAACACAATGAAAGCACAGTTACCCCAAAATTGTACGTGCCTTATTGTGGATTCTCAATTATAAACAATACAGACAATTTGCTTTACAATCATCACACATTGTGCATCAGCAAAACCCACTTTAGCACACTTTCGCCTACATGTTGCCTTTGCAACAACTGCAGGACCTGTCTGGCATTAAAGCAAAGGTTATGTAAGCCGGATGTACTTCGTTCTTATAAAGACAAACTTCTGGCTGTGGTTTAGTGTAGACATTATTACTGAATACTTAGTCTGTTCTCTTTCTGCCTACATAATCAAACAAACCTGTTTAATGTTAGCTTATTTCAGTTGTTAAGTAACTCCTACATTTTGGTGGCAACTAATGAGGCTTTCACAATGGCAGTTTAGTTCAAAACAGAACACGGTTTGCATGAAAAACTAGTGACGTGAAAGTTGTCACGCACACCCAGGTGTGCACCATGATACCAAAATAGAGACAACCTGTAGGAGGTGGTCAGCTCAGCAAGTCGAATCTGCACTTGTTCAGGAAGAAAAGCAACATAATGATGTCATTAGTTCAACAAAACAACTGTGGAGGATGAAAGTGATGAATATTTAATAGAAGATTTAAGATGCCGGGAACAAACACACTTGGATTAGGACAGCGGCAAATGTGCCCGTTGTGAATTGTTTGAAGAATGTCCAACTAAAACATTCAAGATTTTTGTTTATTTTTTTTTTATGTTCCACAAACAATGTGTAAATAGTGTTTTTGAACTCAAGTTTTGAGAAAGTTATTAAAGAGCAGATAACTTTAAATGAAAATACTATTAAAAGTTACTGGAAAAAATGTTTGTTCACAGCTTTGAAAGAACCTTGCCAGAACATTAGCCAGATATCTGAGAACATTTCCTGTTAGCTGGACTTAACACAGTTTTGATTTTAGGTGTTGTTCTGAAAATATAATATGTCTTCTTTAAGATTTTGACATCATGGTGAAAGAAAGCAGAAATAGACAAGGAAGAATACTGATGTATTTAGATGGAGAGGTGTTTGAAGGAAACAGTCATTATTTCCACCAAATTCTTGACTTCTTTTTTTAACTGCTGAACTATTTCTTAAATTGCATTATTCTAAAACGCATTAATGAAGTAAGACTCTACAAGGTCATTGTTAACTAAAGTTAACACATATGATTTTCGTCAGGCAGGGAAGTAATGATTTTTTGTTTGGATTGTACCAGTATAACAGATGTACAGTGTAGTAATGCTCTGAAACAAATGGATATACCCAATGTCCTGTAGACCTCATTTGCTGCCTCCACCAAAACCTCTCTTATAGATCAACATCTTTATGCTCTGATTGGGCAACTGCACTTAAAGCGATGAAGTGGTCTGGTTATTTTAACCACACCATGTGGGAGGTTGTAAAGATATCTCGAAGCAGGTGATGCATCAAAGCTTGGTGTAGGTCATTGGTAAACATGCAAAGGCAGTACATGTAAAATAAATAAAGGTTTAATTACTTATGACCTCTACTACCTGGGTTGCATACCTTTTTGCTGCACTTCATAAGGCTGTCATAGGAAGCTCTTTGAAAGCTATTTCCACATGATCATTTACATATAGTGGCTATATATGAAGCTATAGCTACACTGTTTTTTTAACATAGACATGATATTCAGAGAGCTCAATTATGAGTGCGATGTGGCTTGATTTCCGTTAACACATTTTTACATTTAAAAATGCAAGAGGGAGGGCAGATGAATGGGGGGAGGGTGAAATGCAGCATATCAAAGTTTTTCTTCATATCAAAAGCTGATCTTCAGTTAGGCTAATTTAAACACTTTGTTTTTAGAACACTGTGTCATGCATGCGACCCTGCAGAAGTCTCAAGCGAGAAGTCTAATGCATGTTTACATAGAAATGCAACAGAAAAGCAGCATACTGGAATGCAAAAACACGTTCTGTGTAAAATGGCCACTTGTAAAATTGTGCCAGGGTACTGAATGATTAAGATACACATTGATTTGAAAAACTATTATTGTAAATGTCTTCAGTCAGTGTTTCTTGGCTGCACGGGACTGGATGATGGTCACAAGTTGAATACAGTGTCTCAGACTGCAGATGATCATGGAGTACTGGCTCAGATGTGACACTCACTACAGCAAACATTGGGTGCATCTCATTCAGCTCCCTAATTCATTAATTAGGGCACTGATCAAGCAGTTGGCCACTTCAGTGGGTTTTCAGTCACAAAATCCTTCCAGTGCACCAATGCACGGTAAACCCAGGGAGTATCGATGCTCACTATGCTCTATACTGGGAATTATGACACGTGATAGATGATTTGACACATAGGCCTATGCACACATCACTAGACAGGTAGTGAACACATCTAGTTACATTTATAATTCATATTCGGCTGAAATGTTGTAAGGATATGTAACAATGGGACAGAGTTCACACAGGACAGAGACAAGGCGGGACGCACTGTGAACGGTGGAACACTGTAAATTCCAATTAGTAAACCTTACTTAAAAAAAGCATGCAAACCGATTGCCTTGAAAAAACATAATTACTGTAAGACAAAGAGCTCATTCGGTTTAAACCTTAAATGTGTGATCACGTGATGACTATGATTGTGATGTATTAAAAATATTGACAATAAAATGGTTAACTTAAAAATAACTTAAGTGACCAAAGCCTCAATGTTATAAAATGATAAGAGTTAACACTGCAAAAGATTACAGTAAACAATTAATTATCAGTGGCACATAAAGATTGACTTTAAAACCTACTGTGAGCTCATCTTGAGGACTTTTGGCATGTTCAAGAATTGTACCTCTGACTTTTCATTTTTTAACTAGCTACAAATTTTTCAGTTTGAAAAGTAAAAAAAGGTCTTAAATTCGCCAAAATACGCCACAAGTTCTGTATTTCTACAGTCTTTTTTCTAACAGCAGAATAGCAAAGATCTTTGGTATCTGTTAGCTAACACCGCTGACAAGGTTAGTCAGTTAAAATTAGCACAACACAGAAAGATACATTGACACAATTTATTTTTTAAACGTACCTTATTATTATTGTATAGAAGTAATCAGTCTTTGTCCAATGGTAAAAATGCAAACAGTCTCAGCAAATTCGGCGCACAAATTCAAAAAACGTTGCTTGTTGCGCATGCTCTCTAACCTTCCGTATTTCTTCTTCTGTTGTTTTGTTGCACATTAGCAATACATTAGCGCACTGCTGCCTCCCACTGGTGTATTAATGTCATCAGTTTTGTTGTGGCAACTTAAATATTTTAAGTAAGAGTTACTCATTGCAGCAAGTTGTTTTATTCGCCTTAAAATTAGCTATTACTTAATAAAACCGCGTAAGTATAACAACTAAGTAAAGATAACTAATTATATCTAAGTAAGGTAAACTATTGGATTTTACAGTGAAGGATTAATACACAAATGCAATATTACTTACATCATTCAGATCTATCTATCTGTAATGTTTTTTTCTTCCTGATTATAAAGAAGTGATTTACCAATAACTTGAACTCTTTGAACTCCCAGCTCCACTTGAGGTGGTTTTACAATCCTCCTCACAGTACAGGCGTATGTGCCGGTATCTTTCATTTGAAGATTTAAGAGCTCGAATGTTATTTCCTTAGTTTCTGGAATATATATTAATCTGCTGTGATCTTCACAATTTTGTTTGTTCCATGTATTCCCATGTAATAAATATGAACACATGCGTGTATAATTTAATGTTTGCAGAACTGCTGTCTTGCTTTCTGTGTCATCTGCTCGGCTGTAGTTGCATCTGATTTTGGCAGACTCTCCATGATTGACAAATAAAGTTGTAGCATGATTCACTGCCAAACTGCCAAATGCTGGAAAACAAATACAGCAACAACTTGAATTTCTCAAGCCAAGCTATAAATTGTACATTTAGTTAGAATATATTTGTCATATTATTCATAAATGTATTTTTTTTTAAAAAGCTTTTTTTTTTTTACTGAAAGCTGAAGACAGAAGTATCCACCAACAACAGATCAAAGAAAAACACTGAGGAAAAAAGAAAGAAAAAAGAGAAAAAATGAAAGTCACATAGGTTTGTAACAACATGAGGGTGAGTTAATGAAGACAGAATTTATGTTTTTGGTTGAACTATCCCTTTCGGTACTTTTTAAAATAGAGTGATATGAATAACTACTGTTTTAATATAACAACTAAAGCAAAAGATGCTTTCAAGTTGCATCATATTCATATTTATCTATAATTGTTTTCAAATAACTTTATATGAAACATACACTCACCATCTCTCTGTCCATGAAAAGTGTTGTGTGTTGCATCCTCCTCATGTGCTTTGCTTAAGTGTCTCATGCTGTGAAATGGGTTAAGGTGGTGATTTCCTCTTTAAGTAAAGCATTGGTTATGAACAGTCGACAGTAACATATCTGAATCCCATCAAATACCTTTTTGTATTTATTATACATTGTACAAAGAGGAAATTAATAGAAACATTCTAATAAATGACTGACTCATACATACTGTAAATACAAACATTGAATAAAATAAATAAGAACACAATCTAAATGTCCATTTAGACCAAATTAGAAACATTTCGTGTCAGATTTGTGAGGCACCCATGTACTAAAAGGAGCAAAGTTTGCAAATATATACTGTACATTTTCACTAAATAAACCATAGGCATGTACTCACAATAGAAGATAACTTTGCCCCAACTATGACCATTATTAAGTGATATAGTGATTTTTGCATTTTTCATTGCAACCCAAAGTTGACCAGAGGACAGATGTGAATAAGTGTGAAATTATTTTCTGCAGTTTGGTTTGACAGCAGAGAGGCTTTGACACAAAAGACATACAATGTGTGATTTATTTACAAGTAATAAAATATTACAGTATAATTAGCCCCATACAAAAAAGAAAATTCATACAACAAAAAGTGCAAAGAGAGATTTTAATAATGCCTTTGCATTGTATGAAAGAAAACGGATACGAGATCCTTGCTCATTATCATAATTTAATTCAGTTTACTTTAGAAGACATAATAGTTTAGTGCACCTACAGTGCTTAAACACAACGAAAACAGTTACTGATTGTTTAAAGTGCCTGCTTACAGTGTTTGAAGTCAGTGAAGGCATTGTAAACAATACAGAAAGCTTTTGCTTCACATTCGCAGTGCACCATCAAATATCTTCGCTAAACCACTTAACACACTTTTGCCTACATCATACTGCCTTCGTAAAAACTGGGCCGATCTGGCTTTAAAGCAAAGGTTATATAAGCAGCAGCAGTTAGTTCTCATAAATACACTCTTCTGGCTGTGGTTTATCATTGGACTGTGTGTTCTGACGGGCCATGGCGAAACTGAAGTTCTCATAGACTTTATTGCTGAACACTATAGATCCATTTTCATCTTGCTTTCTGCCTACAAAATTAAACAGACACCAAGTTAGACAGAAAAAAACAGACAAATACAAAGAACACAAAAGAGAAGCACAACATAGTTCCTTTTCACAAATAAAAAAATGTTAGGTTAATTTAACATATTAATATAATTGAAAATCTAAAGTTAATCTACTAAAATAATGCCTTGGCTGTAAATGCATATAAAAATACCTGTTCTATCTCTTTTTAAACAGTGTAGAAATATATTTTTTTATGATAATGTTAGTGTTACTGCAGTAACTTGCTGGTTGGCTGGTCTCATCTGATCTCCCAGCCTGGTCAAGCTTGTTTTCAGCTGGTTTAATCTGGTTGGTCAACAGCCCAACCAACTAAAGAAGTGGTCAAAGCCCCTCTAAAACGAGCCTGCAAACCAGCTATGACCAGCCCTGAAGACCAGCTAAACCAGCCAACCAGCTGAGGCCGGTTTCAGTTGAGAACGAATAGACGTTTGCTTTTGTCACCATCTAGTGGAGGTCTATAAAAATAATTTTTCAATATCGACTGGTAGGCCTCCGTATATTGCCTTTATATAAAGTTTTGAGGGATCCGTGAGGACTATAAATACATCAGTAGACAAATTTACTGTACCTGTTTACCTTCCCTATGTAACTGGCTACTAAAGGTATTGTTTTCTGTTTTGTTAAACTGTGGTAACTTGGTGTTAGCCATATTCCCTAATGAAAATAAGATATAAATCCAGCCAGCTTGTTGTTCTTAACTGGATTAAACAGGTCTCCCAGTCTCTTCAAGCTGGTTTTCACCTGTCCTGCTGGGTGGTTTTAGAGGGGTTTTGTCAGCTGGTCAGGCTGGGAGACGAGGAAGACTAGATCGGCTAGGACTAGTAATCTGTCCTACCATCTTTTAGCTGTTTTGGTTCACCATATGCTACAAAAACAGACATGCAATGCTTTTAATTTGAGATATTTTCCTGAAAATATAAAAATGCTGTGCGTAAGATTTTGACGTCACGGTGACAGAAAGCAGAAATAGACATAAAGGATGCAAATTCTTGCCTTATTTTTTTAACTGTCAAACTATTTCTAAACTTGCATTATTATGAAACATATGACAGAAAAAAACTTTCGTCATATGCAATTTCCTATTTTTATCAGTCACAGTTATTTAATGTTATTTATTCTGAGTTATAATAACTGTTAAATAATCAAACATAATCATACTCACATTTGCAAATAACAACGGTAAGGATGATGCAGAGGATGAGGCCTGCAGCAGCACTGCATGAGATGATCAGCAGCTGGACAACTGTAATGGTCATAAACGGGGTACGATCAGATCATGAACATCAGACAGATGAATGTTTGACAGACAAAAGGAAAACAGCAACAATCTCAACTGATTGGACCAAGCAGTCTGCTAGAGAGCATCACAGTGACTTTCCTAATGGAACTCAGAATGCTATTTCTAATTTGTACTAAAATTAATGTTTGCTTTGTATTTTTTAGTTTTTACTAATAACAATACAGATTGCTTGACAGAACTGCTTAAGAACTTCAGAAACATTTAAAAAAGTTGTTATTAAGTATTTGGAGGTACACAGGCGTACACACATATCCTTCACATCACATATGTGACCCTGGACCACAAAACCGGTCATAAGTAGCACGGGTATATTTGTAGCAATAACCAACAATACATTGTATGGGTCAAAATTATAAATTTTTATTTTATGCCAAAAATCATTAGGATATTAAGTAAAGATCATGTTCCATGAAGATAATTTGTAAATTTCCTACCGTAAATATATCAAGACTTCATTTTTGATTAGTAATATGCATTGCTAAGAACTTAATTTGGACAACTTTAAAGGCGATTTTCTCAATATTTAGATTTTTTTGCACCCTCAGAGACTCCAGATTTTCAAATAGTTGTATCTCAGCCAAATATTGTCCTATCCTAACAAACCATACATCAGTGGAAAGTTTATTTATTCTGATGTATAAATCTCAATTTCACAAAAAAATTGATCGTTATGACTGGTTTTGTGGTCCAGGGTCACATATGTATTTTAGTCTGGTTAAATTCGAAGCCCGTTATTTAAACATACTGTTCTATATTTCTAACATTTAAACAAGTATGCGTGTGATTTTTTTTCTACTAGCAGTCTGGCACACTGAAAGCAATTTAGGTTAGTGTAAATTTGCTGAATTATTACGGATAGTGGTTTATTACATGAAATATTATGCTCTAGTTTGTCCCGGTTAAAGTGATAAAATGACCCACCTTTGTCAGAATCACTCTGTGAGGGCAGGTGTATACTTCTTTTAGTTTGGGTGTCTGAGTAGCTGGCGTAACAGGTGATTGTGTCTCCGTCACTCCAGTCAGGTTTACACAGACGCAGCTCACTGTTCGTGGCATAAGATGTGAATAGATGAAGTAACATTTGACCCTCTCGACTCCAGGTGAAGCTCACCAGCTCAGTCGTCAGACCCTCCATAGAGCAGAGCAGATGGACACAAGTGACATTACTGCTGTTCAGTTTCTGCAGAGACAGATGTGGACGAACTGCAGCGGAGAGAAATGTTATGATGTTTAGATGCTTATTACTGACATCTAGGCTAGATGGTCTACAAGAAGTAAACAATTAAAAACATAATAATTTATGAATGACACTCACCTTCAACTTGGAGTGTCACATTTGTGGTATTGTCTAATGTTGGTGGTGGTATTACTCTTGTTGTTTTACAGCTGTAATGACCAGAGTCACTGAGCTGAACATTTTCAATACTTAGTGTAAAAGACTTGTTGTTGAATTTGAAATGAGGAATGCAGTCTCCAATGAGAGATCCAGTAATGTTATTAATAATCCATTGACAAATATTTGGTACTATTTGTACTGTTTGTACTGTGAGGTTTGTAGTGCTGTTTGTACTATGTTTTGTCCACTCTACAGAAACTTGTACACTGTCAATAGGGGGTGAGTGGCAGGGAAGATAGACAGTTTCTCCTTCAGTTGCTCTGAAATCATTCACTGCATCTGTGGATTGAGACACATTTCAGTGTAGCTGACAACAGAATGTTGCCTTCAATAATACAGTACATACATCACATCCACTGTGAAAGAGATCACAGAAAATGTACCACATATAAGATGTATTTTTTAAACTTATCACTGGGATCCTTGTTATTAGTCAAAAAATGATGTAGTACAAGTCACAACTGAGAAATTAGGCTTTGCTTTAAAACAGAACTGAAGTCTCTTACCTGTATACGTGAGATAAATTAAAGTTAAAAATAAAAGACAGCTTGTAATCCACTTTAAAAACATGTCGATGTGCTCAGAGTGTGTGGAACTTCTGCACACGAACACACACTCTTGAGTGATGAACTTCCTGGCCATGTGCCCTCCTACACTCTAGATCACAAGTCAAAATAAAAAAAAAACAATCCTACTTCCGTTGGTCAAACAGTCAGAGATTCACTTTGATACAAATTGTGCTTGTTTAAAATGAACATTACCTTCACCATCATTGCTCGCCTCCATTCTGAATGACTGTGTTTATAGACGTGATCTATTTCTGTGAACAGAATGTCTTTTATCTTGAAATCTTTCTAACTCATTTTCTTTGTTGATGTATATTTGATGGCATAGAGGAAAAGGAAATAAAGAGTACTGGTAACATTTTTAAAAATGCATTTTATTTTGAAACATGGAGGGATGTAAGAACATGGAGTCTGTTTCTGTTTTTCAGAGGTTCTTCTTTCCACGTAAAAGCATTCTTGAAAGGGAGACCACAGAATTTCACAATCCTCCTACTAGTACAGACAGAAGCGTCATGGTCTTAATGTTTTGAGGGGGCACCAGGGACAGTCTAGCGCTGCAGTTTTGGTTTAGTATGCGAGGGAACCAGGGGTGTAATAAACTAAAAGTGAACTGAACTTGACAGCCAATGATCACCATGTATTTTCGTTGTATAGGGGAAAACAAAACAGATTTCACATTTTGATAACTTTTATAAATGTCATAGATAAAACTTTGTTATCACTGTGATAATTACCTACATCCAATTATATACTTTTGAAAACCTAAGCTAATACTGTCACCGTATTCTGTGGTCCATTGTGTGTCTTATAATGATGGATTTAAAACCGTTGCTTTGCAGAACTGAAAGGGTAAAATGCACCATATCTTCATGTTTTGTGATTTAGAGGCTCTTCTCTGTGGCCTGTGAGACAGAGTTCTGTGTTCATGCTGCTGTACTGAAGGACACGACTGGGTCAAGCGAAAGAGGCTGACATTTAAATGGATACATGATAAAAATCTCAATAAATGCAACTCTTCTGTAGTCTGACAAATTAATATATTGTTAAAAAAAAAAAAAAAAATGACGCTCCCAAACACTCGCCTGCAAAAACTCGTCTGTTCTGCACAACGACAATTAAAACTTACATATTTTGTCAAAATAGTAATGAATTTGCAGCACTAAAGTATTATTATCTACAATAATCATATAATGTAATTATTAACTGTATAAATATTTTGTTTTTTCATGAAGGAAGCATTTTAAAAAAGGATCTCCTGAGGGTGATTAATGGGCCTCTTAAAAGGATAGTTCACACAAAAATGAAAATCATGTCATCACTTACTCATCCTCATGTCATTCTAAATGTGTATCTAGTTTTCCCCTCTTCTGTGGAACATAAAATATTTAGAAGGATTGTTTTGGTGATCAATGACTTTTATTATATAGATAATAATTCTGATTTCTCAAAATATGTTCTTTAATGTTTTAAAAAGAAAGTAAGTCTTACAGATTTGCAACATTACCATGGTGAGGAAATTATGACAATTTTCATTTTTGTGAACTATCCCTTTAAATGAGGCAGGACACCATAATTAGAGCACCAAGTCATATGACACCTTCAGCTTTCATTTTAATAAAAAAAGCTTGGTTTTATGCATTTGTTGGACAAGAAAATTCTTTGTATATAGATGCTTATTTAGAAGTAATACTGAGTACATAAAACAGAAATATTTTGATTTTAACAACACAGTCAAGGAAAATTGGCTTACATTAAAGTTCTAGGAAACAAACAAACAACAAAAACAGCCGTGTCTAAGAAAGTGTAATCCAAAGCATCATAAAAAAGTATAATTTTTAAAAAATATTACAGCGTGTTTACTCTTCTAAAGCTCTCATGCTGATGGTCCAGGGCAGCAGGTCAGACTCTGCAGGATGACACAAGTCTTTTACAGACACTAAATTTAGTTCACATTCAAATCAAATTAAAACTGGACTAGAGATTCTAACCAAATCACACGCACATCAGTTGGAGGTCTTATGTTTGGACACGCAGAACAGTATCCAGATGAAAACAATGCAGATGATGAAGAAGCTGAAAATGGCAATGCAAACAACTGGAAAGTTCTGTTCGAGCTCTGGAAAAATAGATCTCAGGTTAGTTGATTTTTTATTTTTTTTTTATAATTAATAAATAATTGTAATTAATTTCCTTGGAAAGTTTAAAGGCCATTGAACAGCATTGCTGAACTGGAACACTTTACTCTAGTTTGTCCTGGTTAAAGTAATAGGTAGTTAAAATGACCCACCTTTGTCAGAATCTTTCTGTGAAGTGAGGTGTATACTTCTTTGAGTTTGTGTGCTTGAGTAGCTGGTGTAACAGGTGATTGTGTCTCCGTCACTCCAGTCAGGTTTACACAGACGCAGCTCACTGTTCGTGGCATAAGATGTGAATGGATGAAGTGAACTTTGACCCTCTTGGCTCCAGGTGAAGTTCACCAGCTCAGTCGTCAGACCCTCCATAGAGCAGAGCAGATGGATACAGGTGACATTACTGCTGTTCAGTTTCTGCAGAGACAGATGTGGACGAACTGCAGCGGAGGGAGATGAACAACACCAGCATGAGCTCAGGTAGTGACTCGGTTAACATTACTACATTACTATTGTACAGAGGGACCTCTAGGTGATGGTCAACAACAATCAGACATTTCAAATAAATACAAAATTATGAAAGTTACAATCACCTTCAACTTGGAGTGTCACATTTGTGGTATTGTCTAATGTTGGTGGTGGCATTACTCTTGTTGTTTTACAGCTGTAATGACCAGAGTCACTGAGCTGAACATTTTCTATACTTAGTGTAAAAGACACTTGAATTTGAATTTGAAATTGAAATGAGGAATGCAGTCTCCAGTGTGAGAACCAGTAAGAGATCCAGTAATGTTATTAATAATCCATTGACAAATATTTTGCACTATTTGTACTGTTTGTACTGTGAGGTTTGTAGTGCTGTTTGTACTATGCTTTGTCCACTCTACAGAAACTTGTACACTGTCAATAGGGGGTGAGTGGCAGGGAAGATAGACAGTTTCTCCTTCAGTTGCTCTGAAATCATTCACTGCATCTGTGGATTGAGACACATTTCAGTGTAGCTGACAACAGAATGTTGCCTTCAATAATACAGTACATATATCACATCCACTGTGAAAGAGATCACAGAAAATGTACCACATATAAGATGTATTTTTTAAACTTATCACTGGGATCCTTGTTATTAGTCAAAAAATGATGTAGTACAAGTCACAACTGAGAAATTAGGCTTTGCTTTAAAACAGAACTGAAGTCTCTTACCTGTATACGTGAGATAAATTAAAGTTAAAAATAAAAGACAGCTTGTAATCCACTTTAAAAACATGTCGATGTGCTCAGAGTGTGTGGAACTTCTGCACACGAACACACACTCTTGAGTGATGAACTTCCTGGCCATGTGCCCTCCTACACTCTAGATCACAAGTCAAAATAAAAAAAAAACAATCCTACTTCCGTTGGTCAAACAGTCAGAGATTCACTTTGATACAAATTGTGCTTGTTTAAAATGAACATTACCTTCACCATCATTGCTCGCCTCCATTCTGAATGACTGTGTTTATAGACGTGATCTATTTCTGTGAACAGAATGTCTTTTATCTTGAAATCTTTCTAACTCATTTTCTTTGTTGATGTATATTTGATGGCATAGAGGAAAAGGAAATAAAGAGTACTGGTAACATTTTTAAAAATGCATTTTATTTTGAAACATGGAGGGATGTAAGAACATGGAGTCTGTTTCTGTTTTTCAGAGGTTCTTCTTTCCACGTAAAAGCATTCTTGAAAGGGAGACCACAGAATTTCACAATCCTCGTACTAGTACAGACAGAAGCGTCATGGTCTTAATGTTTTGAGGGGGCACCAGGGACAGTCTAGCGCTGCAGTTTTGGTTTAGTATGCGAGGGAACCAGGGGTGTAATAAACTAAAAGTGAACTGAACTTGACAGCCAATGAGCACCATGTATTTTCGTTGTATAGGGGAAAACAAAACAGATTTCACATTTTGATAACTTGTATAAATGTCATAGATAAAACTTTGTTATCACTGTGATAATTACCTACATCCAATTATATACTTTTGAAAACCTAAGCTAATACTGTCACCGTATTCTGTGGTCCATTGTGTGTCTTATAATGATGGATTTAAAACCGTTGCTTTGCAGAACTGAAAGGGTAAAATGCACCATATCTTCATGTTTTGTGATTTAGAGGCTCTTCTCTGTGGCCTGTGAGACAGAGTTCTGTGTTCATGCTGCTGTACTGAAGGACACGACTGGGTCAAGCGAAAGAGGCTGACATTTAAATGGATACATGATAAAAATCTCAATAAATGCAACTCTTCTGTAGTCTGACAAATTAATATATTGTTTAGAAAAAAAAAAGACGCTCCCAAACACTCGCCTGCAAAAACTCGTCTGTTCTGTACAACGACAATTAAAACTTACATATTTTGTCAAAATAG
Organism: Sinocyclocheilus anshuiensis; assembly: GCF_001515605.1. Classification (NCBI taxonomy): domain Eukaryota; kingdom Metazoa; phylum Chordata; class Actinopteri; order Cypriniformes; family Cyprinidae; genus Sinocyclocheilus; species Sinocyclocheilus anshuiensis. The sequence continues at coordinate 2,105,515 of NW_015542477.1, forward strand.
TAATGAATTTGCAGCACTGAAGTATTATTATCTACAATAATCATATAATGTAATTATTAACTGTATAAATATATTGTTTTTTCATGAAGGAAGCATTTTAAAAAAGGATCTCCTGAGGGTGATTAATGGGCCTCTTAAAAGGATAGTTCACACAAAAATGAAAATAATGTCATCACTTACTCATCCTCGTGTCATTCTAAGGCCCAATCCCAATTCTACCCCTTAGCCCTTCCCCATTTCCCCTACCCATCCATTTCGCGCGTTCACGTGAAGGGGTAGGGGTGTCTCGATTCTCTTTTGGTTGGAGGGGTAGGGGTAGGGGAAGGGCCAGACAGCCCTTCAAACGAAAATTTTTCGGGACCACACTTCAAACGAAGGGGTATGAATTATCTCAGCGTAAACCGGCTTCAGGGGCAACATGGCTGCCCAAGCGAACAAAAAGACACATAAATGTAAGCATTTTTGGCATTAATAAAGATTTTAACTTAAAGTAATCATTTGTTTTATGTTACATTCAATCGTGAGTTTATATTTACGGTCATGTTACTCAAAGAAATGTTTGCAAAAAATCGCTAATATTTGCTAATGTCATATCATTATAGACTGCACGATAGTGCCACAATTCATGTCTGATCAGGGCGATAACCACCGTAGACATTGAGGGGGGCTAGTCCCCCCAATAATTAGAATTCGCTAAACCCTTTCCTCAAATATTGCCAATTCGAGAGAGAGCGAGAGAGAGAGACAGAGAGAGAGAGATGAAAGTTGCGTGTATGCGCATCTGTGCGTTTCTCTTTTTAGAGTGAGTTTACTTAAAAAACAGCGATTTTATCCTCTCGTTGCTGGAAAATAAATATAATGCAGCGATTCAGTATTTAAACTGTTGTTAATAAAAGTCGTAGGGCAGCATTGACACGTTTCTTTTTTCCTGGATGTGTGAGCTGCGCGATCTCCGATATATATGTGTGTGTGTGTGTGTGTATGTGTGTATGAGGGGCCGTATAGGCCATAATTATCGAAAAACCTCTTACAAAACACCAGTGAAATAAAAAACATTGATAAACCTTAGTGAAATTTATTCATACGCATTACTGAAAACCTCTTACATACACAAGTGAAAAATCAACCTTAGTGAAATTCATTCATACACATAACTGAAAAACCTCTTACATACACCAGTGAAAACATTCATCAACCTTAGTGAAATTCATTCATACACATAACTGAAAAACCTCTTACATACACCAGTGAAAACATTCATCAACCTTAGTGAAATTCATTCATACACATAACTGAAAAACCTCTTACATACACCAGTGAAAACATTCATCAACCTTAGTGAAATTCATTCATACACATAACTGAAAAACCTCTTACATACACCAGTGAAAACATTCATCAACCTTAGTGAAATTCATTCATACACATAACTGAAAAACCTCTTACATACACCAGTGAAAACATTCATCAACCTTAGTGAAATTCATTCATACACATAACTGAATTTTCTATACTTAGTGTAAAAGACACTTGAATTTGAATTTGAAATTGAAATGAGGAATGCAGTCTCCAGTGTGAGAACCAGTAATGTTATTAATATACCATTGACAAATAGTTGTGCTGCTTGTACTATGTTTTGTCCACTCTACAGAAACTTGTACACTGTCAATAGAGGGTGAGTGGCAGGGAAGATAGACAGTTTCTCCTTCAGTTGCTCTGAAATCATTCACTGCAAAAATTAATGAAAGTTACAATCACCTTCAACTTGGAGTGTCACATTTGTGGTATTGTGTAATGTTGGTGGTGGCATTAATCTTGATGTTTTACAGCTGTAATGACCAGAGTCACTGAGCTGAACATTTTCTATACTTAGTGTAAAAGACACTTGAATTTGAATTTGAAATTGAAATGAGGAATGCAGTCTACAGTGTGAGAACCAGTATATTTGGTACTATTTGTACTGTTTGTACTGTGAGGTTTGTAGTGCTGTTTGTACTATGTTTTGTCCACTCTACAGAAACTTGTACACTGTCAATAGGGGGTGAGTGGCAGGGAAGATAGACAGTTTCTCCTTCAGTTGCTCTGAAATCATTCACTGCATCTGTGGATTGAGACACATTTCAGTGTAGCTGACAACAGAATGTTGCCTTCAATAATACAGCAAATAAATCACATTTACTGAAATTTTTTTTTATAAATTATTAAAATTCCACAATTATTAGGTCCGGGATCTTTATTATTAGTCAGTTGATACTAAGTCTCAAGTGAGACATTACATGAAACTAATTTGATTTACATTTTCTCTGTATTTGGGAGAAAAGTTAAAGTAAAAAATAAAAGGCAGTTTGTAATCTGTTTTAAAAACATGTCGACTGAACACTTCTATGAGCTGTGCTTAGTGTGTGACACTTCGGCACGCAAATACGCACATTCTGAGTAATGAACTTCCTGTCCATACATCCACCCACAATCTGATCAATGATGTCTTTCATTTTTGAGTGGACTATCCTTTTAAGGGCGAATGAGGGAGAGCAACCCTCATGGACATTATGTATATACAGCACCAAGTCATATGACACCTTCAGCTTTCATTTTATTTAAAAAGTTTCAAAATCAAAATATCTAAATATTTTTGGTTTAGTGAAGCTAATTACACAGACAACAGAGAAGTAGGCCTATTTGCGGTTTATTATACATCATACCACATGTGAGTTATGCATTTAACATATGCATTAAAGCATCCAGTGAAAAATAAAAGACAATATATTACAGTAAGAGAATGACTTAAGTTCTTCCGATGCTCTTATGCTGATGGTCCTTATCTGCAGAATGAGACACGAGTTAGTTTAAAGCTAAAATAACGTATGAAATGTTTCAACAATAAAGACGCATTTCTCATCTATAGGTTCAATAAAAACAGATTTGTCAGCTTGGTCTTTTGTGCTTAATAACTTAAGCTTATATTCAGATCAAATTAAATAGAGATCAGAGATTCCAAAAAATTGCACACTCTGTTTTTACTGAATGGCAGTGAATATTTAGATCTTATTTTTAAACAGTCAAATTTTGCATATATCAAATGTGCAAAATGCAGTTTGTCTTACATTGCAATATGAAGAACAACATCCAGATGAAAACGATGCTGATGATGAAGATGCTGAAAAGGACCACACAAACTGGAAGATGGATCTCAGTTTGGCCTGCTGGATTGGTTGATATGTTAGGTTTATTTTTTATTGACATTTTTATGGTTAGTTTGTTTATTTAAAAATTGTTTTTTAATGTTTACTTTAATTACATTTAATCATTTGCTTTTGTAAAATTAAAGTTCAAGGAAAATTACACACATCCATCGACAGTTTCATCATGTTTGGAATATAGTGAGTTCCAATTAGTGCTTCTATATGAATAACCATTTTCTTTTTTTCTCATTTTAACATCACTCACCTTCATGATTGAAGTCAAGCTTAATGTTTCTGCTGTACTGTGTTTGTGTGCTTGAGTAGCTGGCGTAACAGGTGATTGTGTCTCCGTCACTCCAGTCAGGTTTACACAGACGCAGCTCACTGTTCGTGGCATAAGATGTGAATAGATGAAGTAACATTTGACCCTCTCGACTCCAGGTGAAGCTCACCAGCTCAGTCGTCAGACCCTCCATAGAGCAGAGCAGATGGATACAGGTGACATTACTTCAGGAGCCTGATTGAGACGGTGCGCCGCACATCGCCCGCGACGACGATCATCGTGTCAGGACCGCTTCCCACGTATCGACGTGGACACGAAAGGTTCAGTAGACTTTTTGCTTTAAATGAATGGTTATTGTCATGGTGTAAAGAACAGAAACTGCTCTTTGTTAATAATTGGAATCTTTTCTGGGAGCGTCCTAGGCTTTTTCGCGCTGATGGCCTACACCCCAGCAGAGTCGGAGCGGAACTCATGTCGGACAACATCTCCAGGACGCTACGCACCATATGACTAGTAAGTCAAATCTCAAATAACTGCCCTGATGACTTGTGTTCTACCCGCTTAAATGATAGAAGTACTTGT
>NW_015542477.1:2109790-2143441 GCF_001515605.1 Sinocyclocheilus anshuiensis
TGGCGGCGGCAGTCATATTTCAGGGTGACCGTGCCACTCTTTATCACAACCCTGCTAAAAGTGCCAGTACGTGCGCTCATTGGCGCCCCTTCAACTGGTGGCGCCCTAGGCGACCGCCTAGCTCGCCTATGCCTAGAAACGGCCCTGTGCCCAGGTATGGCTGAGATTCAGAGCAAGAAGAAAACGTTTGTCCTTCTGGCTGACAAATTATTCTTGGGATGTCCATGGTTATTTTTCAGCATCCATAGTACAGTCACAGTTGGGTCTAATTTTAATGCCTCTTGAGAATCATGTGCAATCCAGAAATTCACTGCAGTCTATTTTCACTACATCCAGCGTCAGCTTCCCTCCAGTTAAAACCAGGGGCTCCAGGAAAGGGCTGTGAGTGCTTGGGAATAATTCAAATTCATTCAAACTCCTCTCTTCTTCTTCATATTCATCTTCCTCTTCTCCTCCACTTATTGCCCCATGAGTGGAAATGTAGTCCTCCGTGATGTCTGTGATCCTGGTGATTTGGGTGGCATCAGAGGAGCTGGACTCCTGAGAGAAACTTTTGATGTAGGTGCAGATGCGGGGATAGGGAACTTCCTCCACCTCCACATTATCAGGCTCCTCATTCACACTGGAGTCACACTGGTCTAGGTAGAATTTCATTTCACTCTGTGCGAAGGGGAACAGGTGTGAATTGGTTAATGAATTACATTTATATAGTTCACATTTACACCATTTTGGTCAACAAATCCAATTCCATGTTTAAACAAAATTATAATACTGCAATAGGGTTGGGAAAATGCTATCATAATATGCCTACTTCTCTACTATGTGGGAGGCAAAAAACAGTATGTGAAAAGAGTAGTATGTCCGAATTCATAGTTCATTAAAAAAGTAGGCGAAATACATTCTACTTGACATTCTAAAGCAAATTCTTCTGTATTGCTTTTATACAACAGTTCAATAAACAAAATATTAATATCGCACAACTTACATTTTAGTCAAAATACTGCCAGTTACCTACTTACAAAATACAAATTTTGCTCCACATTCGAAAATAGTTCAGTTAAAACAAAAGTTAAAACAAAATGAATGCTTTTGAAGAAATCACTTAAGTGAATCATTCAATGACTCACTCATTAAGACTGTTCATTAAGCTGTTCTGTTCCTGAATGAATCAGTATTTTGAATGAATCATTTAAAGTGATTTAAAGTTAATAGGTAGCCAGTGCAGTCTCTACCTATTAAGTTCCGTATCAGTTACAAAATATTATTACTTGCCTATAAGGCCTTTAATGGGTTAGCTCCTGCGTACCTAACTAGTCTTCTACCACGCTACAATCCATCACGCTCCCTAAGGTCACAAAACTCTGGACTTTTGGTAGTACCTAGGATAGCAAAGTCCACTAAAGGAGGTAGAGCTTTTTCGCATTTGGCTCCCAAACTCTGGAATAGCCTTCCTGATAACGTTCGGGGTTCAGACACACTCTCTCTGTTTAAATCTAGATTAAAGACACATCTCTTTGGCCAAGCATTCAAATAATGCATCTCATAATCTTGTACTGCAGTTATATCTGATCAAATGCACATTATTATTCTTTAGTTTGGGTTAAACAAATCAATTTTGCTTGGTTGGAACAGCAGCTACGCTAATTATGTCTCTATTTGTTTCTCTGTTTTTTTGCCTAGGATTTACACAAGCTTCAGTCTGGATCCAGAACACCTGAGAAGAGATGATGCCAACCCCTCAGAGGACCTCAGATGATGCCAACCCTGAAACAACATACAGAACTACCACATTTTGCTATACGTTTGATTGCATCATATAATAATTGCTGTTAATAGTGTTCATCGTCTTGTTTTATTACGTCTTAAATTGATTTTTCCGTACATTTCTGCCATATGTACATTAACTGACAGTCACCACTCATAAGCTACCACTAAATATTGTAGAAACTTAATTTGCTGTAAAGTTGCTTTGCAATGATTTGTATCGTGAAAAGCGCTGTACAAATAAACTTGACGACATTACTGCTGTTCAGTTTCTGCAGAGACAGATGTGGACGAACTGCAGCGGAGGGAGATGAACAACACCAGCATGAGCTCAGGTAGTGACTCGGTTAACATTACTACATTACTATTGCACAGAGGGACCTCTAGGTGAAGGTCAACAACAATCAGACATTTCAAATTAATAAACATTTATTAAAGTTACAATCACCTTCAACTTGGAGTATTGGACATGAACTTTTGTCCGATGATGGTGATGGTATTACTCTTGTTGTTTTACAGCTGTAATTACCAGAGTCACTGAGCTGAACATTTTCTATACTTAGTGTAAAAGACTTTCTGTTGATTTTGAAACGAGGAACGCAGTCTCCAGTGTGAGATCCAGTAATGTTATTAATATACCATTGACAAATAGTTGTGCTGCTTGTACTATGTTTTGTCCACTCTACAGAAACTTGCACACTGTCATTAGGGGGCGAGTGGCAGGGAAGATAGACAGTTTCTCCTTCAGTTGCTCTGAAAACAAACACACCTGTAAAATGAAATTAAAATGTAATTCAGCTCAACTCTTTTTTTTTAATAGAAAATATTTTGTAATTTTTTTGTTCAAAAACTTTCTTCTGTATTTATCTATTATTTTTTCGTTCAATGTGCACAAGTAAATAATAAACAGAATTCTTCAATAGAAATCTGCATTCTACAGAATAGAAACTATGAATGGTACTGGTACACTGTTCAAAATTAGGATAACATTTTGAATGGGTCGCAAGTTGTATAGATTAAAAAAAAAATTAAACAAATATGGTTTTCTAAAAAAAAAAAAAACCCCAGCATCTAATAGCATCAGACTGTAAAATAATTTTAGGTTCTACATTAGCCAGAAACTTTGTTTTCAAGTTTAAAATATATAAAAATATTAATAATAATAATAAAATTCACCACAAATATCAGTTACTTACCCTCACATACACACAGCGTGAAGCTGAAGATGATAAGAATCAAGTGGTAAATAGCCAATAAAGGCATCATTGTAATCACTGCATGCAGAGTCTATACTTCAGATTTACACTGCTGGTTCCTCCACGTCTAAATGAATGAAGGCGGTACCTGTACTGTATATCACAGAGTGCTCTACCGCCAACTGCACTAGCCTAAATAAGAGAACCATAGAAGCTCTTTTTGTTTTATGGGTATTTTACCCTTTAGGGTTAAAAAAAAAAGGTAATCACTAGTATTGATAACAACAGTGATAAACATTATTTGCATTATTGTTATTATATTATGTTATTATTATGAATTATTTACAGCCCCCAAATTAATGTAGAATCAACAAAGTATCTTAATTTAATAAATAATAATAATAATGTTTTTTAAACAAATAAAGTATTATTTAAATACAAATCAAATGTATTTTATTGCCAAGTTTAAGTTGATGTTATTGCTAGTTTTATCAAAAATTAAATCACACCATCATCATCATTGGAAATATTATTATTTGATTGAATTGATATTTCAAATAATAATCATTTTTAATTAATAAAATATAACTATGAGTAATTTTAATGCCAAGTTATAAAATGAAAATGCAGCAAAATTAAAAATTTAAAAAAAATAAACCCCCCATGTCTATCAGTGACTTTCATGAACTGAACGCAAGACTGCAGGCACGCATATTCATATGTATGTTACTTTAATAGGTGTTTAAAGAATAACATTTGCGTCAGCAGACAGTGTTATGACATAAGACTCAGTGAGAAGGGCAATGGCAAAGGGGTCCCTCTCTACTCAGGGGATCAGTAAGGCAAGGCTGCATCAACAACTGGGCTGTAACAATCAGATCCATACATTGCATCATACAGTACTAGTGACAATAATCAGATCAAGCACACAAGTATAAACTCCTTAGAGGAATCAAGAACAGGATCTCGGGTAAGCGTTTAAAAAGACGGCACCACAACTGCATCTAAAGCCATGAACGTACATTCTTGTACAGAGCAGAGAAAATCCTCATCGTTGACAGGGTGCATATTCAAGGTTATTAAGACTCGGAACGAGTTGAGAAGGTGAAACGGAGAAAGGTTTGGCAACTGATATCCGTGATTGCTGCTATTGCATGATTCTGGGGTTTAAATGCGTAAAAGTGAAAGATATTTGATGTCAGATATAATGGTGGCAGTTTCACTGCACACTTCGGAGGTCAGGGTTTGTGTCTCGAGGATGACTGGAAGTTTTTACAAATTATTCACGTAAGGAAGCAGCTTAGAATTCCTCCATATAAAGCCACCGCATACAGATTGACTGGATTGGAATTAGAAAAATACAAGTACAAAATCCATTACATTCAAGAGACAATCTAGCACAAAAGGGTAATATCATAATCTTTATAGCTAATATAGGAATTTCTGTTTCATAGAGGCATTTTGCTAAGAGGCATCTTCTAAATAGAAAAAAGAGGGGTGAACTTCATGATGGGGGCATCATGGGATGGGATCAGATTCTAAAGATGCATCATGCGGGGGATGTTCAAATAAGCCATGTTATCATTCAATGCATTATAATTCTCGCTAGCAATGACAATTTGTTAAAATACACATATTTCCCCCTCTGGATATGCAGGGGTCACGATAAAGAATGACAATCATGAGGGGACACTGGCGAGATGGGATCAAACTTTTAATTCACATAAAAATTTGATTCCTGCACCCTTTATGCAGCCTCATGTCGTTCTAATTCAGTATGACTAACTTTCTCGCGTAAAACAAAAATGGAGACATTTTGAAGAATGTCCATGCTGCATTTTTCTATACACCAAAAAGCACAATAAAAGTATGCAGTAATGACCTAAATTTCTGTCTTTTCTCCACACAAAACTATTTTATGGCTTCAGAAGACTTGAGTTGGAGTCATATGAAACACTTTTATGGTGTTTTTGTCATTTTTACACTGTGAAAAGTGCAGCATGAACATTCGTCTGAACATCTTTTTTTGCATGTTCCATGAAATCATGCAAATACTGGAACATGAGGATGTGCACATGATGACAGAATTATCATTTTTGGGTGAACTGTCCCTTTAAGAACGTGATGTTGTTTTGGTATGGGTTTAAGGTGCAAATATTGTCTTTCTAAAATAGGTATTAAAAAGGTGCCAACATTTTGCACACCACTCTCACTGCAGGTTACTTCAAAGGAAAAACCATCAGAAAAGATTAGAAGAATTAGTTGTGCTGATAAAATACATTTGAAACCTGAAGACGGATCCGCTGGCTAAACTCAGCGGAATAAAGCCTGGCTCTCTGCATCATGAAATTTCCCTTACAGACTTTTCTTTGGCAAATGTCTGAGAGAATGACGCGTGTATAACGTGTCTCCTGGTCGCCGGGAAGAACTTCAATTGCGTCTGAGGCACATTTCGCGCCAGGGAAGACGTCTTACGGTAACTTCTTGTGAACGACAAACATTTGAGACGCGGATGAGTCACGTATTTCATGATCAACAATCCTTTGAGGAAACATAATTTTAAGCTGCGATCACATTAGCGATATTTCAGTGAAATTTACTGTCAATTTCGTAGAAATGTACGAAGCAGTATTCACACAGAAACCATTTTTAAACCAAGCGAATTTGCAGTGAATTTGTTTAGGGAACGTCTTCGCTTTCACGCAAAACTCTAGATTGTACGGATTCCTATTTAAATGACGAGTTTGCTTGAGAAATTTCGCTGAGGTAAATGTGACCGCATTTTTAGTCAGGGTGGACAAAATTGAACTTTTCACAAGGATTTTTCGTAAAAATTAAACATGGCGCCCACTCTAACTAATGCTGAAGTAGGGATCATTTACGATTAGATGCAATTCAAATTGTCCATAATGACAATCAACTGATTCAAAACAGCTGAGCAGGAGGTTTAGTATCTTATTATTCATAATTCTACCCTACTATAACTTTTAAAGTTTCATAAGCGGGGCCATACAGGTGATTTATAAAATTTGCTTAATAAAATCACACTTATAAAAGTGATTAGGACCTGATTTTTCAGGTAAACATCAACAGTATGTCTCACGACTGCCTCAGGCACAATTACAGCCTACAAGCTTTCTATTACTTAAAATACACTGAGGTTTAAACCCTTGGCTTGGAATAAATGCATCTATTGTATAAATAACAGGAAAGGGGACTATTCAGACACAGATCTCGCGCCCCACCAGGCCACATGCAGCAATGCGGTTGTCTCGCTCGTGCACGTCCACAAGCAGGAACTAACTAATCGTCTAGAGGAGGTGCTTGTTGGCTTAACAGGTAAGCATAGGTATATATATACACAGATATTTGTACATGAGCTTTTGACAACAGTCTCGATCCAGTAGAGCACACCTCAGGAAAGGCTGAGGTGTCTAAATTAAATGTTACGAACGAAGCTACACACAAACAGATATTTGTATATGAGCTTTTGACAACAATCTCGATCCAGTAGAGTTTTCTAAACGAAACGTTACGAACGAAGCGAGGAAAAACAGCGCCCTAAAGAAGGTGGTCTAAGGAGAACAAATTAAATACAGTATTTCGAAGAAGTACAAAAAAACCTTATTAGTTATAAGTTCATAAATTCACAGACATTATCATTTATAGAAGAAAAATCGAAGCAAAACAAACAAAAGAACATCAATCGTCTTATTAAAAAGGAAAAAGCTGGACTTGAACAGTGAAAGAGTGTGCGGCTTTTAAACCTGTGATCTGGCTTATAGCATTCCTTCATTTATCTAATCTAGGCTCCCTACGACCTCAAGAGGGATTCAGGAAGCAGAGTCTGAGGTTCGAACCAGCCCAAGAACCCAGGGAGCTGATGTGCACTGCAAAAATCAGTTTCTAAGCAGAAATGTTTTCCAGTAATATATCCAAACATCCTTAAAACAAGATTAAATTACCTGAGAAGCAAAACTGCGCAAGATAATACAAGAATAAATTGAACAAATCAGTTTTTGAATGAATCCGTTAAGCAGAGGAATCATTCACATGTTCCTTTCTCCAATTTGTAGGCACTCACATTTGAATAAAGACTTGTTTTGATTGTGAACAACACTGTGGTTTTTTAAGATTCAGTTAAGTACAGTAAATGATTCAGAACTTCCTCATAACTCACAAAATGACATTTGCTTGTCAACACTTACTGGCATAGTGATGCAACCTGCAGAAAAGCTCACTGAATGAATCAGTGAAGAATCTTTTTAATAAAATCATAAAGAAAAAACGATTCACTTCAATCAAAACCCCACCACTTATCTTGAATTAATCTGATTTGTCTTTCTTTTTCAGTATAAATTAAACAAAATGTCATGAGGTTTTTGTTTTAAAAAAGGGAGAGGAAAGCCAAACACTATTTTGCTTCTCAAATAAACTGATCTGGTTTGAAGAAATTTTTTAGATATGTTCATGAGACAAACATACTAATAAGAACATGATTTTTTGCAATGTGTCATTGACAGCACACAATCTGGTTTAAAGACCAGAACATGACCCTGCAAGGGTCTGACTCACAAGTGCCTAAAACACAGGATGTGCACGTCGCAGGAGAACATGCTATGCTGACTCCCACAATTCAACGAGTCTGTGTGTGTGTGTGTCTGTGAGAGAACACCTTTCTCTTCTACATCAATCCCTGTTTTCTTTTCCTCTAACTCTCTCTCACCATGTGCTTGGAGGAATGGACAGAATCAGCAAATCTTTGAGCTAGAATGGCATCTACAGCCTCAGGCACAGGAAAAAAAAAACGAGGGCTGAGTATCTCAGTGATGATACAAAAGCTAACTTGAGACTAAAACAAAAACAAAACTTGCCATTATAACGAAAGCCAACGACAACTAAAAGCATTGTCTACGGTAGCTAAAAATTAGTGCAGTGTCTATTATTAAACTATATTAGAGAGGAGTAGCACTCTTTTGGATTAGCCAGCAAGACGCTACACACTGCAGTAAGGTCAAGTATTGACATAAAATGCATTTTTTCGTTCAAGTATCGTCATACTGCTCTGATAATGAACTCATTGATAGCTGTACATGTCAGAGAAGAGCGCAGAGCTAAAAGTGACGGGGTGTCACGATATAAAAAGGTTCGACTGGCTTTCCATCGGGTGATTCAGTTAGTCAGAAACACTCGTAGGCAGGGTCTAAAATTAACTCTTTTCAACTGCCAACAGTTAATGAATAAAAAAAAAATGCAGACCAAAAATATGAATTATTTCAGATTATTTCACATTACAAAAAAATTTATATGAAATGTTATTTTTTTAGAATATACATTACCGTTCAAAAGTGGTCAGTAATTCTTTTTTGAAAGAAATTAATACTTTTATTCAGCAAAGATGCATTAAACTGATCAAAAGTGACAGTAACATTTATGATGTTACAAAACATTCCTATTGCAAATAAATGCTTTTCTTTTAAACTTTCTACTCAAAGAAACCTGAAAAAGTATCAAGATTTCCACAAAACTATTAAGCAGCACAACTGTTTTCATCATTGATAATAAGAAATATTTCTTAAGCACCAAGTCAGCATATTAGAATGATTTCTGAAGGATCATGACACTGAAAACTGGAGTAATGATGCTGAAAATTCAGCTTTGCCATCACAGGAATAAATTATATTTTAAAATAGAAAATAAATATTTAAAATTGTAATAATATTTCATAATATTACTGTTTTTACTGTATTTCTGATTAAATAAATACAACACTGGTGATCATAAGAGACTTCTTTCAAAAACATTATTACAGATCCCAGTCTTTTGAACGGTAATGTAAATTAATATAATAAAATATTCAATGCTTTGCAAGTGCTAATTTTGGACCCTGCTCAACGACCGCAGCGCAGCTTGCGCAAACATCCGGCTTGCCCCCGACACATCGCTGCTGTCTGTGAGTGGAAAACAAGTGGTTTATCTCTGAACAACTGTCATCTACAGAGGCACCGGACACATTGAGGGTCATTGCTTGAAAGAAAGAGGCATCTAGGTATCGACTGTGCATTATGAAGGTGAAGGTGGTGCTTCTGTGCAGAGAACAAATCTGAACAGGTTTGTGAGGTATGAGGTTAAGCAGTCTGAAAACACTCATTCTCTCTCTCTTCGTAAGATTCAGAGCAAGAAAGGGGGGCAGGAAGCCACAAAACATTCCTCTGACTGAGAGGTGTACGCTGCTGTGTGAAAAAGACGTTTGTGCAATGAAGCTGACCAGGAACAGAAACGTAAAGATAGAGAAAGACCAAGAGGGAGCACTTGCTTCAAATGCACTTTTTGTAGGCAAAACTTGACCTTAAATAGTAGCCATTTCTTGCAGATTGTAAAGTCTGATAACTGGTCCGGAGCCACCAGAGGAAACAGGCGTAGGGACCAGAATTGGCTCCCCCAGGGCCCTGAGGGGGTGAGAGGGAGGGAGGATGGGGTTGGGTGTAAGGTGAAAGCTTCTGGGATAAAACATCTTCATCCGGCTCAGAGCTTCCCTCATCCCTTTCCAGTCTCTCTCACTCTCGTTCGCTCTTTCCCCCCGGCATCTGAGGCCGAGGGTCAAGATTAAGGCCCCAGCATGTCCATACATAAGCCCAGTCCGGACTAAACCCCGTCCCAGGCCAGGCTGAGGCCTCACTGGTCCGCACAGGAAATCAGCACAGGAGCCATGTCCTTCACTTGACCTTCAGTGGGGATGCCCACAGCATGCTGGGCTCTGGAACAAACACACAGGTGGTTATTATCAACAGACACACACCATCTCAGCCATGAGACTGCAGGGTTTCCCTTCTACCTGTGCACATTCTCCATGGCTGCAACCTCAGCCAGAGCAGCCAAGCTGAAGAAAGCCGGGAGGCCGCCGGGCGCATCCGTCAAGTCCGCTTCCGCTGATCTGGGGTCATTGTAGCAGACCCCCCTATTGCATAATGTCTCTTGAGTGAATGGCTTTTCATCCTGATTCTTGGTCTGATCCTTGGATTTGTCTTCTGCTGTAATAGAGAGTAATAAAAGAATTTTAGATTTTTCAACAATGTTTTTTATTGGCAGGACAGCAGAGATGAACAATCTTAATGTTTCTAAGGGATGCACACTCACATGATATAAAAAATCCAGTCATATCACTGGCTAAAAAAATATGCATTTTATTCTACATGAGAAAGATCCACTATGTTGAGATGACAGCTTAATGTGGTTTATTTTATCTTAGTACCTTTTTGTTGGTGGCCACTGGCCACTTTTGGTTGCGGTATAAAGGTGAGAAATATATCTGTGAATAGCGCATTTCAACAGTAGCAAGTGGCATCAGTGGCTAACTTTATTTTTACATGATGCATCTGTGAATTCAGTCTAAATTATATATATATATATATATTTAATAGAAATGTATATTCAGCAAGGATGCATAACTAATAAAAACTGATTTCAAATAAAAAAAATGTAATAAAAAATAAATTTTAAACATTTTTTTTAACATTTAAAATAAATTACTGTATTTTTGATAAAATAAATGCAGCCTCAGTGAGCAAAAGACACTTTAAAAACAAAAACGTTAAAACATCCTAACTTTTGAATAGCAATGTACTGTACATTGAAAAACAAAAGTAGAACATGGGTGTAGAGCGTTTCTGCAAGAAATTATCAGTGTAGAAATCATAAATAAGATGTTGTAACAGGACAATGTGGGTTCAGCTCACCCTCTGCAGGTGACACTCGGCCATCAGCCGTGCGCACCAAGTGTGTGATTTTACTCTTCCTGGCCTTCCTCTTCTGACTACCCACAGGCGTATCCAGAACCTTCTGGGGTTCAGGAGAGGGAGACACACACAGACTGCCCGACTTCACCACTGAACTTGATTCTGTACCCACAGTTAGGTCAGTTGGGACAACATCTAATGGAACAGAGTGGGGACATGTGAAATATGTCAAAAATGAGACCTGGAAGTCCTAATGCAGATGCCTGACAATGAATGATGCTTTAGGATGTTATATTGCATTTAACTTGTGCCACTTGTACTACACCACACCAGGTTGCATCAAAAGTATTTACATAACTGTGACACCTGTGCCCCTTTAAGATAACCAGAGTATACAGTGACCTAGATATGACAGCGTTCCCTGCTATGCGGCAGGAAACATTGAGGCACACTGGGCTAAACCACGGACAAACAACAACCAACACCATGCAAGCACAGTTTCCAGCACTCGTTCACACAGTCTTGCCATCTGAACACAGAATGAAGCTGATATCTAATGGCTGTGGGGGCGTCACCTTTGTCTGCGGCACTGGATTTCTCCTTCCTGTGTTTGTACTTGTTCACTATCTTGTGGAATAAGGTCTTTTTCTGAGATGAAGATGAACCTAATTTCAAAAGCAATAAAACAAGAACAAAAAAAATACAACACAGCATGCTATGTTAGGTGGAAGTCATGTCATTCTGAACATGAGATGACTACTTCCTAAAAAAGTAAGCAAATGAGGAAATGAGTGTGGGGGCCAGGAGGATGTGATGTCAGTTTCCATGCATGCAGTGAACTCACCCTTGCAGGGTTTGGGCAGTTCAGGAGGGCTGGATGTACTGTTTTTTTTCTTCTTGGTTACCGCCACGCTCTTTTTGTCAAAAGTCAGGGGGCTGTACTGCGGTAAGCTGTTGAACTTTTTCTCGAACTCCTCTTCAAGCTTTCCTAGCCTGTGAGTTTTATACACAGTAAAAAATTAGCCATCTGTGCAAAGTCGGCTCATCTGGATTTAACGTCTGCTAGATAAACTGACTTTAATATTGCACAAAGAAACACGATGGAATGTTCTTCAAAAATTTTATTCTGCAATTTTAGTCTGAAACTATGATCATGGGATGGCAAAAATGAGTATGATACATGCTTGAAATGTACAAAACTCTTTGGACTCCTTAATTATCAAGCTAACCTAATGCACAGAAACTGAGAAATGTTTTAAGTCTTTTTAGACCATTAACACTCTCCAATTAACCTAATAAAAAAAGGCAAACCCAAAAGTTAGCCTCAACGTCAAATATACTGATTCAGCTAATATTAATTACATTATCAATCAATAATCTACGGTGGCCGAGAAGTGCAAAACAAATCACAATTCTGAAAATTGTTTTAATTGCAAATTACAAATGCAATTCTAAAAAACAAAATAATTCAGAAAACACAACAATTTCGAAAACATTATAACAAGTCAGAAAATGCAATGACAAATCCGAAAACAAATTAACAAGTCAGAAAACACAACGACAATGAAATTAGATATACAGCTCTCTGCTTGCAGCGCGTCAGTTACGCTCGTCAGGAAAGTAAGTGAAATACACACACAAACACATTTTTTTATCAAATAATACATCATTAATAGCAGTTCACTTCTGTGATTTGGTACGATTGCATTCATATCAGCAGCGAACCGTATCCCAGACCACCCTTTTTAAGCGGACTCGGGTACGGTTTGCGGGTGAGCCCCCGAGTTCAGAAGACAGCATTCATCATCCAAACGAACTGAACTCTGACATCAATCGAACCCGGGTGTGCACCAAAAGTGCTAGTGTGAAAGCACCCTTAATGCTGTTTTATATAACTCAATTCCAGTTTAATTGTCCTATTAAAAAGACTGTTCAACTCTTAATATTTTGTATTAATATTCTCCCCTTTAAATTCTCTCTGCCCCACAAAAATCCCAATTTAACACACCTTTGCCTGTTTTTTTTTTGCATTCTCATTTGCTCAAATAGCAAAAGAAAATTGCCACGATCTAGTGTTTTCACGACTTTAAAAAAAAAAAAGATTGAGAGAGACTGAACGGCAGTCAGAAGAGAGAACTGTCAAATTTACCATCACTCCCATAGACACTGTATTAGAAACACCCTCCCATTACCGTTAACTATTTTTTTGTAATCTGATTCAATAATATAAGTATTGTAAATGTACATGCATATTTTTTTTTCCATAGTAAGGGCAATTCATACAATACATTTAAACTGTGCTACTTTAAGACCCTCTCCGAACTTTCTACCACTAGTCTGCTGTTCTTCCTGTATAGGCTACCTTGATTGACAGATGTCTCGTCCAGTCAGCGGTGAGTAATCTATTCTCACACCAATGGCGCTGTCTCAAACTATTCCTACCTCTTCTGGTTTGTCTGATTTGTCGTTGTGTTTTCTGTCGTTGCACTTCTCGGCCACTATAATAATCAATGTTGAATCAGGCTGCAACTAATCAATTAAATCACTAAAAATCAAAAATGATAAAGTCAACAACAAATTTGTAATTTATTTCATACTAAGTATAGTTCAAATGTACTTACTGACATATCGCTTGAGACTTACTGCTATAAAAATTATAATTAAACTTTATTTGGAGTACTACTTGTGCACAATGCATATTTCTTAATATTAAACCTAAAATGTTTTTTAATGGGGATTGCATGATCTCTGAATAATATCAGTTTTTAAATGCAAGATATTTAAAGTGTACCTGAAGCATACTTGCAATAGTTCCACTTTAGCACAATCAAATATACTTCAGTATATCTTTAGTTGGACTTCAGCACTACTTTCACAATTAAGTACACAATTAGTTTATCAGAATTTAAGTATACCAGTTTAGTATACCAAAAGTCCAATTGCAGAGTATTTTTATTAAACACATAAATATGTAAAGGTATTTGTAGTATACTTGGCATGAAATAAATGTATTTCAAATACATTTATATGTATTACATATATTTATTTTTCACTAGGGTGTTTAAGCTGTTCTGTTACTTTTTAATAATAGAACATTTTAGTTTGTTTTGATAATCTTAAAATCTATTTAAATGGCACTTTTAATTAAATATCAAATATCAAATACATATGTAATTTACATTTAAAACCCCATGTATAACATACATTCATTATTATATTTAGGTGTTTTTATAGCCTTAAATTTGCTTGTTGTTTGAAGGAGCACTGAGCAAGATGTGATTTTGTTTGTTGTTCCCCCCCCCCCAAAAATGCAGAAAATAACGTGCCGTTTTTTTTAAAGACCTGATTGATCGAGAGGAAAAAATATTCCATTATAAAAAAACTTGTTAGTCGCAGCCCAAATAAAATAAACTCTGCAGGAGAAGAATCACTGTTTCCCTGCAGATTCAGTGATGTGAAAGGAGGAATTACAGCTCACCCTGGGGTGGTTTCCTCTTTAGACTTGGACTTCTTGAGCTTTTTTGGGTTGCTGGTAGCAGCTTGAGAAAATCCCCAGCTCTCGTCATTCCAGCCGCCCTCATGATCGGACACACTTCCTCGCATGGACCCTCTTTTCCCTACAACACAGACCAGAAAACCAAACAGCACTTTTTAATTTACCGTATCACCTGATTTTAGTGTATATGTGAATTACTTGAGATAAAGGCCAATTGAGTCATATTAAGTTAAAATGTTAATGATATTCAGTATAATATGATATAAAAATAAACATCATGATGCTGAAATTGTACTTCGGCCTACAAGGGTACAAGGCTTCCTTAGAAAATGCTAGGAAGCACAACCTAATCTATTTTTGTGTTGTTGGCATATTTGCAGAATAAGGAGATATAAATGGGGAAGTATGTTTTTCCATGATACTATTTGCTCCACATGATCAGTTTGAACTAATGTGTAATGAGTTTCAAATCCAGTCACACAGCACCTATGACAAGATCAACAAACAGGAAAGGAACCTGTGGGATGTGCGTTACCTCTGTCTACATTTGCTCTCAGTGATGTAAGCATCCCTTCGGACACCAGAGTCTTATAAAGCGCTCCTTTACAGCTTCGTTCTGACTTCCTGGACCCACAGGTCTCTGGCTTAACATCTTGCTCTCTATCTTCCTGTCTGGTCTGAGGTGGTTTGGTGTCTGTGTCTTTCTCCTCCAGTTCTGTAGGATGAGGAGGAGAGCAGTGTGGTGACGAGTCCTCCACGCCAATAGGGGGCTCCACCTTCATGTCCGGCTCATTCTCACACTCATCTTTAGGGGTCAGAGGAGCTTCCTCAGTTTTCATCTCTACATCCTGCGGTTTATTGGTCTCTTCCTCCCCTTCTTCCTCTTCCTCCGCATCATCGTCTTTTAACTTCAACTGTTTTTTCGGTTTAGGTTTTGTTTTCTTCTTCACCGCTGGAGATTGGTCCGTTGTGGGGCTGCTCTCACTCCCTGAGGGACGAGCTTTCTTCCTGGGTGTTTCTTCTGAGCCCCAAGCACCTTTTGCTACTGCTTCGATGGTGAACATCACGCTGTCCAGGTCCGACTCGGGCGAATGGCGCTTCTTTGCCTTTTTGGGCGATGCAGGATTTTCGTCCGAGTCTTTATTTTCTTTCTTCTTTTTCTTCTTCTTCAGCGTTTTACACGGGCTGAGATCAGATGGGGTGGTGTCAGTAGGGGAGGACGAGGTGGATCCGGAGGTAGAGGATGATGATAATGATGTGGTGACAGGAAGTTCAGGAGTGTCTTCGTGTTCTGTGGTGACTCTGCTACTTGAGCTGTGCTGAGCACAGAGTGAGGAGGAACCACCAGAGGGCTGGGAGGATCGAGCTTCCATCTTTTCAGCCTCAGAGGCCAAACACATCTATGTACACACACACAAGCACATCAGGTTATGGGAAAAATTATATATAAGCTGCCTGGAAGTCAACACGAGACTATGTTCGCAACCCATTTTAATCCAATACTGTGACATATTGCTAAGTGAAACAGGATAAAAAAGTAGGCCCTTGGATTTGATCCATTAGTAAATGTTTGAATGATGACATTTTTGAAGTTTCTATACTTTCACAAATGCAATTCTTAATTAGTATCTTTATCTTGTTTCAAGTTAAAACATATATACATCCTTAAAAATGTGAATCTGTTGAATATGAATATGATTTTTAAACGAATTTTCAGCACATATATTTAAAAATGTGTTTTGTCAGGGGTGCCCCCTTTCGCCCCTCATTTTTGCGTTGGTCTTAGAGCCATTGGCTGTAGATATATGCAGCAACCCAAATATTAAAGGTGTTATGGCCGGTCAGCAGGAGCATAAAATACTTTTGTATGCTGAAGATATTTTACTTATCTCTAGTAATCCACAAATAACAGTACCCACAATGTGCTCTTTAACTGATGACTTTTCTCAAATCCCAGGATATAAAATTAATTGGAGTAAATCAGAAGTAATGCCTCTGTCTAAAAAACATAATATGTTAGAAGTGCAATGGCCATTTAAATGGGTCTCATCTGGGTTAGTTTATCTGGGAATCAAACTTGTACCTGGATTAGAAAAAATTATGCAGGTTAACTTTCAACCAGTTATTCAAGAGATCCAAAATTTGTTACAGAATTGGAGCAAACTTACAATGTCTATTTTGGGTCGAATTAATCTTGTTAAAATGATAATTGTTCCCAAAATTAATTATTTGTCATATATGCTTCCCCTTGCATTACCACTATCACTTCTGAAGAAGTACAATAAGAATGCAGAATCCTTTATTTGGCAAGGGAAGAAACCCCTTTTTAATCATACCAAATTGTATTCTGCTAAAAGTTCGGGTGGGCTCTCTCAGTGGACTAAAATCAATATGGCGCCTAACGTAGCCCCTACGTGGGTGCATATTGAAAAGGAACTGTTGGCCCCTTTTTCCAACAGAGGCTTTCTTGACACAGCTCACCTGACCAGTACCTGACCAGAATCCTGTTCTTAGATTTGTTAAAGAAAGTTGGAAATTGAATCACCAAAACTTGTTTACTTGATATTGGTACTATGGTTCATATGTTGTATGAATGTGATAAGGTTAAAGAACTGTGGGAAAAAAATTGTACATTTTGTTAATAACATTTTCAGCCTAACACTACACAAGAACCCTGCTCTCTGTATGTTGGGTATTTACCAGAAGATGCATGCCTCTCCCGGCAACAAAGGCAATGGTGCCGTCTAGCTATGGTGTCTGGATGTAGAGTCATTCTGAGACATTGGAAATCTGTTACGCCCTCTTCATTTGATGAATGGCTAGAACTCATGTACAATATTGCTAGCTATGAACGTGTGATATTTAGAGTCTCAGGACGCCTTGATCTGAAAATATCAAAATATGGGGTTCTTTTCTTACATTGCTTGAGAAAATGGTATAAAGAGATAAGCATAATGTCAAATATGCTCTGTCTCCTTAAGAGTGCATGTAAAGTCTAAGATGTCTCGGTGTGTCTAAACCCTAAATATGTATATATTATTTTGGTTTTTATTTATTTTTTTATATCCAAGTTGTTTTGAGTTATCTTAGAAAATTTTGATAAAAATAGTAGTTGCTAGTGTGCCTTCAGGTCTAAATCAAAAATTCTAATATCTTATTTAAAATGTACTGCATAAGATATTAAAACAAATTTTCAGCAAATACTTCTTGAATACAAATGTTCATTTGGTAAATTGTTCACTTGATTTAACATAAAAAGTAAAATTAAAAAAAAAAAAAAATGTAAATAAAAAAACAACAAAGAAAATTATGAATAAAATAATTTTAACTATTTATTTGTTACTGTCATTCTTAAGTGTTATATTAAGTCAGTTTTGTTCCTGTCAATTGTTTAAATCAAGTTCGGATTGTTTTATTGTGTTTAAAAAAGCAAAATAAAAAATAAAAATGTGTTTTGTTCATTTGGTAAAGATAAAATACAGATAAAATAATTGCATTAGGATTTTTCAGCAAATAATTGTTAGTGGATTGTTTTGAAACAGAAAAAAAGATAATTTTAATAAATTCTAAATCATTTTAATTTAATTGAATTAATTAATTGTATTTATTAAACTTAATACTTCTTGAATACAAATGTTCATTTGGTAAATTGTTCACTTGATTTAACATAAAAAGTAAAATTAAAAAAAAAAAAAAATGTAAATAAAAAAACAACAAAGAAAATTATGAATAAAATAATTTTAAAAAGTATTATTCATAATATTATTTTATATAAAAGCATAAATGTTAAATACATGTTATCTTATTTTCTAAAGTAAAGTTGTTTAAAGAGTTTAGGTTACATTTTGATTTTTACACTTTTCAGAAAACATGTACTGATGAATTGTTCACAATTACACCAGGAACATGTAATAAGAAAGTAAAAGGGTTCGTTTTAATTTCATGTTGATTTTAAGATATATAAACACCCACCAGGTGGCAGCCAATGCTTCAGAACTCTCCTAGGATTTATTACATAACATTGCTTGCCATTGTTCATGCCAACCGGTCAACACCAGCCACTGCCTCACTGAGCTTTAATTCTGCATTATAACATCAAATACTGTAAGCATAAAATTCATCCTCCTGACTTGCATCATTGTGTAACCCGGGGCAGTGATTGTGCTGTATGTGGGTTGGTGACGTACCTCAGCGAGCTGGAAAAGAGCCGACTGGCCGCACTGCCTCACCTCAGACGCTGACTGAGACCTGCTGGAGGAGATCTGCTACAGAGACACACAAAACACACATATCAAGAGCAATAAACAGAGGAATAGGAAATTATTCGGACAACTCGTTAGGAAATTCACCCACAGAGAGGAATACAATTCTGATTTAAATCACAATGTTGTGATGGTGAGTGGTGCTCGCACATGCAAAACTCACTGCCAAAACTCACATACCATTTAGTTGCTAGGATTTTAGTCTATGGGATTTTTTTTAATCTGCGGGATTAAAAAATATATAAAACTGAGAATTAATGATTTGTTCTAACTCTACTTATAAGCAATAGTGATGCTTGCCTTAGTAAACACGACTAATAAGAACTAATAAGTCTAATGTTTTTATAATATTACATGGCTGCAGGTCACTGTCTAATTAGACAGTGAATTAGCTTTTCATTTTTATTTTCTGTTTTAATTATAAATTTAGTTTTTTGTTTTATTTGTAATATTTGAATATATATTTTTTTATATTTCTATATTTATTTTTTATTCTACATTTATTTTAATATTTCTATATTTCATTTATTAAAGTTTTAGTAATTTTAGTACCTCACCTTAAACTTGTTTCAGTTAGTTGCCAAAGCAACATTTCTAATTTTCACTCTAGTATTTTAAGTTAAAGTTTTTTTTTTAGCTTTCTTTTAAGTACGGAAAACAATTTGTAATAGTTTTAGTTTAGGTTAACAGTAAAAAAACTGCCTAATACAATCAGTCTTGCGTCACATGCTGTCACGTTTTGTGCCACAATTTAAGAACAGAAAGTGCAAACTGCTCAAATGAAAAGTTAATAGTTAGCAGATGGCCTTTAGAGCTAATGACACTGAAGAGAAATGACGAAAACAAAAGCAATGACTGGAAGTTCAGGAGTATCAAAATGGCTGCCTGGATGGAGGAAGTTGGTGTTCTAGCAGGTAACACACCAGCAAAAGAAGAAGTGGGACATTTTATTGACACTTTTTGAGTTACTAAAGGTTTCTGCTGTGGTCACTGACTGCAAAATATATATACAATCAATGTGAACACTGCATAATGCATTTAAGAATAATTCCTTCCTAGCATAGCATGACTGTATCTGCACTATATGAGCGAGGTAAGGTGGGACGAAAAACATTCAGAGTGGGATGGACAGGGGGACAATGGAGTCTCTAGGAGAGTTCATCTGTACCTCTGCCAGCTGAAACAAGGGTGATTTCACACAACTCTTGGGCAGGTCTGGTGAACTTGGCTGAGATGGTCCAGAGGCCTAAAAAGGACATTAAAATGAACCGAATGAGTGCTCAGTTTTAAATTCGAAAGATAATGGAAATCTTCCACATTAATGTAGCACTTCTTTCACTTGAGTGTCCAAAACCCTCACCTCTACATGTGTGAGAGAGCTTGTGTCCTCAGCGTTCTTACTTCCACCGGCTGGCTGTACCGGACTGGAAGAAATCTGAGGGGAAAGAATAAAAACATGAGTTTCAACAAAATGCATTTAGATCATTAAGCAAGTCATTTGGACACACACAGCCAACCACCCATATCCGAGACGTCTCACTGCTAATGAAGGTTTTAAGGGTCTTTTATTAAGGACTGACAAGTCTTCAGGTGGTCTCACCTCAGCCAGCTGGAAAAGGGCTGATTTCCCAGTGTGCTTAGCAACATCTGTGCATCCTGTCTGGGAAGAGCTGGAGGAAATCTAAAACGAAAGGATAAAAAAAAATGAAATCAGTAAAGCAGAACAAAGCCATAAAAGAAAACTACCTCGAATCAACATCCTCTTTGAAATGACCACTGACATTTACAACTCAACACCTCCCTCTGTTGACAGTTTGATGGAAAAGCCACAGGTAGATTCAATAAAATAAAAAAATACCCATCAATTACCGGAAGTGACAGACAACGAGACAGCTTTAGGTGTCTACGCTGGAAACCGTTGCACATTACCTCAGAATCTAGACATCGGCATTAGTAAAAAAGCTGATTAATTATAGTCTACTACTTTGTATTCACTGAAGTCAATTGATACAGGTTATTTTAGAAATAAGTAATTTAAATAAATTATTCTGAGTTGCAATGCTACATATGGTTACATAATGTACAATATATATATTTTAGGTCCAAAACCAGAAACATTATGACCTGGCTTTGATATAATGGTTAAAGGTTATTTAAAGGCAGAATATGTAAGTTTTTTTATTAAAATATCCCAAAACCACTAGAAAAGTGTTATATATTTTGCTGACATTATCCCAAATGTTTTGAAGAATGTTTAAATCCAGAGAAATAAGCAATTTTAACTAGTGTAACATAGTGTCATTAGCTATGTTTCCATCACCCTATTTTAATGCGCATTGTGAAGTATTGCATGAGAAACGAGTGATGGAAACGCCCAATTTCGAATAAAAATCCCTTAATTCGCAAAAACGTTTTTATGCTCGCTTGAGGTGGTTTTTGACTTGTGCGAAAAATGGTTGATGCGTATAATGGGAGATGGAAATGCATTTTGTGAATAAATTCCTCCAAGGGCATCAAAAAAGTCATGTGACTTTGCGCTATGGGACGGCAAAACCTGACTAGCGGACCGATCTCATTCCACACAATCCACAGCATCTGAAATGTTGTTATGGTCATTCCGAAATGCACGAGCAAAATCTGTCATCTAAGTATTTCTGTATAATTGCCTCCCAGAAATGTCTTACACGACTGCGTTCCCAAACAGCAGCATCCACCTCCGAAAGCAATGAATGTTTATTCATTGTATTTCGTCTGCTCGCTCTGAGGCGCAAGTAATTTATTATATATGAAAATGATTATATTCTCCTAATTTTCTTAGTGATTTATAGTGCCAGTTTATCAGGAAGTGACGATTTTGTTCTCTTTGACTTGTTGGATGGAAACGATGCTTGTTCGCAAATGTTTTATGCGATATTCCAGTTTTGCGCATAAGTTAAATTCGCAACTTTGGATGAAAACCCGGCTATTGTGTCGCCTGCCAATGACGTCATAACCCCTCGATTTTTCCGGTTTTATTTTGTTGAAAACATGGAAACCCCAAAGACACTTTAATATGTTATGCATTTTATTAGACAGGTGACGAACGCACAGAGTAGCATTATAACAGAACTTTCAATACACTCAAATGTATCTAGTATAAAACAGCGCTGTTTTACCCCACATACGCATGACCAGAAGAAGCAGAAGTGGTCGACTGTGGCATAATAAAAGCTCTGCTGCTATCGAGCCGTGTATCGCGCTCCTCCTTCATTAGCAATCACTCCAGCGGCCTCGTTTCGCTTCCACGACTTTTAGCCCCACCCTGCTTCATACTACAGTAACCTTAATACGTCTTTTAATACATTAGCTCATCAATTAACATGATTTCTGCCCGAGTCCCGTCGGATTGCATCAGCTGTGGGGATGAAGACGACAACTCCCATGATTCCACACTCAGTCACGGCGTCATCAAACTACGCCTTTGTTTCTTGTTTGTTTTGAATATGCGCCCTCTAGCGACGAAAACTTACATATTGTGCCTTTAAATAATGCATATAATGAAGTAAGTCAGAGAAATCAATTCACATATTTGATATTTGTAAATAAAATATTTGTTTTGTAGTGTTTAAAAGTTTGGGCTCTGTAAGATGTTTCTCTTATGCTCACCATGACTGCACGTAACAACAGTAAAAACAGTAATATTGTTAAATATTATTACAATTCAAAATAACTGTTTCCAATTATAATATAAAATATAATTTGTTTATGTAATGGCAAAGCTGAAGTTTTAGCAGTCATTACTACAGAAATAAAGTTAAAAAGAAGTACATTTGTTTAGCCAGCTACACTATCTCACATGTTTTGGCTTTGTCCAAAATTAAAAGACTTCTGGCAGTTGATATTTAAATTTCTCTCTGATACATTAAAGACATGTATAGAGCCTGAGGCCATAATTTCAATATTTGGTATCATACCACGATCCTTATGTTTTAATCAAAGTAAGAAAAATCTGATCGCTTTTGCTATGCTTTTAGCCCGGAGGTTAATACTGCTCAAATAGAAAGAAAAATCCCCTCCAGCCCAATGTATAATTGTGCAACAGGGGGAATTGTTGTGGGTAGGGATGTTATCTAAAAAATTAAAAAGATGTCTAACTGTATTATATGTCTCATGTTTGACAAAATATTCAATAAAAATACTTTGGAACAATAAAAAAATAAAAATAAAAAAGAAGTACATTTGTTTGAATGTCACTGATCAATTTAATGTGTATTTGCTAAAAAAGGTAAATTGCTTCCAAATAAAATATTAATTTTATACTGAAATAATGTTCAAAAGAAGAACATTTGTTTGAAACATTTGTTTACATTTCTTTAAATATACTTTTGATCAATTTAATGATCAATTTAATGTGTATTTGCTGAAAAAAGTTAATTTCTTGCAAAAAAAAAAAAAACTTATAAAACTTAAGTTTTATATATATAAATATAGTTAAAAAGAAGAACATTTGTTTTAAACAATTTTGTTTAAATGTCACTTTTGATCAATTTAATGTGTCTTTGCTGAAAAAAGTATTAATTTCTTGCAAAAAACAAGTTATCCACAAAAATAGGACTGCCTTGCATTGGGCACAAGAAATATCACATACATTCACACACAATATTACTGCATTATTTTAAGCAAACTGGAAAAATTAATTAACTGGTTTAGCTAAATAGCACAAAAAAAATAGAAACAAGAAGACTATTGACATGAAGCAACTTCAACATGGTGTTACTTTTAATTTATCATTGACTTGTAGTGCACTAATGCCATGCACAGTTGCTTTGGATCAACCTGTGTGTGAAATTTTGTTTGACATCACAGAGATTCAGAAGACTATTCCTGGTTAAACATTACGGAAAGTCAACAGGTAAAGAATTCAGCCCTGTCCCCTCAAACAAGACCAAACAGATGATGTAATGTGATTTGTCCGCAAAACAACGAGGCGCTGCCTTTTGTTTTGTATAAACCTCCCGTGGCCCTCTTCAGTGACAAATGCACTGCGGCGAAGGCAATTAGGATCACTTAGTGGCAGGAAAATGGAATTTACAGAGGATTAACAGGAGTGAGAGTCTGAGGAACACACACAAACAGCTCACATCCCTGATTCACACACACACACTTTGGCCAGGCATCTTCAACGTCTCATAAAGCTCTACAATTTATGAAGTCTATGCACCTCCTAATGGCACACAAACCCAGTTTGGGGCCCAAAACAGTCATCCCAGTCTGTTTAGTCACAGCCCGCTGCGGCTGCCGTATCCGTGGAGATGGGCCTGTCACAGTTTATTTACGTGAGCACTGATCATGTGCTCATTATATCAGAGGTCTGCCGTGAGTACAGAATGATGCAGATTTGTCTCAATCACATCAAGATACGAGGACATGAATCTAGACTAATAGCTGTTATTCCCATCTAGAGGCTTCTTTGTGTTCTTGGTTTAAAAACTAATTTAACTTGACTGTGGTTATATTGACGTATGTGTTTCTACAGCAAAATCTGCATATGAATATATGCAATTACACTTTAACCCATTCTAAATGTTATTATTTTGATTTATTTGTGTTTTCCAAGGCTGTTTTGATCTGCATACGAGCTTCTTGCATATGAACTACAATAATTTTTTTTCAGAAATTAATTGTGGCTGCACTGCTATTAAATTTATTTTTAATTATTTTAAAGGGGTCATCTGGGGATGCCCATTTTCCACAAGTTGATATGATACTTTAGGGTCTTAATGAAAAGTCTATAACATACTTTGGTTAAAATTTCTCAATGGTAGTGTAAAACAACACCCTTTTTATCTTGTCAAAATCACCTCTGTTTTCAGCAAGCCGTTTTAGTCCATGTTCCTTTAAATGCTAATGAGCTCTGCTGACACCGCCCCTCTCTTATGTGGGGTGACGAGCCGTTCTCATGATACTGTTCACTTTAGCCGCGGAACTTGCTAACTAGCATGTTATTAGGAAAGGCAATTTGCAAAGATTCATAAAAGAACCTTATACTCATTTCTGTAGGTGAGGCTGGATCACGAACGATTCGCACAAACATAGACGCATTTAGGTAGATCGGGGGCACATTCCCTTCAAAAACAAAGGTAATCCACTGCGTCTTCAGCGGCTCAGATGTCATGAGTAAATTACGACTGCTATGTTCATTATTACATCCAACAACAGAACACCTCAATAGCTTAGGAGACATTCTTGTCTACATCTGCTCCGGCGGTGAAACAATGGCAGACTGATGACAGCTCACTCAGGGCGGGTCTAAGGTAAAATGTTAGTGTCAATCAACAATCGTGGGAGGGCCTGGGTCTGTGTGACATCACACAGACAGACATCTGAGAATGGCTTGATATGAGAAAGGGGAAATGATTTAACAAGATTAAAAAAAAAACACTGGGTGGATTTTTATCATTATAGGGTCGTTGTGTACACACACTGCCAACAGACATTTCAGTTCAAACAACTTGTAAAAAAGCATGTCACATCTGATGACCCCTTTAACTAGCCAATATTTTACCAAGACAATAATTATTTTCATACTGTGGCTTATAGTAAAATTCTATACAGTTTTGTCTAATCAAATAAAAAATAAAAGATTAAAAAATACAAATAAATAATTTTAAAATGAATATTCCTTTTGAGAATTGCTAAAGATCACATTTAGGTGTTTTTATATCATTATATCATGTTTTTATATCAGTTTTTAAAGATTAACTTTTAGTAAGTATTAGATTACAACACAGGTAATCTAAATGGAAAAATACGAGAAATAAGCATTCCAAATCAAAGGGTTAGTTCACCCAAAAATGAAAAGGGAAAAAGAGAAGAAATTGTTGAATAAAGTCATTTTTCTGTTTTCTTTGCGCACAGAATGCATAGACTGTATAAAAACATGGACGTAGTGTCCGTGACGTAACCTCACATGGACGATTTTAACAATGTCCTTACTACCTTTCTGGGCATTGAACGTGTCAGATGTGTTGCTGTCTATGCAGGGTCAGAAAACTCTCAGATTTAATCAAAAATATCTTAAATTTGTGTTCCGAAGATGAACGAAGGTCTTACAGGTTTGGAACGACATGAGGGTGAGTAATTATTTTGCCATGCATTGGTCATAGAGCTCTGTGGCGTTGCCTCAGATGTTGAACTAGATTTGTTGCGCCAAGTTCATACTCCGTCAGTGCGTATACAGCCTATGTGTATGCGGTGCAGAAGCAGCACGGACTCATTTTGCTTTCGCACAGGACGCGTTTGCAGTCCGCTCCTGATCCGCGGCTGTTTACCACAAACACAACATTTATCCATTATTTTGATTTCAAATCCAAACGTTGTTTCTGAAAATGCTTTTTCAGCATTGTGATTCTCTTTTATCACAGTACAGTAATACAATCTTTCATAGACATATTCACGTTTAAACTCAATAAATATAACTTTAACTACCACCACGAGTGCCATCTATTATTGCCTTGTTTATCTAAAAGTGCACTTTTCCTTGTTTTAAATCTAGCCAAAAAGCCATGTGTTGACTGTGAAACAGTAGACTCTAATTATATGCATTTATGGTGTAATTACTAAATTTCCGTGCCAATCCATGTTATTTTTTACCGCGAATAATGCGCTGTCACTTTCAGCGCGTGCAGCACAGCAGAAATAGACTCCGTGCGGAAACGATCATAGCATACTGCGGGAGGTCGGGGGCGCGGAAAATCGTGCTATAAAGCGATTTAGAAATCGCGCACACTCAAATTGCAATTTTATGACGATTTCGATTAATCACACAGCCCTAGTAATTAATGACAGAATTTTCATTTTTGGGCGAACTAACCCTTTAACTATCCAAAATCATTAAATATACATCCAAAATCAATCAATACAAATGATTTAACACAATCTCTACTACTGTCCAATAATCAGTATGAAACAGCGCATTCCTAACATTAATAAAAATATAGCAATACATCACACAGTCCTTAAGTTTGCTATTCAAAAAGGGGTCTTGGCTGTCTTGATTTGATCAAAGGTTGCACTTAGCCTAATAAGGTTTTTTCATAAGTATTAAAATGATGTTACTGTACCTCTCTGGTGGTCAGTGCGTGCTCCCCTGCTAACAGCAGCATGCTTAAGCCACCCATCTTATTGGGATCTATAAACACAGCAGAGGAAAAAGATGTAAATAAATGTTGAACTATACAGTTAAACAACCACTGACTTAAAGACATAGTGTGGTGAAGGAATATGAACACTACCGTTCAATAGTTTTTAATTATTTTGTAAGAAATTTATATTTGTATTTAGCATAGATGCATAAAATTGATTAAAAGTGAGAGTAAATGCATTTATAATGTTACAACTGATCTATTTTTGAAAAATTGTGTTCTTTTAGATTTTCTATTTATCAAGGAATTTTATAAAAAAAAAACAATTATCCACAAACCAAACCAAATCAGAATGAATTCTGAAGGATCATGTGACTGTGAAGACTGGACTAATGGCTGCTGAAAATTCAGCTTTGCCATTACAGGAATAAATTACATTTTAAAATATATCAAAATAGAAACAGTTATTTTAAATTGTAATAATATTTCCCAATAGTTTTACTCTATTTTTGATCAAATAAATACAAACTTGGTGAGCATAAGAGACTTCTTTCATAAACGCAATCTTACCAAACCCAAACTTTAGAACAGTAGTGTATGTGTGGACACATTTAAGTGTTTGTTTTGCTCCTACCAGCCATGGCGAAGTTGAGTTGGGGTGTGCTGTCAGTTTTGGGCTGTTTTTTGGCAACTGAAGATTCCTTGCTAGGGTTGGTTGGAAGAGACCAGACTTTCTTGCGGGCGTTACTCACAGAGTGAGAAGGACTCTTTACTGGCTTGTTGGTGGCAGGACACCATTTGTAACCAGGATTAGCCTTCATGAACGCATCCTTATACTGTATAAAACAGAACATAATCAAATAAAATTATGTGAGTATAGGAGAGCATAAGTCTAAGTGGATGTCCATGACATGCGGAGTCCCACAAGGCTCAATTCTTGCACCGCTCTTGTTTAGCCTGTATATGCTCCCACTAAGTCAAAGAATGAGAAAGAACCAAATTGCCTATCACAGCTATGCAGATGATACCCAGGTTTCCTTGCCTAATAGATTCAAGTCAGCTGTTGACATTTTCCTTCACCTTTGTAACTACTGATTTTCCATTTTTAAAAGTTTTTTCCTGCTGTTTTTCATGGGTTTAAAACTATTAGCTTTTTTAATTTTATGTTTGCTATCACATTTAATCACTATGACCACAAAAATAAACATGGTTACTGTGTATAGTCTACCTCTCTTAGACTGATTTTTACCTCCTTCGCCATGTCTGTGTATTTCTGTTTTTCTTTGGGGTCCAGTACGGCCCACCAGTCCGCCAGGATCTTAGTGGCTCCCCGGTTGTCTAGTCGCGGATGCTCCTGTCGGACCAGTGAACGGTGCCGTTTGCAGAACAGCAGAAAGGCGTTCATGGGCCGGCGAGCCCGTTGTTCAGAGGAGTATTCCTCACTGTCATCTTCCATTCCGCCACACTCTCCCTCCTTTGCTCCACTCTCAGCACATAACACCGGCTCCTGAGGAGAGAAGTGAGGAGAAAGTGGAAAGAGACATACAGAGACCTGGTCAATTTCAGTAGCAGTGGACAAAGCTACACTAAGATTAAAACCAAGCCTATTCACATATTTTTGCTGCAATATTTTACCACAGTACAATATTAAAATGAAACAATATGGATGAAATTTGAACTATAAGGAAACTACAGAGTTAGTTCATTTTTGTCCTTCCTCTATAAAATAATTGACCAAAATGCAAGACATTAGCTTCTGCCACATGATTCCATACCCATAACTCAAGAGTCGACATTAATGCTGTTTCTATTGTTGGTTTCAATTTGGTTTTCTGTTGCTAATGTTGGTTTTCAAGTATTGGTATTTTGAATTAAAATACCTCAATAAAGCATTTTGCTTTCATTAACCATACAAACTTTCTTAAAGAGATGGATGATAAAAAAAAAGATGCAAAAAACAAACAAACATATATTTGTATATTCTACAAATCTGACTGAGCCTGACAATGATTCAACAATGATGCAACGTTAAAGACCATAGGAAGTTGCTTTGTTTTTTGCTGTACTGACGCATTTTTGAAACTGAAACAGATTGGGCGGAAATGGAAGGTCTATTTCAATAGTCTTTATTTTAGCCCATCTAAAATAATACTACTGAACCACGATATGATACATGCTATTGGTATTTTGATATTGATTATTCTAATACTAAAAAATTTTTTTGGACAAATATCTGTCTATACAACCCTCGATATACATTTCCATCCAAATTTTGGGGGTCATTAAGATTTTTATACAAATTCATTGCTTTATTCATCAAAGCAGCATTAAATTGATCAAAAGTGACAGTAAAGGCATTTCTAATATGTTACAAAACATTTCTATTTCAAATAATTGAATTATATTTATAAAATAAAAAAATATAAAAAATCACGGTTTCCACAAAAATATCAAGCCGTGCAACCATTTTCAGCATTGCCATTAATAAGACATTTTTCTTGAGCACCAAATCAGCATATTAAAATCATTTCTGAAGGATCATGTGACACTGAACACTGGAAATCATTCAGCAATGATGCTAAAAATTCAGCTTTGCCATCACAGGAATTAATTATATTTAAAACATATTAAAATAGAACACATTTTTTATTTGTACTACCATTTCAAACGTTACCATTTTACTGTATTTTGATCAAATAAATGCAGCTTTGGTGAGAACAAGAAAATTCTGTAAAAAAAAAACTTTGGAGCCCAAACTTTTGAACTGTATTGTAAATGAGTGAAAAATGTACATTTTAAATCTACTAAAAAGTTTTACCACGATGCATGAATGAAGTCGTTATTTTTGTTTTCTTTGCACACAAAAAGTTATCTAGTAGCTTCATAAAATTACTGTTGAACCACTGATGTCACATGGACTATTTTAACAATGTCCTTACTACCTTTTGCATTGCTGTCTATGCAGGGGGCAGAAGGCTTTCAGATTTCATAAAAAAATCTTAATTTGTGTTCCAAAGATGAACGAAGGGCTTACGGGTTTGGAACGACATGAGGATGTGTAATTAATGGCAAAATTTTCAGTTTTGGGTGTACTATCCCTTTAATGCACTGAAGTGAATCCAGTTTGTGTAATCATTCACCTTCTCCAGCTCCTCTTCATCCTCCTCCTCCTCTTCCTCAGAGAAGTCTGGAGCTTTCTTGGCCAGCAGCGGGTGCCACTGCAGACACTTGCGTTTGGGCCGCTTTCCGCTGACCTCTCCCTCCACCGGAGGTTCTTTCCCTCCACCTCCGCCCTTCATTCTGCTGCTGACCCTGATGAAGGCAAAGGTCAGAGGTTAAGCACGGCCCTTAATGCTCTTTAACATCACATAATAGACCATATAGCAGGAAGAGGCCATGACACACTGATAATTACACTGCCTGGTAGTTAATTTAAAGGTGAAATGTGTAATTGGTTACAACAAGAGAAAAAAAGGGAGCAATTTGAGGAAACCGAAAGGCAGCTGCAGACTGCAAACATAATTTGAAGGGCATCATAAGAATATAAGAAAAGCTCACACTATAATAATGTATTTTTGATGGGGTTGTAAATAAAGTAATGTCTGCATCATAGCGGACATATTCAAAGTGCAGTCTCTTCCAGTGCACAGTGTTAGTTCAAGGAAAACAGGCATGCTGTCGAGTGCAGTGTGGCGCAGTGTTCGCTGAGGGAGAGCGGACACAGGGTTCCCTGTCTATCTCAGCACTGTTCTTCTGCGTCTGCAGCACCGGTGCAGCTCTACTGTACATGTGACCTTCACATACACCAGATCTCTCCTCTCCAATAGGACCAAAGCACACATACACAAACAGGAAAAGGAAGACAAACGCAGTCACGTCACCATGAAACTTAACATACAAGCTCACTACTAGCTAGACTGTTTCCTAACTCACATGCTTCAGTTATCATGTGTTAAATTTTAAACTGCACATAGGAAAGGATCTGAATTTGGGAGTACAGTGTATCTAGATATTGCATTAGCAGCAGACATCTTCTGAAAGGTTGTTCATAGCTGGTGTCTGCTGCCCTCTTGCTGTTAATTTGGTTACAGGACTGTTATGAACAAATGCTGACACTAGACAATGTCTCGCACATTCATTCATCGTTGTTCATGTGAGAACTCA
The DNA here is from genome assembly GCF_001515605.1 of Sinocyclocheilus anshuiensis. Lineage (NCBI taxonomy): Eukaryota > Metazoa > Chordata > Actinopteri > Cypriniformes > Cyprinidae > Sinocyclocheilus > Sinocyclocheilus anshuiensis. The sequence goes on from NW_015542477.1 coordinate 2,140,532, forward strand.
AACAAAGAGCAGATGTAAATGTCTGTTGACCAAGACGTTTTCATGCTTTTTTTCCAAATGTGATAAATATTTTAAAAGCAACTATATATTTCCATGTAAAAAGATGAATTTATACTGTTTGAGAAACACTGTATCATATAGAAAAAGCTTGTTATGAATAGCTATGTTGGTAAATCAAATAATCAGAAAAATGCTAAATTAAATAATTGTCTTTTATATTGTCACCGTATGAAAAACAACTGAATAATCTAAAAATAACGAAGTTAAATGTGAGTAGAAAGGAAAAACTCCAAAGAAACATAGAAATATGAATATGGCAAGGCAGGAAACATAAACACAAAATTCTCATAAACTACATGCTGATTAAAAACTACAAGTGTCAATAGAATAAAATAACGGCAATTAATCTGTTTTTTTTTTCTGTAGAAAGCAAAATGAAAATGAAAAAACAACAAGGTAAATGTTAACATTTATTAGTTTTCTAACTGATTTCTAAAGTAAATTAATAGTTCACTCACTGAATCATTTACTCACTCTTATGTACATTTACATCTATACATTTAGCAAATGTTTTCCTGTCATGTAATTTCAGTCCCATTTTTCCTCTTTGCCACACAAAAGGAGATGTTGTGAGGATGTTCATCCTTCTCTTTTCCATACAACGAAAGCAGACAGTAACAAAGTAGTTCATGATATCCATCTCCTTTTGTGGTCTACAGAAAAAAACGGTGGGTTTCGGAACAACGTGAATGTGAAGTAAATGATGACAGAAGTTTAATTAATGGGTGAATTAAAAATACGGCATGCAGTTGCATAAAACAATGGTATAAACATCATTCAATGTAAATTGTGATAATCGTAATTAATAATCGCAATTACAATTTCAAGGTTTTGTCATAATCGTGCAGCCCTAACTAATACTGTGAGTCATGGTTGTGAGAATGTAAATATAGATTAAAATTACTATTAAAGGAATGCAGTAGTAGCATGCTGTTGATTACCACAGAAAATCATTTTGGCTGGTATTTCAGTCAGTACATAAAAAACAGCAGAAATCGTATTTACAATGAAAGCCATTACTGTCAAAGGAAATATATGTAAGAAATAAATGATTTGTTTTCAGTTCAGGCAACATGAAATTAAATTGAAAATTTTGACATTACAATAAAAGTTACCCTTCCCACATGTTTTATGTTTGCATGTATTCTCTGACCTTCCTATCTTATGTACTCTCAGATAGGCACTTGTCATGCAAGGACAACTTTCAAAAACAAATTATATCTAAATTTCCCAAATTTGAATGAAACGAGAGTTCACAACCTCACTGAACCAAAACAGGGACTTGCAACAGGTTTGCGGTTAAAAAAAAGTTACATGTCCAAGAAATCTGTTTAAAGCTATTTTTAATTGACATCCAAGATTACACAAATGGGAATATTTATTTGAATGTAACCCTGGTGCATGACATTAAACATAATCCTAATATAAATTTAGTTCTACTCTATTTGAATTGCAAACAGAAAGCTAAACAGGGTAGATGATGACAGGTAGATACAAGATCTGAGATCTGATTTGGGGCACCTTAATATCTCATTATTGTCTAAAGAGTGTAAAGTAAGCTCATTTGAACTCATAGAGATATACATTCCTGATCAAATAAAATGTCACAATGTACAGATAAATCGTACACAGAATACTGGGACTTTTACACTGTAGAGGTATGTCAATGTTCTTCATTGCGACGTCTATCTTTGAAAGTTTGATTTGTCAGAATGTAATTATACAGACAAGAAATGTGGCTCCAAGCCACTGGTGTAAACAAGGCTGCTTTGCCTAAATCAATATTCAGGTCAGGTGTGCATGTTTTACTAGCAGAAATAATAGGATGAAATCAAACTTTAATGATGCACTTCTGATGAATGCAATGAAAACCTACAACAGCTGATACTGTCTAAGAGGATAGGATAAGAAAACAGCAGATTTGGTATTCATATGTAAATATCAATAGTGAACTTAGAGGTTTGCATTATCAGACTATTATTAAATAAAACCTTGAATAGCACAATTATCCATAAATTAATTGCACGTTATCCCTTCTTTTGTCCTAAGAAACTGCATTCACCTGTGATCTTTAGTTTCAATTTGACAAGCATCGAAACCCGTTAAAAACACATGAATTCGTAATGTGAGTACAACGGATTTGAAGACCCATTAATTAAGAAATTATTTTTTTATGGTTTTAAAGTACCACATTGTTGTTTTATTCTTGTTAAATCTTAGAAAATTGATGGAGTATTACAATTCGTCTAAGAACTTTTTTTATGCTGATTATATTCATTCACTTTTGGCATTTCATATCTCAAACTTTATAGCAATTTCTGTATTAACTTTGATGTTAGATAATAAACTGTATACAACTTAAAGGGGTCATATGATGTTGCTAAAAAGAACATTATTTTGTGTATTTGGTGTAATGAAATGTGTTTATGCTGTTTAAGGTTCAAAAAACACATTATTTTCCACATACTGTACATTATTGTTTCTCCTCTATGCCCCGCCTTTCTGAAACGCGTTGATTTTTACAAAGCTCATCGGTCTGAAAAGAGAGGTGTGCTCTGATTGGCCAGCTATCCAGTGCGTTATGATTGGCCGAATACCTCAAGCGAGTGACCTAAATGTTACCCCCCATATCATACTGTGATGCCCTGTCCGGCCGGACCGACGAGACAAAAAACATTAAAACCCATTATAAACGAGGCATTTGTTGCATCCAGTGGGGACATAATTACGGATTATAATGACTTATACTGTCTTTTTCCGCACTGCATCGTATCGCGCCGCGTAAACATAAAACCATGTCTGCATTTGTGATCGGAGAAATGACAAACAACAAGTGCTACTCTACACTGC
>NW_015542477.1:2143719-2174365 GCF_001515605.1 Sinocyclocheilus anshuiensis
TAGTTTCGCTTTCACAACGAAACACAGCATCTTCACGAGATGGCGGCAGCAACAATACTACAGCGAGAATAAAAGTTACGCTCTTTCTTTGCGTGAACATTTGGGCGGCGTTATGCAAATCTTCCCACATGGTGACGTAGACATCTGGGGGCGTGTTAGAACGAGACGTTTTAGGTAGGCGTGGCTGACTCTTAACTTTTATAAAGAATGTTTGGATTTGAGACTTTAGTCTTTGCAACTTTACAGATCTTCTTTATGCACCAAGAGCTTGTAACACTTCAAAGAGAAAGGAAAAATTGAAATCGCATCACATGACCCCTTTAAAGCTACAATTTTGGTTTTACATTACAATTTAATTAAAAATATATATATTCAAAATCTGCATGAATTGCTGAAAGGTCCAAAGCTTGTAACTGTTTTTTGAAATACAAGTCAAAAATATCAGATATCACACTTTTTGAATAGTTATTTTTATAAACCCAAATTGATTAAAATCAGAAAATCTGTTTTAGAAATTCATGACAATGTCATCAAGCCTGGCTCCAATACCAAAAACAATGTGGTATTTATAGTCTATTCTTTACAGATTACAATGGAAAGGTTAAAGGAATAACATGCTATGAATTTTATAATTTGCCATTATATGATGGTCAAAAGTACAATTTGTTATTGATGCAGTCATTCAGGAAAGTAGACCATGTTTGAACAGACTGGCCTTTTTGCATGATAAAAGGTTGAAGAATGAATATGTGTTTTGTCTCGGATTGAGCACAACCCAATAAGCAGGTGATTATGTACAGACACGAGCTTAAAATCTGTGATGTAATGAGCGTTTGATCCGTGATGTTAAGGCATCAGATCCCAATTAGTCTGTGAAGAGATATAACAACTGATGAAGGGGAAAAACACATGGCATGAAGTTAAGGCGTACTTACAGAGCCACAGAATATGGAAATACGGTATTTGAAAGATGAGGATGGATCTGTCAGTCAGGCTGTATCATGCGATGAAGATGACCTACAAAGTAAAACAAAAAAACACTGTGCCCTCAGTACAGGAATAAATCGTCGAAAGCAAAGCCAAATGCACCACATAACGTTGCCCCGAGTCCGACCTCATCAGTCAACAACATTTTAAATGTGTTGTGGATTAGTTGGGCATACGTGCACTGCTCCAGCTTCAAACTAAGGTGGCACGTCCGGGGTTGTTGATGAAGCATAAAGTTATGACATAGCTCACAGCATATATTGAATTCATTCAAAACCACTTCAGTTATGGCAAGCTGTTGTAACATTTATTCATTACCAGGTATAGTATTTACCAATACTTATTTTTTAACGTTACTAGTACAAAAATCAACACAATGACTTGCAGCAACAAAGTAAATGGACATCAAATAGTCCAATAATGACTAGTATCTTTTTTCAATTTAACTCATTAATTTGATACTAGGAACCGTTCATTAGACATTCGTTCTTATTCCAACAATCACTAGTATCTATAATTTAGCCACTTACTAACAGATGCTAGTATTACTAGATGCTAGCCTAGTACTATCTAACAGAGACAAGTAGCTACTAGTAAACAAACAACTTACTAAATCGATACTAGTAAAACTTGATTAAGTACAATATGAATATATACAAGTCAGAAACAAATAGCTGATATAAAAAATATTTGCAATAAACATTAGTGACCAATTAGAATATATTGGAATAATTACTAGTTTATAATTAATAATAAAACACTTCTAATGAATAAACTAGCAACTAGGGATGTTCATTTTAACCAGTTAACCGACCGTAAGAATTTTGACCGATTAATACATTCAGTTAAATGGTTTAAAAAGTCATTTAATTATTTATCTTTTCAGTAATTTATCAAAATATTTAAAAAGTTTGCTGCATGGTTAAAATATGCTACGCGTATAAAAAAAAATTGTTTTTAGGGGGAAAAAAAACATAAATCGCATATAAGTCGCATTTTATTATTTAATTCAGAAATAGCCTAGACCTAATGCCGACACGAAATGTTTACAAACATTATGATAAACACTGTAAACAAATCCTTTCAATTAACAGTAGCCTATTTTGAAAAGAACAAGAATTAAAAATATAAGAAGCTATAGCAATATAAACGACAAGCCAAAACGAATTAATTTAGGATAAAACTAAACTGAAACCAACGTTGGATCTCTCATTCGACACAAAATCAAATGTTTTCGTATTCGCAATGTATTTGAATGGCAAATTATTATTTATTATGTAGCCTATAGGCTTCACTCGCGTTCCAATATCCACGTAAAACAAAATGTTTTGCATAACATCACGGCGGTGCGGTGATAACACTTAACGGCACAGATTTTACTACATATTTTTTACTACATAGTTTTTTTTCCATATGTTTGACTGACTGTATTTTATTATGATAATGAACAGGCTGCATTGTCAAGGTAACAATGCTTACCTGTGTCTGCGCATGCGGCGCCGGCGCAATCACTTGAGTTTTTTCCTTCCATAAATAATGTTTTGATATATTAAACATAAAACGTTGAATACTGATACTTGAAATTATTTAAAACATGAAAAAAATAAAAAATAAATAAATAAATAAAAAAGAAAAAGCCAAAATTTGAAATTAAAACCGCCAGCAGGTGGCAGCAAATCACTGTTAATAAGTGAGTCATTGCGATTGAACCGAATCATTTAAACGTTTGATTCATTCAAGAACGAAACACCATCATGTTGCTCAGAGACACAAAACAGGCTGTGGCTGTATTCGGAATGATTTTTGTTGGCGAAATAGAGAAAAAACAAGCAATATGGAGTCTAAAACGTAAGTCTCTTAATTAACTCATTGTTTATTGAATTCAATGTCACATTTGTAATCATGGTAATTTTTGGAGAAAAACGGCACTCTCCGTGTGAAATTGAATAACTATATGAAGTGGTATAAATATATACATTTTCTGCCATCATGTCTTGAATTTGTGATCATTCTAAATGCATTTTAATAGACTGAATCATGCAGTGAAAGAAAACACATTAAATGCGCACACGCACTAGTCTAGACTTCACGTAATGTATGCGTGCGCTCTGTAGGGATGTTTTGAATGGTTTTTGCAAAATACTCGATAATGTCAAATCGCACATCGTTAAAACAACAATTACGAAATTATCGCAGACGATATATATCGCACACCCCTAGATGTCGCTTATCATATGAGATAAATATGAGCCAAAAACTCATACAGGGGTATTTTTTGCCCCAATATCTTGAATTTTAGAGCATAACTTCGTTTATGGAGTTGTTGCTCTGCATCATATTTGTCAACAGTCAACTGTATGAACTGTAAGATGACGTACAGGTCTGGGTGCGGGGCCAGTGCGTTAACAGCGTTAAAATGTTTTAATCGCGTTATTTTTTTCATAACTAATTCATTAATTTAATGTGTTAAACTGACAGCCCTACATTAAATAAATACGTTTTACCAGGTTAATGTTGAATATTAGTAACTCAAACCTTTTTATCTAAACCTCTCTGCTTAACCATCAGTCACACACATCCACCATGTTTGTAGTTTTTAAACACTAAATAACCGAAATGAACATCCCTACTAGCAACTTAGTTGCATTCCATAAGTCGATGTACTGGTTAGTTGCTAGTCGCCGTTCTTAGTTCTGGTTGATCTAACATGGTAATGAACGTCACTACTGCTAAAATGTAATTTAAAGGGTTAGTTCACCCAAAAATGAAAATTCTGTCATTAATTACACACCCTCATATCGTTTCAAACCCGTAAGACCTTCGATCATCTTCGGAACACAAATTAAGATATTTTTGATGGAATCTGAGAGCTGTCTGACCCTGCATAGACAACGTATGCTGTTCTGTGTCAGCTGCGTCACACGGACACGCTGTTTCCGTTCAGATCAAATCACAACAACGTAGAAAACAGATCCGGCATGACGCAGCTGACACAGAACAGCATACGTTGTTTACGTCCAGTGGATATTCTCCAAAATGGCACCAGGGTGATGCGGAGGAGACGAATTGTTGAATAAAGTCGTTTTTTTTTCTTATGCGGAGGAGACGAATTGTTGAATAAAGTCGTTATTTTTTTTCTTTTGTGCACAAAAAGTATTCTCGTAACTTCGTATAATTGCGGTTGAACCACTGATGTCACATGGATTATTTTACCGATCTCTTTGCTACGTTTCTGGACTTGGGAACATTTCAGTTGCGTTGCTGTCTATGCAGGGTCAGACAGCTCTCAGATTCCATCAAATATATCTTAATTTGTGTTCCGAAGATGAACGAAGGTCTTACGGGTTTGAAACGACATGAGGGTGAGTAATTAATGACAGAATTTTCATTTTTGGGTGAACTATCCCTTTGAAGTCATATGGCAGTGCGGCAATCTATCTGTGCCAAGACCACAAACGCAAGGCTATATGGGTCAACACACACAATCGTCATACAACACACGTTTTTAAATTTTAAATCATCCCTATATGAGGTCAGAGACATCAGAAAATCACTGTCTGCAAGGATTACCTTGCGCCCATCTTGACAATGTTTGCTAGCTGACGAGACAAAAATGTAGTCGGCATGAAATTAAACTTCACCTTCTCTAAATGCATGTTACAGATCTTATTGAAAACTATTCATCTGTACGTGTTTCAGTTTTTCTGACCTTTTGATGTTCAATCAAAACACAATAACTGGATCTTCCCTCAAAACGGCATATTTGTCTCTGGTGAAGCATACCGGACTTCTCCAATCATTTAGTCCACTTAAACCCGTTCCTGCAAGATCATGTTCATCTGCATCCACTTTTGAGCAAAACACCCACATCTTAAAATTCAATAAGCAACCGATGGATTGAACCAACTCCCCATCCATATGTTTTTATTTCCAGCGTATGTCACAATACGGATGAAAAGATCTGTCACTACTGTTCCATTGTGATTTCTTTTTTTAACTTTGACAACATCAGTGAAAGGTTGCTGACACTGAGAGCGTTTAAATCGGTGAAGGTCATGGAGTTGCTGTATTGTTGGTTTCCAGTCGGCGGTCCTACTCCAAACTCCTACTGATAGTCGGTGCATCACATCGCTGCTCGTCTGCATAAAATGGAGCTCTTCTCAACTTTTCTCATCGCCAATGGTCATAAACACTCATGTTGAATGAATGACTTCCTGTTGCTCTTCCACTGCAGATCTTTGTCAGTGTGAACACCGTTTTATTGACATACATTTACATCTAATGAATAGTTACTTGTGAATTAAAACAATACTACATATTAATCAAGACGCAAGATGTAACAACTGTTAACAAGGCTTGCCATACTTCGGCTCGTTCACGTAGGTCTTATTAAAGCACATCCGACACAGTTTCGTCGAGTGTATGTACGGTATATACAGTATTGCAGCGTTTAGTTTTCAGGTACAGCCTGAGAGCGGTGCTCTCTCCGTGTGTGTCTCTGCAGAACTCTCGATCCCCTAATCAAGAACTCCACTAAGCACCATGTCGACGATACCCTCCGATTATTTAAGCCATCGAGCTCATTTCCAAACTCGCTTGACCCTTTATTTGAACTGTGCTCGGTTTGCATCTCGGTGCAAAATGTCGATCTGGGCTCTGACAAGACAGACAGCCGAGAGTCCATCTTGCTTTGGGGAAGATGAAGTATAAATCTCACTCCTGTCAAACTCCGCCAGGGCATTTTCAGAGAGAGATCCCCCTCCACGAGCTTTCATTACTTAAACTAGGGGTTTTCGGGGCAGACTTTTCAGATGAGACGGTTTTGTGCTCGGGTTTCTCGCTCCGTTTAGTCAGACAGAATAAAAGTAGCTGGCTAGCCTGCTAGCCCCTGTGATGCGAGATTGCTCTAGCTCGCCTGAACGTGTCATTAGCAGACACATATGCAATAATCGCACGGTCGGTCGTACATGTTAAATCGTCGCGGATTTCACAGAAACCCTGATGTTCGGTGAGCGCAGGTGTCAAACACGCCTAACGCCAAAGTTGTTTATGCCGAAGCACAACAAACTGGCACGAATTTCGCACTGTCTAAGCGCGAGCTCCCGATCAATCGGAACTCGGGGCTTTTCGCACACAAAATATGTCCAAGTTTTCAGTTATCGCGGCATCTGTGAACGCAAACTTACCCCTGAAATCCGGTCGAAACGCCAGGGCCTTCTCATTCCAGCCTCAAACTTATTGACACATCAGAACAGTTCTGCACTGGCCGTCCGTACAGTAGCCCCACAGACACTTATATTATTTTTACCGGATGCTTGGAAAGGAGCAACACCGCAGCGTGAATTCGACAACTACATCACAATCGCACCGATCACTCCGAAAACGAATAACGGTGGCGGCCGAACGCCACTTTGGTATCGCTACTTTCGTTTTAGGCGAACAATTTTCTCGGTTTGTTTTCTCTCGCAGCCCTCCTCCCCCTCCGTGCGTTCAAGTGTTCTCATTGACTTGCTCTGTTATGAAGCCCGTGTGCTCTGTGTGGATGTTCACAGCGCTGGACTCACTGGCCTACCGTGTCACATCTTCATCATCATCATCATCGTCATGTTGGAAAATTCAGTTTAATATTCTGTTTTATAACAGTGTATTATAACGTTGTAGCTGCGTTCTAGCTGGATCACCTGAAACACGCTTGACTACCTGGTAACTGGTTTGCTGCTGGTTTACAAGCTTTGACCAGCTAACGACCTTCGCAGACCAGAACAAACACAGAAACTCCCAAACGCATCTAGTTTCAATTTGTGGCTGTTCTGGATTGACTCATATCAACTCATCATCACAACTAGCTAGTTGACCAGCAGTGTTGGGCAGTAACTAGTTACTAGTAACTTAGTTACTGTAATAATATTACTTTTTGCAGTAACGAATAGTGTAACTAATTACAAATACGATTTCAGTAATAATATTACAGTTACCATCCATAAAACAGCAGTTGCTTTTGATGCCTCAACCCCGCTGATTTAAAATCCAACAATCAAATAATTCCTAGATTTATTTTCATAATTTTCATGACTCGCACAAGCATGTGATGTCCCCAGTGCAGCAGGCAAGCCTGGAATATGGAAAAGCTTACATTCAGCAGATAGAAATATTGCATTATATTGATTTTGTCAGAAAAAAGATGATCTGAACACTGTTGTGTAAGTTGTGGCTGTACTTTACTCTGGCATTACATCCCACCCACACCCCTCTGATCAGCATGTGGTACATTATATTATTATAATTACAAATCTTTTTGGAAAATCAAACAGTTTCTTACAAACTTGTGTGATTTGATAAAATAAATAATGAAATATAATCGTATATGGGTAACGGAGAAATTTACAATTAGCTTCAAGCTACACATGACAATTAATGAGATTAATACGACACTTCTGCTTGAATGTCACTATCAGTCACTATTGAGTGTTTGTAATAACTTCTGACTGCGATCCAATGTGGATTTTGGTCAAATGATGAGGCAGAAATATGTTGTTAGTAACATTCTAGAAGAATTTTATGTGGAAGATACACAGTTACAACTTCTGTGGGGCGTGAAGAAAAAGTAATGTAACTAGTAATATAACTAATTACTATTGCCAGAAAGTAATAAGTAAAGTAACAATATTACTTTTGAAAGGAGTAACTAGTAATGAGTAATATATTACATTCTTTGAGTAACTAGCCCAACACTGTTGACCAGTCACCAACCTCACATCACCAGCCGATAACTAGTTTGTTGCTGGTTAAAGAGTTTAATTATAATCTTATTTCAGCTATAAACCCGCTACCATGTTCCAAAACACATCTAGCTAGTTTGTGCACAGCAGTTCTGGACTTACTTAACAGTCATCATCATCATAACATGCTGGTTGACCAGACACTCATTTTCAAAAACTAGCTTGACTACCTCACATGACGAGCCGGTAACTGGTTTGTTGCTGGTTAAAGACCTTAATGTCCATCTTACAGTATGTAAGCTAGAAACCAGCAACTATGTTTCAAAACACACCTAGTCAGTTTGTGAAAAGCTATTGGCTATTTTTGACTGACTATCTCATCATTATCATAATTAGTTGGCTGACTGGTAAACAGATTCTAAAAACCACCTCACATTACCAGCTGGTAGCTGGTTTGTTGCCGGTTAAAGATTTTAATGACCCGTCTTATATCAGCTAGAAACTAGCTACCTCCTCCAAAACACATCTAGTTAGTTTGTGCACAGTTTGTTGCTGTTTTGAACTGACTGACTATCTCATCATTATCATAATTAGTTGGCTGACTGGTAAACAGATTCCAAAAACCACCTCACATGACCAGCTGGTAGCTGGTTTGTTGCTGGTTAAAGAGCTTAATGACCATCTTACACCATCTGCAAAAAGTAGCTACCATGCTCCAAAATAAATCTAGTTAGTTTCTGCGCAACATGTGGCTGTTTTGGACTGACTTGACTATATCATCATTATCAGAATTAGCTGGTTTACCAGTAATCAGGTTCCGAAAACCACCTCACATCATGATCAGCTGGTAGCTGGTTTGTTGCTGGTCTACCAGCTTAACTTCCATCCTAGACCAGCTAGAAACGAGCTACCATGTTGCAAAAACCTGCTTGACCACCTTAAGCTGATAAGAGCAACTTATAGCTGGTTTGTTGCTCATATACAATTGACCATCAGCTATTAAACAGGTACTGCTCCAAGACACATCTGGTTAATTTGTGCACAGTGGACAGACTGGACTACACATTATATTATCATTTTTTATAATTAGCTGGTTGACCAGTCACCATGTTCCAAAAGCCAGCTTGACCAACTCATGTGACCAGTCTGTAGCTGTTTTTGCTGGTTCGAGCTTATCAAGCCAACAATGTTGCAAAAAGATGCTTGACCACATTAAGCTTGTAAAACTGACTAGTAGCTGGTTTGTTGCTGGTCTAACTTGGTCCACCAGCTTAATGGCCATCTTAGACCAGCTAGAAATGTTGCAAAAATCTCCCTGACCACCTTAAACTGGTATGAACGATTGATAGCTGGTTTGTCGCTGGTCTAAGATGGTACAGCAGTTTAGACTAGTCACCTTGTTTCAAAACACGCCTTTAATTTTAAACCCGATTTATCAACACGGTTTAAGTCAAGCCATGCTGCCTAAACTTTTGTGCTGCATTTAAGTTGATTTACAGCACCTACTTCTAAAGGATGACACCACCATGCTGGGAATGCTTTTCTGATCACAGACTCACTATGAGCTTCCTGGATTTTGTATATTAGTGTCAGATCGGCGTCGCGCTGGTAAAATAAAGTCTAACAGTTCTTGTGCGTCGTCACTTACCTGCAACAGGCCCCCAAAGTGACTTAACGGGTCCGTTGTCCACCTCTCAGACCTCTTCGATGGTGTCTTTTTCTGTTCACTTTTTTTTTTGCAATACAGTCTACTGTACATGCAGTGAGTGAAAATATAGTTTTCATGTAAGGACAGTTGTGATTGGCCGCACGCTTGATTGACTGCCCGAAACAACCACTCAGAGTGCGTGAAACATTTCGGTACGGTTCCGAGATAGAGAGATTAAAACCACATATTCATAATGTCCTGGACATTCATATAACACGCAAAACACACAATAGTTACAGAAGAAGTGTGCACTATCATTCATTAGATCAGCAGGTGCTGTGAATTTATCAATATAGAGACGCCATCGAGAAAAGAGAGCGAGTGTGACATACGCTTCGGAACAATCCCAACACGCACTAAACAGTCACCGGGTGCAAACGCACATTAGTGCACAACGTTGATGTGTTTGCCCTTCACTCACTCTTTGTATACGACTGTTGAAAGCTCAGTATGTTTAGAATACGATATAAAGCCATATGTGTGTTCATTCGTGTCACAGCCTCCTCGTACTCTCACATAGGCACATAGTGCACTGTTTTCCTGTCTCGTTTGCCCTCTTTATGAGCTTTTCATGCGATGGTTCTACGTGCTAACATGAGAGTGGACATCGCATTATCACGTCTACATATCACTTTGGTCACACATGAGCTGTAATAAAACAAGCTATTTGTGTTCATGATTATTTATGACGTTGATACTGATGAATGAAGATGAGGAAGAGGAAGAGGGGGTCAACAGAGGCGGAATCATACCTGAGCGACACGATGCTTTTTACAAATAAAGTTAATACTTTTCTGTCAATCTTTCGTGTAATTCGAAATTTAACCCTGTCCCTGCTGAAAAAACAGCGTGTACTAGCCTAAACTGGTTCTTCGTTTTTTCACCCAGGCTGATCAAGCTAGTCTGCTTTTTTGTTTTTTTGAGCACTTTTCTACTAGTCTGTAAATCAGCTTTAGTAGCTGAGCACCAGCTTGGCCAATCTAGAGACCATATTAAACCAACTAAGACCAGCAAAATCACTTTAGCAACTTTTTTAGGTTATAAATGTGTGTGAAATCGTATAATAGGCTAGTTAATTATTAATAATTATTAATTTGTCAAATTTATTAGATTATTTATATATTTTCTCTTTTATTTTACAAGATTATTGCCATTTCTTTCTGATGGACTATGACTGCAAGTTATAATGTAATGTTTAAGTGTAGGAGGGTGAGTGACAAATGTGACGATTAACTGACTTAAATTCTGTCAGGACCACTATCATCAAAGATGATTGACAATTAGCATACAGTTTGGATTTGCGGTATGGTTCCGTTCTGGGCAAGAACTCCCTGCGCATCCATGCAGCCAAGCATGGATGAGAGCAGGGAGAGCAGCAATAACCCCCCAGGGTAAACAGAACAGAACCAACATAAATGTATTGCAGATATTGTTAAAGTTCAATAATTTTATGTACACATTTTAGAATTAGTCTGATTCAAAGGAGAATCAGAAGGCTGAATCCCGACTGACAGAGGAGGAGTTGGGGATGGAGGAGGGTAATTAGCTATTGAGCAATGCAAAAACTGCTGATAATACTGAGGGACCTTATATATGAATGCTTAGATAGGTGTCATATTCCCATAGGTAGATGGGGATCAGCTGAAAGTGAGCTGATGCGAACTTGACTAACGTGACCTGCCAAAACTAATGCTACGCTTGATTTAAATGTACCTGAATCACTCTTATACTTTGTCACTTATGTGTTTATCATATTTTTCTGAGTTATGCAACACAACCACACGAATGCAAAATGTGACATTCTGAATGGAACCAAATGATTAGGCTATTAATTACTGCTTTGTACTGACTGAACAAAACTACCACACAAACCAAAAGAATCAGCCTTAGTGAGTAAATCTAATGGGCCAATCATTAACCTCCTGGTCAGATAAGTTTGATGAGACATTCTGTTCCCACAAAAGTAAAATCAAATCAGCTGTATTTTGATGTTTCATCTTAGTCACATAAAAACCGTATGTGTTGATAGTCGTTTTGTAAAACTGAGCCGTTGAGAGACTGAGAGAGAAAGTAAGTTGAGGAAAATCACATTAATGACTGATCAGATTATTGCTTTCAGTGGAAGTGGCTCAGAAATAAATCAAGGTGTTTGCTTTAGTGGTCTTTATTAACCCTTCAGCAGCCTGTCTTTCATTGTCCTGAGTGATAATAGATCAGAATTCCATAGTCTCCTTTCCATGTGTAAACATCTCCTTTATATACACTCAATAACTTTTGATTTATATCCTGTTGTTTAGGGCTTAAAATGATTTAAATGCTGCATTAGATGAGTAATTGAAAACGTAGTATTATTATCATTACTGAATCACCACTGCATCAGTATTGCAGTATCTGTATTTCTTGACCTAAAATGTCCATTGTACAAGGTTTCCACAGTCATGGAAAAACGGGACATTTTAATGAATTTAAAATTGTTTAATGTAATAAATATGCATTTTATTCTCTTCTGTAAAACCTTTAATGGGCTTAATATTACTTGTGCAAAGTAAAAACTGTTTGCAAAGCAAACTGAATCATTCTTATGAGTAGGTTCTTTTGCATGAACCAGTCAAAGCAGTTCACAGAAAGGTCCGAATGATTCATTAACAAATCAATCTAATTCCATATGTGTTAAAAAAATCCTAATGGTCACAGAAAGGTAATTGAAAACTCAGAAATTCACTTGTGAAAAAAGAGTGCATGTAACAAGATGGGCTTTCTAACATGTATGTTACATTAATGTTTCATTTATGGAGGCCATAAATAATTTATTTTAAAGCTCAAGTAGGCTTTGATTGTATAGCTCAGCAGACAAACCTTCTGCACTTTCTCTACAATGCAAAATAATATTATGTCAATAATATAATCTACAAAGATTGTAACAGCAATAAACATCAGAAAAAATATAAAACACTTCAAATGTTAATATCACATACAAGTTACCTTGATCTTTTGGGGTGGTTCCACCAAATATCTACAACTGAAGTTCATGGCAGAGTTCCACACAATCTGTTCACTGTTTCAAACTATAATTACATGTATAGGAATTAATTTTATAAAACCACACATATGTGCTGTTTCTGTATAAAGACAAATCTTTCTGCTTGAAACAGCAGAGAGCAGCAGAATTGACTGTAATCAAACCATCTTCAAAGCACACGCTCACTGAAGCTGGCAGGTGTGATGCCCCTACATTCAGTTTCTCACATCTCACTTTTGACTCTATAACTGAGGATTTATATTACACACTACAGCAATACTGTAATCGCATATATTAAGGATTATTTTGGGGGGATCAAATGTAACTGTTTTAAAACTTGCATTTGAAAAACCCACTAATCTGTGCTGTAGAGTCAGATCAAAATATGAGCTGTTTTCCTTAAATCAAATTCTTGATGCATACTACACTGATTGTCTGGTGTGCAAATGTAGCGCCCATTTTGCAAAGTATAACATTCCATTCCTCAGGACAAATTACAACATACCCTGACTATGAACAATGAGAGTAAATCAATAAATCAATCAATAGATCCTGTCTATTAATTAAAAGATAACAGTTATGATGATTATTATTATTATTAACAATAATTTGTATTAAAATATTATTTATACACTCTTAAAAAAAAGGGTTCCTTGAGGTTCTATATAGAACCCTGGGGTTCTGTACTTGGCCAATAGAACCTTTTACCAAAAAAATGGTTCTATGTAGAACCCTTGGAGAGCAAAGAACCTTTTTTATTAAAATGGTTCTATAATTCATGTTTTATGACTGAAGTGTAAACTAAAGATTACACAATAATTATAAGCATATACAACACATTCACAAAGCTTTTTGTGTCAAGATACAGGAGAATGACTGCTGTAGTCTAAAACAAGAGAGTCAACAAATATTATCTTGATTTGATCTTTTTTTAATGCAAGTTTGTACATTAGCATGAAACTTATATTTCCTAATACATTATAGTTTGCCTTTTTGACGAATCATTTTGTGAAATAAATAAACTAACCAGGTGTTTTCTTTATTTTGTACCATACCATTATTGTGATGGTTTAATGAATCTAACCCCAAGGGTGTATTAAAAACAAATAATCGTAAAAATGCCCTCTGGTGGCGTATATGTGTTGCATCATCCTTGAATTCCTAAATAGAACCATTTCTTTTAAGAGTGTATTATAAAATATGCATTCAATAATTGACTCTCTGTCTCTTTCTCTCTATATATATTCAATTATTATTATTATTAATAATAATAATAATAATTATCATTATATGAATCCTGCCATGTCTATCTATTACATAATAAATTATTATTAACAAACATGTTTATCAAAAATATTTAAAATATAATGATAGCAATAATAATAATTATTATTATCTAAAATAATTATTATCTCTTGTTTATCTACATCCTATCATGTCTATCTATTAATGGAATCTGTAAAGTTTCAATCTTAGTTTAAGTGAATATATAATATGAATTATATATGAATATATATAAAGTGGGGTTGGGAGGGTGGCTGATATATAACCACGATATGAGACATTTTATACACACACACATACATAGTTATTTTTTATATAAAAATTAAGAAGCAAATTACGAACCATAACACAAATACAATAGATACAAATTAAATATTAAATAAACTCGTTTTTTCTAATACAGTAGATTTAACATGTATACATTTATTTAACATCTTTTGTTGTTTGATTAACATTAATGAGACGACAGGCTGCTGTCCCTTTAAGACCGAATGAATGTAATATACTGACACATATCCGGTTTTCACCCACCTGTTTACGTTCACTTAAGCCATAACCGACTGTATTTACGTGAGATACTCCACACGATGGACGTTTTGACAGCTGTGTGTGTATTTAACTTTTAAAGGGTTAGTTCAAAATTCTATCATTAATTACTCACCCTCGTGTTGTTCCAAACCCGTAAGACCTTCGTTCATCTTCAGAACACAATTTAAGATATTTTTGATTAAATCTCTCTGCTCTCTGACCCTCCCATAGACAGCAAGGTAACTACTACGTTCAAGGTCCAGAAAAGTACCAAGATGATCGACAAAGTAGTCCGTGTGACATCAGTGGTTCAACTGTAAAGTTACGAAGCTACGAGAATACTTTTTTGCGCAAAGAAAACAAAAATAACGACTTTATTCCACACAGTACCATGACGCAAGCGAAATAAAGTAATTATTTTTGTTTTATTTGCGCAAAAAAGTATTCTCGTAGCTTCGTAACTTTACAGTTGAACCACTGATGTCACACGGACTACTTTGTCGATCATCTTGGTACTTTTCTGGACCTTAAACGTGGTAGTTACCTTGCTGTCTATGGGAGGGTCAGAGAGCCCTCAGATTTCATAAAAAATATCTTAAATTGTGTTCCGAAGATGACCGAAGGTCTTACGGGTTTCGAACAACACGAGGGTGAGTAATTAATGATCGAATTTTCATTTGTGGGTTAACTAACCCGTTAAGGCGCAAGGAGAACTGATCGCAGAACTGGGATCGCGCGGCCGATAGAGCGCTTCTCTTGTGTCATTCAGCGTGATTCCGCGTAGGCCTATCTATCCCGCCTTCTCTACTAACTGCAAGTTAATCGACAACGAATTGTGATTGGACGGTAATTTCGTTCTACGACGAGCTTGGCTACCTCGCGTGACAGAACACTTCTACTAGCTACTTGCTCCGATCACCCAGTCGTAAAGAAATGTTAAAATACGGGACAAAATATATATTTTTTCAAAATAAGTCGGGACACTAAAAATAGAACTGAAATACGGGACTGTCCCGGAAAAACGGCACGTCTGGTCAGCCTAATTCTGGAGCATCTGTAGATCAATGGCAAAGAGGCATAAGAGATGTCCTGCTCTTTGGCCTCTTAAGATAAGGAGAAGAGAATCCGTCCATCTCACAGTTAGGCATGTCTGACGGCCTCAGTATATTGGCTAGCTGATGTCTAGTCTCATTACCGAGTCTGATGTATTGAACGTTGATATTTGCCACTCGTGTCTTGTCCGTGGTACATTAGCACTCTCTAGTGAGGGTTAAAATAAGAGCTTCTTGTACCGCGACACCTGCTGCCCTCTGCTGGTCACCTGCTACAGTACAACACCCTTGCAGGTAGGCTATTTGAAATCATCGAGTGTGTTTTAAATATGAATGTAGTTGTCAGAATCCAAATGTATGTATCATAAGGCAAAAATAATGATGATAATAAATCATGATAATAAATAAAAAACAAACAAATGTAATACTAAACATGATCTGGATTTAAAACAGAAGATCACATAAGAAAATAGAGATCGAAAAAGATACATGAAATGAAGGAGTGTAAGAACATTTGGCTGATTTAAGAAGCATCAGTGTGACAGGATTTGAACAGAGGTAAAGTCAGCCCATGCTTGATTGTGATTGGCTGGCTGGGGATTTCTAGGTTAGTGCTGTAGGGTAGAGCTGTCTCACTGTTGAGAGAGAGAGAGAGAGAGAGAGAGAGAGAGACTACAAACCAGCAGAATACCTGAGCTGTGTAAAAGGCTATAGAGAGAGGACGACACCGACAGAGATGGCAGCCGCGAGAACAGAGACTGTGTTCACTGTGCTCACAGAAAGAGCTGGAAACAGAGGAACATTTCTTACTGCACTGTGATTACTATCACAACATTAGAGCTGCATATTTCGCCAAATTCCAACAAATTAAACCGCATTTTATGGCATTACCAAATACAGAAAAATTAAGTAACATTTTAGGGGAAGATTCCAAAATGATCACAACAGCAGCAAGAGAAAAACTGAAGCAAGCAACAAAACTGAAGCAAGAGCATTTCTTACATGTACTGTTGTACAATTTTTTTTTTTTTTTTAAATTATTATTATTTTCTCTTTCTTTTTAACAATGTCTTTAATATTTTTCTTGTTTCTTGTTTGTGGAAAAAAAAAGAAAAAAAAAAAAAAGAAAGTACACGTACTTATTTACTTAATTATTTTACATATCTATTGTTGTTTTGTTTATGTATTATATAATTGTTTATTCCTTATTCATGTAATGGACAATGCTTTGGCAATACTGTGCAAGTCATGCCAATAAAGCTCATTTGAATTTGAATTTGAGAGATAGAGAGAGAGAGAGAGAGAGAGAGAGAGAGAGGCAGAATACAGTCAGTATCAATCCAGTGGAGCTTGAGATGTGCAGTTTGCTTCATTAAAGTTACAGAACTCTTTTCATGGCTCTTGTCCACCTTATTTGGACCGCAGAGCTGAGCTATTTCTTTTGAATGTGTGAGACTTCCGATTCATTAGCCACTAGGTAAATAAACAAGAATAACAAAGTGCAGTAAACTGTAAAACTATTTGCCCTACAAACGAGTTTATGTTTATTATAATGATATGATTATATGATGATAGCAATAACCAGGTTGCAATATCAAATAGCATAACAGACTGTTTCTGTACAGGTGAAATGAGTGGAAGTGAATGACACTGAAAGACTCAAAATTAAGGTGGATAAGATTGCTAGAATGCAAGGTGAAGGTGTTTCAGATGATTTTGGAGGAATCATTTTCTGTACTAAGGGCTCTGAGGGGCCTTCCTGCTAGGCGGCCCTCTCATTTAGGTTAATCTGTTTCTGGATGGGTCAAGCTGGAAAGACACACTTGGGGTTGCGCTGATTATTAACATAAAAAGAGGGATTACACGATAATTGTCCGCGCTGTGAAGGCCGCCTAATTTAGCATCTGGGCTGTGAGATTTGGTCCTCCAGTGTGCGATTGGATTCATGCAATGCCGTAGTTCTAGTTAATGACTGTAGTGGGTCTTGTGCAGATAAACACCATCGCTTACAGCAGGGGGCAGCTGGCATTTATGGCAGGGGAGACGAGAGGTGAGAGCTAGTGGGCAGAGAGATTTGAAATGGAGATTCTCTGTGTGTGCTGCTCTCTCTGCTCTCTTGCTGCTCCCCTGGCGGTCCCGTTTATCTCACACTAACGAGCTTCAGAGCCACTGAAGTAGACACAGTCCCTCTTCACTTACTGGTAGGCCTCCGTCCCTCCGACTAGTGTGAAGATCTGTCAGTTATGCAGCATGAACATGGTCGGGTAATAGCATGATGTTGCTTTTCAGTGGTTACCTACACAAAGTTCACAGAATGTTTGAAACAAAAAACTATATTTTTTGCATTTTGTGTAAACTCTTCCTAAATGAATGAATTAAAGAAGATATTTGCTAAAAAAAATGTATATAACGGTTAGTTCTGATACTTATATATATTGAATATGAATTGTTGATCAGCATTACTTTCTTAGTAAGTGACTATGGCTTCATCTGAAATTGCATGCTTACTACAGTATATAGTAGGCGAACAGTATTTTCAAATTAAGTGTGTTTGAATTCATAGTCATATAACAGGAGGCAAAAAGTACCCAGATGACCTACTATTTCCAGTGAGATTCTGAAGTGTGCCTAAGATGGATTTTTTTTTTACAAAGAGGTTCCATAATTTTCATCACAATGCCAAGAAAACTAGAAAATCCAAACCAGATTCACGTTTTTGGTCAAATGCCCAGAGCTACTGCAGTTACACAAAACCATGATGCTCATAAACACACTATTTTTCTCTCCAAAGGGTCAAATCGCATGCGAAAATCACAAATTTTTTTTGGTCAAACATTTGGGACTGAACAGGCCTTGACTCAACAAATCATTCATTCAAACAATTCGTTAAAAACACTGATTCGTTCAGGAACAAAACAGTCATTACAAAAGTTCTGTTGAATGTTTCATCTCATTTGTTTGCCTACTGTTTTTTGAATACTATGAATTTTGGACATACTCTTTTGGTGTACTGTTTTTTCACATACTATAGGGAAGTATTCAATTTCAGACGCAGTGACTGACTCATTCAACCAATTCGTTCAAATCACTGATTCATACAGGAATGAAACACCACACAGAGTGTTGCTCAAAGATGCTTTGTTCCTGGAGCAAAACAGATTTAGTAACTGGTAATATTGTGCCTAAAATATGTGTAATCTATTTCATATTTATTGATGTAATCAATCAGGCCAGTGTTGTCATGGAATACCACAGCCACTTTTACAGGACTAGACTCTCGAACATTTGTTTAATAATGGCACTTATGTGTTTACATTCGCTGTTACTAGTTATATGAACAAGATATTGTAATTAATTAAATGCGGTCCTGGAGTACAGGGTCAAAATATTTAATGTTTTAGGGCAGGCTGGTATGCTGATTTGCAAGGGTTTATTATGGAACTTCAGGCAGTAGCTTAGTTGAGGTTGCAAGACAAATATAAATACATATATAGACATTTTATTTGTTGTCACAAAACTGATAATAAAATGTGTAGAATTACAATATATAAAAATGCACTTTTCTAAAGCATTACATCTATGTTTAATTGGTTAAAGAATAAATAATCATAAATAATTATTTAAAAAAAAAATTAAATTGAACAAAATAATTATAAAGTAAAAAAATGACATTTTTAATGCCAAAAATACAATCACAAAATATAAAATCATAAATATAACAAATACAAATAAGTATAGAACTGGTAGAATATTACATAACATATCAAGGGATATGTAATTTAAATAAATGCATGTAAATAATTTAGTTCACTGGGATTCAACTGACAAAAACGTTTGCTCAACATTATCTTCTAGACAGACAGTTACTTACAGTAGATATTAAAAAAGGGCTTTGCAGTAATGTTGTATGTCCAGCAGGTGGTGGTAGTATACATTATATTTTACTCTATACTTAAGATGTCCACGGAGATGACATAGATTTATATGTAAAAGCTGAAATGCTAACTGTAGAGTTTAAAAACATTTAAACGACATAAAAAGATCAAACACATCTTCATATATTTTTCACTTTCCATCTGTGATGAACCAACCCAGAATGTATCTGTACAAAATAACTCTTAGCTTGAATCTTTAATCATTCCAGTTCTAGAACTCACACTCTGTTGCATATGAGGTATATCAGGAACAGATCCTGATGCATCAAGGACAGAAGATCAGGCCTGTGACATTTAGATCAGACGGAATGACACGACCAGATCTCTCAACTCTCTCTCTCTGCTCTCCTGTAGAGACGGATCATCTGGCAGACAGTGTGCGGCAGGGAGAGCCTCAGGCCCGATGGAAATGGGGAGATAATGTGTTTAGCATCAGATCTCCTGCAGAGGAAGCACTGCATCAGAGCGATTTGATTAGGCCTTTCCCAAACAATCCCATTGATCAGAGTCATTATCTTTACTTAGATTTATGTTAACCAACAGGAAGCCATTACGTTGGGTCAACACAATACGTCGAAGAGGACTCAGCACAGTATCATGTCCCATTTCTAATGATGATGAATTGTAAGAGAGTAAATGAAAGACACTGAGAGGGATGACAATTGTGTTGACCTAATGTGTGTTCATTGATCAAAAAGTCCTACTGTCTTTAAAGGACTTGCACTATAATAATTTGATCTTGCGTTTATGTAATACTAGCGTTTACGTGCACATTCATATGTGCATCCTGTGAGTAAGAAGCGCAGGCATGCGTAAAACTGCCTTTTTAGGACATTTACACTACCGGTGAATAATTAAATTATTATATTATAATATAATAATAATATAATTATAATAATAATTGAATAATTTTATTTGATCAAAATACAGTAAAACAATAATATTGTGAAATTTTATTACAATTTAAAACAACTGTTTTCTATTTTAATATATTTATTGTAATTTAATGAATTTTCAGCATCCATCACTCCAGTCTTTAATGTCACATGATCCTTCAGAAATCATTCTAATATGCTGATTTAGTGTTTAAGAAACGTTATTTTAAAAAAAAATTATTATTATCATTGTTGAAAACAGTGTTTGCTGCTTATTTTTTATTTATTTTGTATGGAAACCATACAAGACTTTTTAAAGGTTTCGGGTAAGTAATATTTAAGAAATTCATACTTTTATTTAACAAAGACACATTAAATCGATTAAAAGTAACAATAAAGACATTCATAATATTTTGTAAGATTACTATTTCAAATAAATGCTGTTCTGTTGAAAAATATTTCCACAAAAATATTAGGCAGCAGCTGTTTTCAACATTGATAATAAGATACTATTATTAATAACTGAGCACCAATAATAACAATTTCTAAAGGATCATGTTACACTGAAGACGGAGTAATGGTTGCCATGAAAGGAATAAAGTGCATTTTAAAATATATTAAAACAGACAAAAAGTTTGTTTTAAATTATTAAAATATTTCACAGTATTACTGTTTTTACTGTATTTCTGATCAAATAAATGCAGCCATTGTGAGTATAAGAGACTTCTTTAAAAAACATCACAAAATTGTAATTATTCCAAACATTTGACTGCTATGTGATATATATCTCATTAAAATGCTCCTTGAGCAATCCAGACTTCCTGATCTCGAACTGATTTGATTTTGATGTCACGTTTGTGAGAAAGTGCCTCTAAGGTGCCTGTTTGAGTGATTCGTTTAATGTGACATCTCTTAGTGTAACATTACATCTCATTTTCACATTCTGATGAAGCCATTGACTATGAATCACGCTAGCGTTGCTCTCAAGACGTGAGAGACGTTTTCAGAGTCTATGCCAGGAAGTGGCTTTGCTGAAAATAAAAATACGCAGGTTTTGTGAGAAACGTCCCCTTGTGTGACACGTCGAGTTGTTTGAGGTAACGTAAAAAGACATAAACACAAGACAGGGCACATCCTACTACTGAATAAATGCTTTTGGCATTTTGGCCCCCGCAGGCAGATTGATCTCTTTCTTTTCCTCTCACATCAGAGATATGGACATGCTAGTCAGCATAATTTGATTTGGGCTGGGAGCCATTTCCTGTGGAAGTGGACACTGAAAGAGCGAGAGTCTGCACCCAAGTAGTCTTAGTAGACCGAATTGAGCCTGACATTGTCATAGAGCCTATTCTAACACTTGTAAAATGCTTCTCAGGTGTTTCGCCACCCATGCGGAAATATACAGCGCGTTATATCAGCTGAAACATGATGTGTAATAAGCAGTACAGAATATATACAGTATATATATATAAGCAGTACAAATATACGTTTGGGGTCAGTAATGTATTTAAAGTATTTAAAATGTAATGTATTCCTGTGATGGCAAAGCTGAATTTTCAGCAGCCATTACTTCAGTCTTCAATGTCACATGGTCCTTCATTATTCTAATATGCTGAGTTGCAGCTCAAGAAACATTTTTTATTATTATCAATATTGGGGGAAAAAGTTTTTGTTTTGTTATAAGTTTATACTGACACTTTTGATTAATTTAATACCTCCTTGCTGAATAAAAGTAATTTTTTGGTAAAAAAAAAAAAGTTACAAGAAAGAACATTAATACAATTAATTTCTTCACTCAAATAGCCTTTTTATTACGTTAGAAAAAATGCTAAATAGATGCATTTTCTCTAGTGGTTTCAGACTTTTGGTTCCCACTGTACTGTACAATAGCCTTGTATAATGGTTTTGCATGACTGACAGTTGAAGAAAGGAAATCTGTTATTGTAGAATGGTGTGAAAAATCCAGATCTGAGGTCAATGGGCCTGTGAAGTTCTGCGTTTCCAGAGGGTCTGCGTGTGTTTGAGTCACTCGTTACTCGTGGTCAACTTTGATGGCTGACAGGAGTTGTGTGAGCTACACAGGAAATGCACCAAAGAGGATCCTTTGTTTTACTACACCAATAGGGCAGGCTGAGTCATGTTAAAGCGCTAAGAAGTCCCTCAGGACACGTACACTCAGACGTTAGTGATGGTTTTGTGTGTCCGGAGATGTCAGGTTGTAATCTGTGGGAATTGTTCTTCACCCCAGCTGCATGAACAATGCATTTAGAGTTGGCAGATGGGGGAAAAAGACCACCTTTCATTCTTACTCTCAAACAATTTCTCTTCATTGTTTAAACATTGCAACTGAACTTCTATATTTTAAGCAATGGCCAACATTATAATATTCTCACTAATTTAACACTCGCAAACTTGAATTTACATTATTGTTACAGTTCCCATTCATTTCAAATTGGACATAACCGTAAAATGACTCGGGGTTCACTGAGGGAGTCGGTTAACAGCTGTAAACGATTCACTGATTGTTTGATTCAACCCACTAGAGGCCGGGGCTGTTTTATGAATCTTTTTTAACTGACTCATTAAGAAGGACCTGTTCAATAAAGTCATTTGTTCACAAATCAAACATCATGGCTCATGCTGTTCATAGTTTGTGCTGGCACACACTCTAGCTAAACGATATCTGACGAAAATGGGGACATTATACCCAGATAGCACACGTAGGCCTACGTCTGCAAGATGTCTGGTAAAGATCGCTTGATCTGGAAAACATCTGCTGTGTACAAACATCTGGCAGATGTCTTTAAGATGTCAGTTTTACATACATTCTAAACCATAAACATCTTAAAGACATCTAATAAACGTCTATTTGACATCTGATAGGAAACGTGCTATAGACATATTGCAGATGAGCAAACATTCTAAAAAATACATCTTGCAGATGTAGATGCAGATGTCAAATAGTTGTCTCCATGATGTAGGCTATGTGTGCTATCAGGGATTTACGTGAAACGCTTAACGTGAAAAAAGCTTAACGTGGCTTAATACATTAAAACGGTGTTAAAAGCCACGTTAAGCATTTTGCTCCCATAATTAAGGAAAACGTTAGTGCGTAATTAAACGCATTGCTTTTGTATTATGGGCTCATATCTGCTTGTCTGCATATAGTATGATTTATTAATAATGTTTATTGAGTTTGGTGTTTTTGAAAACACTGTTTTAATGCATTAAGTTACGTTAAGTGTTTTTCATGTGTTTTAGAATGTCCCCAAAAAGGAATATTTACGAACACAAAGTTTTGCCGACTGTCGCAAAAGACAACTAGTTTTTAAATTATTTGTGCAGATGTTTATTTTTGTCCTGTTTACAACCATCTCGGTCACATTCCAGATAAGCATGTCAAGTTTGTCCACGCAAGCACCACTCTTGTCTTCAATACATGTAAAAATCCAATTTTGTGTATTCTTGCTAAAATTTTAGGCTACCTTTACGCATGGAAAGCACTATGAAAAAATTCACATACTGTATATTAAAGACGCACACCACCTTCATAGCAGGGCGATTCAAACCCACAGCCTTCCGGATGACAGCCCACCTCAGTTAACATAACTATTGACACAGCATCTCTCAGGCCTTCATATATGCAGCCTGTGGTAAGACCCACAACTCAATGAAGAGATGCAAGGAAAGATATGTCACTTACACCCAGCGTGGCTCTTTGAAGTGCAGCAGAGGGGGCACCCCAGCCTCTTGGTCTCCATCCCAGCTGGGTAGAGTTAGTGTGTCCTGGGACGTTCAGAGGCACCGTGACACATGGGGGTGTTTGAGGCCAAACAGGGCCCCGACCAAAGCTTAAAAACACTACGCACATGGTTTAACAAGCATGTCTGTTTTCTATCAATATGTTTTGAGCAGTGACAGAAGTATTGCTTAAAATTTACATGGAAAAAACATGTCAAAAAGAAGTGTAACAATATAAGCATAAAGGTGCGGTCACATTTACCATTGCTCAGTGAAATTTCACAAGCAAAATCCAGTCATTTCACTAGGAATCCACTCGACCGGGAGTTTCATGTGTGGGTGATAGATAGATAGGCGAAGACTGACACGGAAGAGAAAAAATTGTTGAATAAAGTTGTTATTTTTGTTTTCTTTGCGCACAAAAAGTATTCTCATAGCTTCATAAAATTAAGGTTGAACCACTGATGTGACATGGACTATTTTTACAATGTCCTTACTACGTTTCTGGGCCTTGAATGTGTCAGTTGCATTGCTGTCTATGCAGGGTCAGATCTTAATTTGTGTTCCGAAGATCAACAAAGTTCTTACGGGTTTGGGAAGACATGAAGTTGAGTAATTAATGACAGAATTTTCATTTTTGGGTGAATTATCCCTTAAATACCCACTCACACCAAGAATGATAACTACAAAGATAACTATAACGATTACTATATTAGCGTCCACACCAACTCTGTTTATTATAACCATGCACTGCCGCTTTAAATGCTCGAGCTCTTCAAAGCAGGATGGATTCTGATTGGTTGTCAATGTTTTAATCATTCATCAACTGAAAAAAAAAAAACATTCTGAAAGTGATTCTAACAATATCCTTCCTCTGTGCTTTTATTGTTATAGTTGTGGTGTGAACTCTGCTATTCTTTTGTGTGAACTAAGGTGTGAATAAGATTGCAAAAGATCACATTTTATCATTCTGGTCCCTCCTACAATTGGATTTTTTGGTCTTTAAATTGTCCATCATGCAGTATTGATCAATTATAAAACCAATAGCGCATCTCTTAAAAAAGCTGTATGATTTGAGATATCATGCATGTCTGTAGCATTAAAATATGAGCATTAGCAATATAAAGAAAACATCTGTGAAATAAGAATGTCAGTGTTGCAATAATTATGACTGCCTATAGATGGCACTGTTGTAGAAGTTTAAAAATACTTTAAATAACTTATTTACACACATGAACATCTGATGGCACATTGAAATCACACTACATAAGTGTGCCAAGTGTTCCTTTCACAGTATGTGCGTTCTTCTTCAAGCTGTCGTGCAGCGCTCCATTGGTGTGGCCCTCATTTCTACAGAGTGAAGTGTGAGAAAAGAAGAAGAAAGAGAAAGAAATGAAAGGCAGAAGGGGCCAGAGCGAAACTGTCCTTTGTGATCAGATATCAGAGGGCTCTGTTATTAGCCCTTCTCTCTTCAAGCCCGCAGGCGGCTTTCATCTCTACTGAGTGTCAGTAGTAAACGCTGGAGGTCATCTGGAGCTCTATACCTGCGTTGCATGTGCTTCTGTGCTTTCGGCTTTACCGAGGTCACCTCACAGCCATGTCAACACTGCCATTTAACAAAAGACCACTGACAGGAGATCAGACACTCGCCCCAGAAAAGATAATTTACATGGTCCGGCGTGACATTTACACTGATGAAAAACACAGGGTGCTCTGAGTCACATTTGATTAACATGATACCCAGATGGTCTGTTAGGACTCCTGTTTAGTGAACTGAGGCACTTTGTAGTAATAAATCTGAACGGGATGTTCTCACAGGTACCCTGAGCAAACATCATCTTTCACTTGGTTGTTTTCTCTGCTGTAAGTCTCCCTACTGTTTTTCTGTAGCCTACTCAGGTTATGACAGAATCTGAAGTGAAGGCCACTGTCGAGTATGTACTCGGCGACGGAGTCATTCTGCCAGTCAGCAGAAAGTTTTGATTAAAAAATGTCACCTTGCAGAAAATCTGTCACTGTGAATCACTCGGTATCCCACGGTTCTGCCGGGGACTTATAAATGTCAGAAGGTGAGGTATCCGTCACTGAGTGGTCTCAAAGTGTGAGCTGAGTTGCTCATTAGCTTGAGATGAGTTGTCTGTGTTAGTAAGTGAAAATAGTTGTCATATGATTGGTTGCACGCTCAGTCAGCACTGTTTCACCAGTGCAAGATGTAGATTCAATTAGCTTTTACTTACTTTAATATCTAACTTGTTTGTGCTGTGGACAAGTATGATACCTCTTGCAGCTTGGTGAGGGAGTTATTTTAAAGTGATTGAACTTGAAAAAATTGCCTTGAGGACTGTTAAAAAAAAGTGTGAAAAAAACCTATAGACTTACAGTGAAGGAGATTTTTTATTTATTTATTTTTTTAGAAAGTGTAAGATCTATTTTGATAAGACTTTACAGTAAGGTTCGACAACATTTTATTAGTTTAGGTTAATGTACACCCTAGTAAAAAATTATTTGAGATACATTTATTTCAAGATAAGTATATTACAAATACATATTTATGTGCTTAATAAAAATACCCTGTAATTGTACTTTTGGTGTACTAATCCAGTATACTTAAAGTCTGCTAAATTGGAACAAACTAATTTTGTGCCTAATGCACTTTAATTGTGCAGAAGTACTGCTGAGGTCCATCTAAACATATGCTTAAGTATATTTGATTGTGCTAAAGCAGTGGTTCTCAACCTTTTTTTCCACCGGGCCGCACTATGGTCCAAGTGCAAGTCTCGCGGGCCGCACGCATATCATTTACATATTATGTCACCAATACAGACCAACCAGATTTATAATAGCCTATTATAGCCTAAATATCATGATATCTAATCGACTACATTCATTGAAATAAATAAATAAATAGCCTAATTATATTCACCATTAATAAAACACCTGATGCTGTCGGGAGCTGACCAATTTTGTGAAATTCGGCTCGAAAGGAGTAACAGCACAATGAAGTTGCGATTGTAAGTTGCAGTCTGTAAGACGCGCACGGAAGCTGAATTGACGCGCGACATTGCAGAAAATGTGCGCTCACAAATGTAGCCTATGTTGATCCACATATGGAAAGCACTTTCGAATTTAATAATCTGAGGTTCTCTCCAGAGATGTTTTGCCACATTTCTGCAATTAAGGATGAGGAAACAACACGAGACCGTGCTGCCGTGACTGACAAGAGCGGCTCGACGGTGTTTAGTGTCCCGCAGAGCCAGCGTGCCGTCAGCGCAGCTGAAGAGTTCTGCGTTCAAATGCACACAATAGGCTTAAGCTTGCCGCAAAGCATCGGCAAAAGTAATTACCATAAATGCGTGTCACCGAACTAATGGCTGCTGATGACTATTTTAATTGAATTCTGCTAAAGTGCGCGCTTGTAAGTGTTCGTTAAATGCATAACGTTAATTAGCCTACGTGAGTACAGGTCTGCTCATGTCTGAAAATAATATATGAAAAACTAAATTATTTTACATAACAAAAACATTCTAGCTTATATTTGTTTAGTACATTTTTAAATTAATGTAAAAACTAAAATGAATTGTTAAACTGAAAGTTATTTTTTTTAATTGTGTTCAGCATGGTGGGCCGCATTTGAATTCGTGACGGGCCACGGGTTGAGAACCACTGGCCTATACAATATTGTGCTCATCTTGTTTCCAGAATGATTGTTTTGTACACTCCAATGAATTATAAGATTTTAAAACGGTTTCTTCTCAAATCAATATTTCATGTCCCTGTACTTATTTATGTGGTAAAAAGCTGTGTAAGTGGTGTGACTGTATATTATCCCTTAAAATATTTGTCATGTTTGAACATGTTCATTCGTCTCGGCTCCTAATCACCATGTAAGGGATGTACATTTTCCCTTATAGAACCTTATTATAAAATGTCTATTTCTTACTACAGAGTCATTTCGGTCAGATCTTACTTAGAGCAGCAAGGTCATAGTTTAATCTTAAAGTAGAGATCTGCTGAAATTCTGAATGAACCTTGGAGTTGCTAATGACCTCATTAACGTGAAGTGTCTTCTTTCACAGGCCATAACTCTACCGCTTCATCTCCTTATCACACATTTTACCACCTTCCAATGGAGAAGCAGAGAGCATCTCAAGTGCAAAAGAGGAGCAGGTTTCGCTGTGGCAAGTGTTCACACCCCATCAGGACAGAGGGAAGCTTTGTAGATCCAGTAAACGATAGACTGTGGTTAAGAGCTTTAGATTTTACAACACATTGTTGGAGCGAAATGGCCTTTCATTTGCCAAGTGGGAATCGCTTGCATATGGTACCGGGATACTCTTCTGTTAGGAAGCACCTTTGAACAAAATGCTTGTAAAACATGAAAGGATTGTGTAGGACAGTCATGAAAGGTCTGGATTTAACTTACACAATTCTGGCCATAATTGCATCACATTACTCCTCTGCAAATGTAAATATTTCTTTCTTTTGTGTCATGGATTATTAGGATTGTCTGCTAAAGTGTCTGAGGACAGATTGCAGAGCAGTGTAAGAAAAACGTTTTAGTGCTTGGCTTCAGTTGAACAACTGAACAGCAACCATTTTTGCTTCAGAATTATAATTAGCTACTTGTTATTTAATTTGTTAATTATTTAGAAATTAGTTCAATAAGAATTATTGTTAT
The DNA here is from genome assembly GCF_001515605.1 of Sinocyclocheilus anshuiensis. Classification (NCBI taxonomy): domain Eukaryota; kingdom Metazoa; phylum Chordata; class Actinopteri; order Cypriniformes; family Cyprinidae; genus Sinocyclocheilus; species Sinocyclocheilus anshuiensis. Next base: position 2,172,246 of record NW_015542477.1, read on the forward strand.
TAATTAGTATTGTTTATTAACGTTTGCAAAATATTATTATCATTATTATATTTATAATAATTATTAACCAAATTGAAGCCTTTTTTTGTACATGGAAACTGCTGGAAGACAAATAAATGTCTTCCAGACATAAACCATGAATCGGAGTTTATTTTGGAAAAACTGTTTTCATCACTGAGGAGAATTTGCAAAAAGTATTGGAAATAATACCAGTGGCATTTTACATAACAGTGGCATTGATTCATAGTAATATACAAAATTATTTAGCTTTTCGTGCAATGTGTAATCGTTCCACAAATGAAAGTTCAGAGTTCAGACTGCGTAACATTTGACATTTGATTTGTAATCATCTGTCTGCTTCAATTTTATATCCCTGTCTTTCAAATGGAACAAAAGTGACATTATCTCTAAACTTACCCTTCATTTGAATCGAAGAAGCCATTTCTGTGGCCAAAAGCTATGGGCAATTTACTAAGAAACATCACACCCATGAATCAAAGCTAATGAAATGTGTAGGCTTTGTTTTGAGAGCCCCTTGGATACTTTACAGTCAAGAGTTTGTCATCACCCAGAATTCCTAAAAACTCTCTGCACTCCACATTTAATCCAAACAAAGCCCACGTATTCTCAGCATGCCAAGATTGCTCTCGGCTGGAAAGGTGCTTATTCTCTCTAGTTATTCATGTTCTGCATTAATCACCACATCCCACTCGACTGTCACCGCTGTTGCAAGAGGCTTTGGGAATTCTTGTTCAAGTCTCTGTCAAAGGTTGTGTACCTTTAGGGTTCAATGCGTGGACTCGAGGGAGTTCTTTCTGTGGATACAGTAGCTGTTGAGAACAGAAGAATGAGCGGTTTTGGTAGCGCTTGGATATGTAGCGTAAGTCAACATGTGTGGATCATGGACGGATTATGATGTTGGCATGCTCTGGGCACGGATGGGGCCCATCACAGGACGTGTTCTTGCTTTCAAAACAGACGGAGCACAACAGAACTGAACAGAAGGTGCATTTAAATGGGGCATTAACTTTCATGCAGTGTTGCAAATGTAACATTCAAGATATTTGTCCAGTGCGATGCACTGTGACGGGCAAAGATGTCCGTTTAGTGACACTACAGTTTAAGTTTGGGGTCAGTAACATTTTTTTTATATTTTTGGAAGAAATCTCTTATGATGACCAAAACTGCATGTATTTATAAAAAATGCAGTAAAAACAGAAATATTATTAGAATTTAAAATAACCATTTTGTATTTTAATATATTATAGAAAGTAATTTATTCCTGTGATGGCAAAATGGCAGTCAATCCAGCAGTCACATGATCCTTCAGAAATCATTCTAATATGCTAATATTTGGTGCGCAATAAACATTCCTTATTATTATCAATGTTAAAAACAGTTGTGCTGCTTAATATTTTTGTGGAAACCGTGACACATTTGTTTTAGGATTCCTTGATGAACAGAAAGTTCAAAAGAATAACGTTTATTGAAAATATTTATTTGAGTTTTTTTGTAACAATGTAAAGGTCTTTCCTCTAATTTTTGATCAACTTAATGCATCGTTGCTGAAAAAAAAATTATTCCTTTCAAAAAATAAATAAATAAAAATTAAAAAAGAAAATCCTGACCTTAAACTTTTAAAAGGTATATACATATATCACAGACCAAATATTTTACAGATTGACAAAACAATGTTATTATTATGTAATTATTAGTATATATATATACATATATATGTATAAACTGCATCCATATATCATAAAAAGTGCTCCACACGGCTCCGGGGGGGTTAATAAAGGCCTTCTGAAGCGAATCAATGCATTTGTGTAAGAAAAATATCCATATTTAAAACTTTATAAACTGTAATCTCTAGCTTCCACTAACTGTTGGTGAACGCGTTGACGAATGTGGGAGCGTAGAGGAGAGAGCAAAACAAAACATCAGTCACGAATTACAACTACAAAACGAGGATTTGTAAATATGTACTTTTAGAACTGTCTACAAGTAATTACTTATTGAAAAGAAATACCTACTCAGACAGTAGGCGATTTCAGATGCAGCCATATTTTTATTACTACAGGTTAGGGCTGCACGATTAATCGCATGCGATATTTAACGCG
>NW_015542477.1:2174637-2177924 GCF_001515605.1 Sinocyclocheilus anshuiensis
CGGTAAATCTCCATCACCTGCGGGCTTTCACATTGAGCAGCATTAACTACACAGAGCCGTTGTTCACTGATGAGCCGCGCAAAAAATTGCGCGTATATGAACGTGGTTTAGCGCAGCTCGTCAGTGAACAACGGCTCTGTGTAGTTAATGCTGCTCAATGTGAAAGCACGCAGGTGATGGAGATTTACCGCTGATTACAGACCGGCTTTACTGATAAGATGCGCGTTAAATATCGCATGCGATTAATCGTGCAGCCCTACTACAGGTCTAGTAAATATAAAGGCACTGCAGCTCATTGGTGCCCCCTGCTGGTCTGGTGCCCGGTAGGTCTGTGGGTTAATCCATCTGTGATCTGTGTAAGTGAAGACAGAATATTTGAGTTCCGACAGGTGTGGAGAAGGAGCTCTCCTCAGATGGAGCCGTCATCCTACACTTATCCTCTGCCGTTCCCACAAACGTGGAAGTGTGGCAGATAAGATAACATGGCTAATGCGCGCACATGTGACCCACATCATTTTGGTATAATCCAGTACAGTAATCACTCTTTAAATATACTTGAATAAACTATAATTTCCTCAATGACAGGCTGGATAGAACGCTTGGCCTCCACAACAACCTTATTATCTCTGACAGTTTCAATCTTTAGTATTAATATCCCATCTCCGGCAACCAGCCGCGGGTTTGCTGCATTTCCTATGCTGAGGTTTGAACTTTATGCTTGATGTTCAAACAGACTTCAGGAACTCTGTAGCTGATGAGAAATGCAGCAGCATGAAGGCTAAAAGCTAAAGCTAGCCTGACTGTGAAAGGTATTGCTTTGGTTTTGAAGAGGAGTTGAAAATGACATGTGTTACTATGTAATTTGAACACAAGGAGACATTCGTCCGCTCTTTTTCCTGTGGGTTGAACGTCACTGCTTTGTACACACCTGTGGCTCTGTGGGGAGGCCTGTTAAGTGGGCCATGTTTTGGAGGAAATTGGTCCGGTCGTTCAACGTGGCCTATGCACTTACCTCAGCTTGACCAAAAAATGTCAACTGAAGCGACTATTTATATAACTAGAACAATCAAACCCTGTCACATCGTGGTACAACACACGCTGCCTCAGTTTGCATGCTTCCGTTTCAGATGTTTGCTTTGTGCTGTGTGAATGAATGTCTACTGGCAAATTCAATAAGCATGACTATTTCTAAAACAGAGAAATAAAGATTTCAAGGTCCACAACCTCCTTCCTTTTTCGTTGAAAAGGCACACAGAAAGAGTGGTTTGTGCACATACTCTATGCCTTCAAGCTCCCCCCTCCTTCACAGCTTTAGTTAAAGTATCTCTTTGTATAAAAGGGAGATGTGGTTATTTCAACGGGTTTCATCAGTTGTTTGAGGGAATTGTTAGTGTGTTCAAATCATTGGCACTTGCTCAACTAAATTGAGTCATCTGATATTAAAATGTAAGCATCTGATGGCTTGTATTTAAATCACATCTCTAATATGCTTTATTTTTCTGTTGTTCTAAGGCAGTTCTCAAGTAGATTTCTGAGTTTGTCAATGGGTAATATGACTTTGCTTAGACATTTGGGATCATGAGTTTATGATATTTCCAATTTGACATTTTGGTTTGCACATTTCAGAAGTCAGAATGAAGTTAATAAATTACATTTATGACATGTTCACAAAACACGTCATGAGCGAAAAGAATGTATGAGTGTATTGTTTGGTTGTGTATTGTAATGTATTGTTTTCGCTAACCAAAACTATTAAAAATAAACTGAAAATTGAAAAGAAACTGAAATAAAATATATTAGCTTAAAATGTGTAATTTAATTTAAATAATTTAAAATGTTGCAATGGCAAATAACCGAAATAAAATAAGTTAAAATAAGTACCAAACATAAAACTAAAACTGAAATACAAAATGAAGCTAAATAGAAATATTAAAAATATGGAATGACAATAAAAAATAAAAATTATAATAAATGAATGACAAATGCACATAACAAAAATTACTAAAGCTTAAATTAAAATGAAAGCTGAAAATATATTAAGAGCTAACTCAAAATATTAATAAATAGTGTATAGTAGCGTTTAAATAACACTAAAATGATGATTACATATATAGACTATGCTTGCATATATTTATAACATTACAGTGATTTTAGGAGGCCAAACTTATATCAACCAAATCATTACTTTTTTAAATATTTTTTTTTTGTTTTTATTTTAATGATTTTATACATTTTATTTAGAATCATATCTTGATGTGAAATGGTTGAAACCTTGTAGATGAGCTATACAGACTCCAGATTAATTATAAATTAATACATTTACATTTAGTAATTTAGCAGATGCTTTTATCCAAAGCGACTTACAAATGAGGACAATAGGTCATGTACAAATATATGGGCAAACTTGATTGTAACAATCAGTCCACTGAAGGCGAGCGTAGTGAGAACCCAAGTGCAGTTTTATTTACAGGTGAAATCCAAACATCCAAACAATAATCCGAGACTTGACATGAACAGACTTGATGAGGCATGAACAGACTTGACGTGGCATGAACAGACTAGACTCACCGACAGCGGGTTACAACTTCAATACACGACGAAAGACAATGGCAACACGAGGGCTACTTATAGCAGACAAGAGGGTCACATGACAAAAACAAACCTATGGGAAACAAGACACATGACTAGGACAACCAATCAGAACATGACACAATGAACAAGAGAACCAATGGCATGAATACATGAGGGCAAGGGAAGCATGACACAAACAGGGTGAAACAATTACAAAATAAAAGACATGAAAACATGAACATGAACCAAAACCAAAACACCAAACCCCACATTACATATCCCCCCCCCTCTAAGGGCGGCTCCAGATGCCCAAACAAACACAAACAAAACCCAACAAGTCCAGGCAGATCGGGGAGCCATGGCGGAGCAGGCAGGAGCAGGCAGAGCGGGGAGCCATGGCGGTGCAGGCAGATCGGGGAGCCATGGCGGTGCAGGCAGATCGCGGAGCCATGGCGGTGCAGGCAGATCGGGAAGCCATGGCGGTGCAGGCAGATCGGGAAGCCATGGCGGTGCAGGCAGATCGGGGAGCCATGGCGGAGCAGGCAGATCGGGGAGCCATGGCGGAGCAGGCAGAATGGGGTAGCCGGTTGATGACGGCAGAGCAGGAAGCAATGGCGGAGCAGAGACATGGCCAGACCACTTGACTGTGAGTTCATGAACAGCCTCCTTGGCCGTGGCAGGACAGACTGTGAGTTCGTGAGCGGCCGCCCTGTCTG
>NW_015542477.1:2178081-2194246 GCF_001515605.1 Sinocyclocheilus anshuiensis
GTGAGTTCATGAATGGCCTCCATGGCCGTGACAGGGCAGGCAGTGAGTTCGTGAGTGGACGCCACCACCTCAGGAGGTTCTGCAGTGGATGCCGCCGCCTCTGAGACAGACTCGTGGACAGCAGAGGCCTCTGGGGCAGACTTGTGGACAGGAGAGGCCTTTTGAGCGCAGTGTGCAGCCCACACGCTCAAAATAGCGACCGCCATTACGGGCAGTGCAGTAGACAGTGGGATGCCTGGCGGGCTTGAGAGCATAGGGACCACTGGAATGTCAGCCGCTCTCACTGACATCAGTGGTGGGTCCATCACACTAGCAATCAGTCTTTTCAGTCCTCGCCCAAGCTCCGCATCCGACTCAGGCGTGGCGGCCATCTTGGCCGGGGACTCAATAAAAGACATGAAAACATGAACATGAACCAAAACCCAAACACCAAACCCCACATTACATTGATAATGTGTTTCAGAGCCATAAATCGTTGTGTAACATTGAAAGGTCATACAACTGCACATAGCAATTTATTATATTAATTAATGTCTAAAAACATCTGAAAAGATCAGCTTAAACTAATTAATATTTAGGAGCTTAGTCTTTTCCATGTGGTGGTGCCACAACTTTCCCATCTTTGGCCCATAATCTAAAACTAATTAGAGTGCCACTGGTTCAAATTTACATCTACATTTATTCATTTAGCAGATGCTTTTATCCAAAGCGACTTACAAATAATCCAGTGACATACTGAAACCCCCAATATGGCAGTTTTAAAGGTTTTGTAAATAGTATAAATAACTTCAACCACATATTTTCTTCTGCATACAGCATTTCTTAATGTCATCTCAATCTTAAAGTCATTTTACAGGATGAGTTGGGGGTTTTGTGCTGATGTCGGCCTGATTTTAATCTAGTTCTCTTTTTTGTTCATTGCCCCCTTCGATTCTGTGACTTATATTTTCTAAATGAATTCCAGGAATGCTTCCCATGAGGTGGTCTCAATATGTGGCCGTATATTGTGTCACACATCTAGGCATGTTGTGGTGAATCTGATTAGACTCTGTCATGGTGGTCTGGATATGATGGTAACAAGTCACATGTCTACACTTAATTTCAACAACAAGTAGCACTAAAGGAACCGTTCTGTTACGCAGCCACAGCTGTGTGTGTTGGGACCACACAGTGACTGAAATGAAACACAATGCACCTTTATCTGTCCGTTACAGGCACAATGACTCGAGTCTGCAGACGCAGTGACCTGAAACTCAAAATGTATTCGACATTTTCATAATCTACATCTACTCTACTCTTACACATTATAGATCTGTAAAACTAAAAATAATTTGATATTTTAATCCAAAGTTAAAGTACCTCTCTCGGTCATCAGTCTTGACATGTTTTTGTATTAGTGCTATTTCAGTATTATGTATATAATATTATAGTATTTATTACATTTTTAATTAGCTTTTATTTTTATATTTTCAGTTTTGTTTCCAATTTTAAGTTTTAGTAATTTTGGTTTGTGCTTTTGTCATTTTTATCATTTAAAAAAAAGTATTTATTTATTTTTTAATTTTTATAATTTATTCGTTTTTTTAGTTATCATGCTATGTTTTGTATAAATATTTGTCTAAAAATTAAAAGTTTGTTATTATTTCTATTTAGATTTATTTTATTTTTATTTCAGTTTAAGTTTTTGTAATTTTGGTCCTTTAACTTAGTTGGCCAAGCAACGTTTATATATAGAGAGAGAGAGCAAGCATTATTATTGCTCATACTTGGTGTTAGAAGTTGTTAAGAAGTATTAGATCTTCCCTACTGACAAGAACCCACATAAAAAACGATGTTTGTCATTCAAGAATATAGTAATTAGCTATTTTACCCAATATTTGTTTATGCTACAGTGCTGTGAAAAGGTTTTTGCCCCCTTCCTGTTTTTTTAATTTTTTGCATATTTGTCACACTTAAAAGATTCAGATCATCAAACCAATTTTAATATTACGCAAAGATAATGCAAGTAAATACAAAATGCAGTTTTTAAATGATAATTTCATTTATTAAGGGAAAAAAGCTGTCCAAACCTACCTGGCCCTACGTGAAAAATTAATTGCCCCTCCTCTTAAATCATGAAAGAACAAATATGCAAACAATTAAAAAAACAGGAAGGGGGCAAAAACTTTTTACACCACTGTATGTGCTATTTTGTAATCATTTTAGTATTGTCATGTTAGCTTAGCAATAGCTAACATCAAACTTAAATGAAAATAAAACTATAGCCACATCTGTATTCTTCGAAAGTACAAAAACAATAAATTTTATTACATACAACTTCATTTAGACTTGAAAGTAGTTTAATCTTTGGCTCTTAACTAGTCCTTCAACTGGTGTCAATTTCTTGAAAACGTTCTGGATTCAGTCTGGAATAGGTAAAGTGGAGTTGAGTCTTGTGGAGCACTGACTGCGAGGGTGTCACATTTCACAACAGAGGATCCGGAGCTCTGTGTTTGGGAATTGAGTGCTGCTTCCTTTTAAGGACGATGGAGCACAGCAGGCCCTCCTCCTCCTCCTCCTCCTCCTCACAGATGCCATTTCCTGAGTGATCACATTCTTTTGGCTCTCTGCGTCACTGTGATTTCAGGAGAAGAGTGGGATAAATATTATACCAGTGATGTAAGGGTCCGCGGCCTACGCATCCTAACAGCGTCATTGCCACTTCCTGTCCCGGTCAAACGTTCAGTTTGGATAACTCAGGAGAAAAATATCTGGAGGTCAGAATATGTAGGAAAGGAGTTATGGTTGGTGTGTCACCATGTCTGATACTGTCACTTTTAAAAAATAAAGGTTTTACAGGCTGAAGCCTTTGGAGAGCTTTTTAAAGGTGATTTTTTAAATGAAATTGCACAAATAATGATTTAAATTAGTAAGCAAACAGGTAGCCCCACTCTAAACTGGTGTATTTTAGCATTTTAACATTGACAAAGTGCCTTTTAGTCAGTTCTTTTAGTCTTCCAGGTCAACAACTATCATGGAGGATCAACAGTTTGATGAGAAACAGGTTAGCTTACACCAATCTCTGCATATGACTATGCATACTTCCCTACTACACAGCATGTGAAAAGAACATTATGTCTGAATTCACACTATTCATTAAACATTAAGTGAAAAGTACACGGATACACTTTACTGTATTCTGAAGTGTGCTAAAGATGGATACTTTACTATCCCATGAGGCCATAGAAGAGGAGTTGTGAATGGTAGTGAAGCATCGCAATGACAATATGGAGGATGTAGTAGTACATCCGGATTTCATTCAAACTATACAGATTCAAACATACTTTTCATAAGGTCGCAAAGTTCGTTTCTCATCAAATGTAGTACATACTCGACAGGATGTGATTTTGGATGCACCTACTATGTTTATAGCAACTTACCTGAATAATAACATGTCTGGTTTAATAAAACAGACATTTACAGTTAACTATATCGCCCCCTTGAGTATGGAGGATAGAATACTATTAATTATGTTCAATCAGACTGTGGTTTAGAATCTTTTTATTTGAATTTGAGTCTGTTCCTCCCACAAAGTGTCTGTATGGCTTTAGAAAGCTTGAAATATAGCGTATTGACCATTTTAATAATTGTGTATGGTGTTTTGTGTCCTTTTTGAACTTTTAAAGACTCCAGATTAAACAAGCAACCAGCACAATTCTTCAAAATTCTCCTTCTATGTTCCACCGATGAAAGAAGGTCATATGAGTTTGAAACGACATGAGAGTGAATACATTTTTTCGAACTGTTTAAGAAGACATGAATCAGGGCTTGAAAACGTAGACAGGCCATGATGATGAAGATGATGGTGCAGTTATGCGACCTCATTGCGAGGCCACAGACCGAGGCCTGTGTATACGTGCACATATCTCTTTATGTGTGTGCGGATGAACAAGTTTGGTACAAAGTAGCCCAAAGACCAGCTGCAGTACAGATTAGAGGTTGTGTGGTTTTCTGGTTGACTGGATTGTTTCTCATCTTTAGCTGTTTCCTCTCTGATAGAACTCCTATGTCTTATCTGAGCGCCACAGCCTTTCATGAATCTTTATATAGCTCTCTTGCCATGGGCATCGCTGTGGATACACAGCCTGACACTAAGCAAGAAGAACGACAGAAAGATATTTCAGAGAAAAGACACAGTTCAGACCAAAACTGCTGAGAGGTTAGATGAATATCAATGCTTATTTTATGTTTTACATTAAATCTGTGTGTCTAACATTAATGGAAAGTTTAGCATAGCTATTGGTTGCGGCCTCAGGAAACTCTATTGTCAGAGAAAAATAGTGGGTAACAATCTCCTGTCCTGGCAGGCCTTGGACTGTCGGGGCCGGATATTTGTGTTTGTTTGCTGAAGTTATTGTTTACTATACCATTACCAGAACAGACTGCTAAACTCTATGTCCAACCATGGGAATCAGAAGGGAGGTTTTTCAAGTCAGCATCCCGACTGTTCAAGTCAAAGCACGACTGCCCTGGTGGAAAATCCAGCTTTAGTGATTTAGAACATGGTAGCTGGTCCAAGGTGGTTCAACATAGCTTAGATTTGAAATACCAGCTGGTAGGGACCTGACTGGGCAGGCAGACCATCTTGGACAGTAAGAAACCAGTTAAGAGGTTCCAAAACCAGCTGGACCTTGTATGTTTTGCTGCAGGCCAGGTGTAGTTCCTCAATCATCAAAACCAGTCTGAATGGACTTGGACCAGCTAGAAATCAGGGTAACACTTTATGATAATGTTTCATTTGTTAACATTAGTTAACTACATTAGCTAAGATGAACTTAAAATAACAATATTTAACAACAATATAAAATAACTATACTTCTACAACATTTATTAATATATGTATATACATTATATATACAGTAAGATTTTTACGGAGTGGAAAGTTTGCTTCTGCTCAAACTTTGCGCATAAAAATATTTGTATATACATATATACATGTATATATATTTATATTTATTTATATACATTTTGCTATTTGCACTTCTGGTTAGATGCTAACTGCATTTCATTGGCTCTGTACTTGTACTCTGCACAATGTCAATAAAGTTAAATCTAATCTAATCTAATATTTTCAATGCTAATTTCTACATTTACTAGATTTTTTTAATGAATGGTTGTATCTGTTAATATTATTTAATAGAATGTGAACTAACATGAACAAACAACGAACAATTGTATTTTTTTTAGTAATTAACAGTAACAGATTAATAAATGTTGTAAAAAGTATTGCTCAGTAAGTAATGTTAACTAATGCATTATCTATTGTTAACAAATGAGACCTTGTTGTAAACGTACTGAAATCAGTTACAATTCTGCTTATTTTTGCCAAAATGAGAACAGTAGTTGCAAAAAAGTCTGCAGATTTAGTCTGAGTATAATAAGCAGCATCCACTGAATTGTTTAGTAGGGTTTATGCTAAAACCAATAAAAACAATTTGTGTGTGTGTGTCTGTGAATAATGTTTTTATGCATTAAGTGATACATTTTTAATTTTTAATTTTTTTTCTGTGGTTCAGATCTTATGTGAACTTCAGTAACCCATTTGCATCTGGGAGACAGAGATAGCGAGTGAGGTAGGTCTGCATTTATTCTGTGTAGATCACAGATGAAGGCACTGGATGTCATCCAGTCCTATGGAAGTTAAGTAGCCACAGATAAGTTGAGCACAGGCATAATACTCTCTTTACTATCAGGCCGCTTTGAAACTAATTGCCCCCCGGTCATTCCCGTAGGCACAATAAGGCCTTTTACATTTCCTGAACACGCACTGGCACACATGATAACTCCCTGATTAAATTAGCTCAATGCTATATGACTTCCTGTATGGAAAGCAGATGAATTTGAAATTCTTATGTCTTATGGCAACAGAGTTTCATAATTTCACATCTCAGCAAATATCCAAGGAAATATTTTGCAATACTTAATGACATCACCGCACCCTATTGCCAAAAACAATATTGTTATCGAAACAATGAGACCAATCCTGATAATCTTGACATTTCACTGTGAACCTCCACACCTTCATTGTGAATCTTGTTGAGTACGATGCAATCTGTGACTGTCACGTTTTGCACACTATTAACAGGCCACAGACATCCTGAAAGACAACTCGCTCTGAAATACTGAAGTGTGCTTAGTCATAACAGAGAAATAATGACTCAGAAACATGCCGATGATATTTTTCAGCACTTCAGTCAGCTTTTTTGTTTGGATGCTTTTATTAATGGTTTAAGTTAATGTTGGTGGTTATTGACTGGCCAGAAACACTCACTCTGGGCTCTTTTGCCTCTTCCCCTCCAAACTATTATCACATACTTGACCTCCACAGGTCAGGAAAAGGGAAATCGAAAGCAGGCTCACATTCTAACAGAGAAGCAAGATATTATGCTGACCGTCTGATACTTTTGAGAGGAAATCAGTTATGCTGACCTTTCAAGCATAACTTAACAATCGCTTTACATCCTGTTGTGCCAAACTGAGATGGTGAGTTTTAAATATGTATTAAATGTACAGTATATGACTTTATTTATTTTCATATGTGTGTGTGTGTACCAACATCAGCCCCTGTAATGATATGATTGTTCATCTTGTGCAACTTTTTCTCTATCTGCTCTCCTTTCTTTGCTGAAAGATATGCCCTGGAGACATTGGATCACATATCCTGTGTGTGTGTGTGTAGTGTCATGGAAGTGGAACTGAGAGCGTTGTGCTTTAATAAGCGCTGTGCTGTATCGTGTGACCTCCTGGCCATGGCCCCAGGGACCTCCATTCTCATTACAAACATCATCCATGGTGCTTTGCTGCAGATGGGGGCAAGTTTAAAATGTCAAATTTGCCATCAGACAGTACATACAAGTCAGGACGATATGAAATCTTCTTTCATTCATTCAAAGCAACTGATTATTCTCTGTGATTTTATGACAAAGTAGAAGGGATATGTATAACCACATAAATAGCTTAATTTAACCCAAACATGTCTGAGCATTTTCTGGATACATTAAAGCCCCGCTCTGATTCTCAGTTAAATTAGTCATGTCTTAAATTCCTGATTTCCTTTACTGATTGACTGATTGCACCATTATGAGATTGTGTCATATCATATAACCTCCAAATAAACCACTCTGTAGTGTCTGCATATTCTCTTATGCCTTCAGGTGCAAAGATGTTTCATTGTTTTTGCTACTTCCTGTTTCCCTGTTGAGTGCTTATACCATGTTTTTGTAGTGGTTTGACCCCGCAGTTTCACATTTTCACAGAAGTTCTGTAGAGAATCACTAATTCTTGTACTGTAATCGTAAGAGTTTTCTGTATAGAATAGGAAATCCAAATGTAGCTGGTCTCAGTGGAATGGGATGGGTGAAATACCAATCTAAAAGACTGCTATTTGGTAGAAAGGCCGTCTACAAACAAATACATTATTTATATTTACAAAATAGGATATGATATACCTGAATATAAGATCATAAATTGAAAGCAAGACTGTGTCTGTGACATTATGATGAAATACTGTCAAGTGCCTTTCTATCAAGGACTCCTTTCAAAAATATGAACCGTTCACAAACAAAACAGGTCTTAACAGACAAAACTCTGGATGAATTGTATCTTCCAGGCCTAGAAATCAAAATGCTGAAATCCCAGATATTTCCAGATTTTCCATGACTGTGAATATCCAGCTTAGAATACAAACATGAGGAAGATGAACAGAAGGAGATGAAGACAGAATATGTAGAAGAGGAAGAGCAAGACATTCCTTATTAAAGGATCAAGACAAAATGTTCCGCCAATGGCCCACGTGGTTATAGGGCAGCTAAACAACGGGACTTGTGTGGAAAGCTAATTTGACATTTATTCTTTTAAACTAACGAGTATAGTCATATCTGTTTTTACATTAGTAGTAGCCTTCCTATTTTATTCAATTATTCATTAGATTCTAGTACTTTTTCCATTGCTACTTGTCACTTTCCTAATTCAACAATTCTAAATGTCAACTTTGTAGTATTCCAGTTACTTCTTCTTCTAGTTAATCTATGGTACTAGTAATTATAGTTATTAGTGTCTATTTTAGTTATAGTAGGAGTTATTTATGAGATACTAGTATCTGTTCCATTTGTCACTAGTATCATTATCACTAACAATGGAATAGTTACTGGACAGTGACAATTGAAAAAAAGTACTAGTATCTAATTAATACTAGATACTATTGAATACTAGATACTATTCTATTGAATTAGTGACTAATTCAATAGAAGTTGGAAATGGAATTATCTATTGAATAGTAAGAGTGAAAAAATATACTAGTCACTATTGAATTATAAAATAATACATTATAATACATACAATATTTTAGGTATTTTTAAGGAATAAATGCTGATGTGGCTTGCCATAACACTTGTTTCCATCGGAGAAAGTGAAGACGACTGAATGTACAATTTGCATAATAGGGACAACCTACAAAACGCTTTGCACGATTTCATTGCCTCTTCATGTACGGAAATATTAAGTATGCACTTAAAGTCTCCACTCTAATTGGCGATTGGAGGACTCCATCACCTCTGAGAACATTCCCGCCTTCTGATTGGCCACTTGAGAGCGATTGCGTCATCGGCTCCGCCCACTCGGCTCATCCCTGTTGGTTTGCCTGCTTCTTGTTCCAGTACTGATTTTTAAGCGAGCGGTGACACGACTATATCAGACAGCGAGAAAAGCGGGATTGTACTGCATTTAAACGGTTTCAGCTTGAGGATACGAAAAGCCGCTTCTAGTTTCTGAACATCTGGGCAGAGATGTAACAGTTTTTTGGCATTGGCGTTGTGTTTTTGTTGCTTTTGTTTTGGGGACCTCCCTAAAGCTTCAACTCAGGAACTCTGACATTCCCTGTCTTGGCAGCTACACTGGTTTCCTTTTGCCGCAGTAAGTCTGGAGTTTATAGATGATACAAAAGGGCAATTTGCCGCAATTTACAGTGAATTTAAGGTCCTTGCTTTGGCTTATGAGTTGTCATAGTCTTTGAACATCAAGTTGCGTTTCTTACTACAACGCATTTATGTTACGTGGTCTTTTAAATAGTGCAACACTGTAACCCTTTTTGTAGGGTGGGTTTTAAACGGTTTAATCCCCAAATTATTCCCAGTTAATTGGGCACATGTATTTTACTGCATAGACAACCTTATTAAACAAACTGCATACTTATTTTCTGAAAGTGTTTTTAAAAACTTTTAGAATGTGATTTAATAAGTTAGTTATTCAAAGGGTTTCACAAACGTGACCAGTGATATAAACATTACATGTGCCGTATATGATAGGTGTATTTGTATATCGTAAGTTTTTCATGGTTTCCAACTAATGTTCACAAATATAACCAGTATAACGGATTAAATTGGTTAATGGCGTTGCTATTGCTTACAGTTACAAAGTTCAAGCATTTTAATTGACTTTGTACTAAACGCTGGACTGATAGAAAAGAACCAATGTTTTCCGTGCTGGTACAGCTCATTTATACTGCCACATATCTGCCCACAAGTGTTTTGTTGCCTTCAGGAGCGACATTTCTGTGTGTTACAGTGTGCAGAAAATGGCAACTGCTCTCAGTGGACGACCACCTAACAATCGGAAAGGCCGTATTTTAGGCATTATTGACGCCATCCAGGACGCTGTCGGACCCCCCAAGCAGGCGGCCGCGGACCGCCGGACCGTAGAGAAGACATGGAAACTCATGGACAAAGTAGTAAGTGTCCTGAGTATGTTTACAGTCTTGCTGCCGATGACGCAACAGTGCTTCCTCTGCTCTCCCGCGCTGAGACTTTTCCATGAAGTCGGTTGTTTGGAAGCGTTTGTTTGATACAGTGTAGCAAACAGTTTACTGTGTGGCGGCAAGCTCGAGAAGTTTGTACGTAGCTGAAATCCACCCAGCTATCTATCTATCTATCTATCTATCTATCTATCTATCATTAGAACTTGTATATCTCACAGAAATGTATATTTTGAACACCCTTTTATGTAATAAAACATTTATTTGTAACTATTTATTTTATATAAGCAGTCCTTTTGTGATTTATTTTTTTTATTTATATATTAATGTATACATTTCTACTATATCTTATGTGGTTTATTTCCTGTGCATCTATCATTACTACAAATATTTTATAAAAGATTTATCAGTAGTACCACCTACCTTTGAATTTTTTCTTTGTTCAAAATAAATTGTTTAGTAAAAATTGCTATTTACTTTGTTCCCAGTGAAGAGGAGTTGGTTTTTTTTAAGCCGACGCTGTTTTTTTTTATTTTTTTTTTTTAGGTGAGGTTGTGTCAGAACCCCAGACTACAGCTGAAGAACAGTCCTCCGTACATCCTGGATATTTTACCTGACACTTACCAGCACCTGAGGCTGATTCTGTGCAAATATGAAGAGAACCAGAGACTTACTCAGCTAAGTGAGAATGACTATTTCAAAGTGTACATCGACAGCCTGATGAAGAAATCCAAAAGAGCAATCCGCCTCTTTAAGGAAGCCAAGGAGAGAATGTATGAAGAACAGTCACAAGACAGGTAGGATGCTTTTTTTCCACTTATGGTCTGGTCTGGTCAGTGATTTGTACATATGTATTTGGTTTTGTCCATTGCAAAGTGAAACGAAAGAAATAGAGCCGAGATTTCACTTTTATTCTATGTGCATCGTGCTTGAGAAGTCTGTTTTAACACCAGCAGACGGTTTTTAAGATCATCTTCATGCGTTATCACAGTTGTCAGTCTCATAACTCGTATGGCCTTTAATTTTGACACTGATCTGTTGCCCTTTGAACGTCCTGCCGGATGGACATAGACACAGGAGAGGTCAGGTCACATGACTGGTCTGTTCGTTGAGTATCCTCTGGTGCTTCATGTCAGCTTGAGTCATGGCTAATTATCATGGAAATCCAATCAAGAACAGAAGCCCTAATGAAAGAGACCGACCCCCTCTGGATCTAAACCCTTGGTGGGCCAGGCAGACTCTGCGCAGGGTGAGAACAAAGTGAGAGAGATTATTAACAGAGCAAGTGTGTCTCAGGCATAAGCTGACACATGCAGAATACTCTCCCCAAGGGCCATTAGAGCTCTGGGTCAGCCTGTGCTTTTCAGACATGAAACACGGCCCTTGACTAAAGAGGAAAATCTTAGCATTCTGTTTTACTGACAGCCAAGCGTAACATTTCCAGCATCTGGTTTAGAGCGTAGCCTCACATCAATTAAACTGCATTTAGGCCACTGACTATTTGGGAAAATAGTGCACAGTTTGAAAACGTATCATAAGGCGTTTGATACTGCCCGCAAATAATAGTGTTTCAGCTGTTGGTTTATATCCCAGTGCTTTTGATTGGCAACTCTGGCTCGGGTTTTGGCAGAAGAGTTTAATTTTAGTAATGCTTTCGAGTCCAGTCTCACCAGATTCTGCAGGGGTGAGAAGATGATTGAAATGAAAGTTTTGGAGGGTGATGAAGAGGTAAAGCAGCATTTGTTAGCCTGCGGACACCTACTGACAGGCCATCCTGGCACGTTGTCGTATCCAGAAACTGTGACATTCGCTCTGGACAGGAGCAGGGATATCGGCTGACAGCTCCTCCACGTCTGCTGTGTCACTCTGTCTTAAATCTCCAGGAAGAGATCCTCTACTTTGCCTTCCAGTCTTTGGCTCCCTGTCCCACACAAAGGGTGGGTAGTAATGTTTGATTTTGTAGATTATAGAGAGGAAGGGAGGGAAGACAAAAGGTCAAGAAATCGAGATGAGTGCAGGGTTTAACAATAACTATGGTTTGATGGCCCAATGCTAGTTGATTGAACTGTGGCTAGTCAGGTTAGTGCTGTGCTGTCACGGTTTCTTGTGATTGATGAACATGCACATGTTTTTTGTGGCTTGCAAGCAGAAACGTTTGGTTTTCTCTGAACATTAAAAATTCTGCTAATTTAAATATGTTGCCACGGTAACATCTTGGCTAGCTCACACAGATTAGGTTTTCGATATTGAACGCATTAGTTATAATGGAAAATTTCAAAATGATAAAAATAATATTGTTTGGCACTCAATATAAATAGAATATAATAAATCTAATACATGATATATACCATTTGGTATATATTATATAATGTAATAGTACATAATTGTAAATAATACATTGGAATTAATGTGTGTATGACATTGGCTTAGGCCAGCAGAAACATTCCTTATTATTGAGCCCTCTGAATGAGATGTGGAGAAAGGACAGAAGAGGCAGTAAGAGAGGAGGGAAACGGGAGAAAGAGCTATGTGGAAAAGCAAGGAGAGTTCATTCATAGTGCAGTGGGGCTGTGGGGAGACATCAGTACAGAAAGCTGGTCCCCGGCCTGCAGCCAGGCATCTTCATAGAGGCCCCCGCATGTGCTATAGTAATTATACTACAGCTCCTGAGACCAACAATGGGAGTCTCTTTTTCTGTCTCTCTCCCCCAGCACCCTCCTGCCATAAATATCATCTCTGCCATGCAACGTTGGACAGTTTGTGGAGGACAAAATAGTTCCTAAATAACTTATAATGTATAGTTTTGGTGTAACTTTGTGATTCATTCCACAAATATATGCACTGAAAACTTTCTTAAAAAAAAAACAAAAAAAACTTTTGAGCTTTAAATGTTTGAATTTTTTTTTTTCAATTGAAATGTTTGAAAAATTTTAAAAGCAAACATTTTTTTTTTTTTTAACCCCTTTTAATTATTTTCTTTTTATTATACCCTGTTTTTTTTTTTAACTACACTATTTAATTATTCACCAAGTCTGTGTTACTATTTGTCAACCCTGCTTGAAAACTATCAGAGGATTGCTGAGGTTCTGAGTGTCTTCTCTTACTGGAAAGATCTAAATGCATTACTATCTATTAGTATTGACGTTAAGAGGCGGACAAAACAGTGGTCTGGAACAGGCATGAATGGGCCGGATGTATTGAATCTAGTGGAGATTGGCAAGCTTTGCTGTGTCTGGGGCTGAGGTGGCAATCTTAAGCCTTTCCATGTTGGATCTCTTGTGCTTTAATCTCCTCAGTGTCTTTTTTAGTGACAGAGATGGAAAGCATTGTGGAGAGAAGCGTGGAGCCATGCAGTACACGCTGAACTTCGCTGAAGCCTCAGACCTGGCCTCATTGACGTGTTTGCTTCTCAGTTGTCGTGCATAATGAGAAGATTGGCAGATGTTTTAATGTTCCTGTGGCTTTGAGGTGTGAGCAGATGACGGAGAGACTGCTTTCAACAGTGATAGAGATGTAAGATGTACTGTTCTCAAACTCGCAGAAGAAAATATCTCTTGAGGTTTGGCCTTTAAGCAGGCCACAGACAGTGGGGACGGTCCAGGGAGCTGTTTTGCATTCACACTGACTGTGAAATCACAGTGTATTAACCCCATTCCTTACTCTACCTCTTCCAGCCTCGTCATGTCCAGAAACGTTTTTTTTTTAAAGCTCCGAGAGCCCTTCAAGAGAGCTAATTCCCCTCTGAAAAAGGTAATATATTGCACTTTCTCACAAGTGGCAGCCGTCTGTTTAAATCTCCTTACTCAGCTTGCTCGGTTTAAAGCTGCTTAACAACTCCGGAACATTCGGGGAAGTTTGTGTTTTCCGCAAATGTGCAAAAACTTTCTTCCCAGCTTGCACCTCTATGCCTCTCGCAGTATGTAAACCAGTGTAGGCGTTAGCACCATGATGTTTGGAATGGTTTTATTTCCTTAAAGCACAGGATGTTTACCACCCTCACTAAATAACCATCCTTAATTCATGTTTGACCACAAGCTACTACGTTCTCCCGGCAGATGTTCCACAACACTCACTATGGATAAACACAATGCTGTAGTTGTTGAAACTGACTTTTTTGGAGCCCATTACCATCTGCTGTGAGTAAACAGAATAGGATCAACATGTAACAGTAGAGGGGGCAACAGGAACTTCACGGGATGATGCTTGGACTGAACGCTGTGCTGAAACAGACTGAATGTAATTGCTTGGACTGAACGCTGTGCTGAAACAGACTGAATGTAATTGCTAACGCAGCAGCAGATTTGATGGAAAAGGTCACTGATGTAGCTTTATCTCAAGACGCCGTCTGAGCCGGTGATGAAAAGCTGAAGTGAAAGTGCAGACCTTGATGGAAACGGAGCTGTGGATTTGAAACTGCTAGGTAGAGGAACTGAGAGACCGGCCTGCCTCGTTTCCTTTGACCTTGAGTTAACACATTGCAGAGAGCATCTCTTAAAAGGTTAGCTCTGTTATTTTTACTGTGCAAGCAGAAGTTAATGTTCAGTGATTTCTTCGAACTAATTATAGGTTGGCTTGTTTGGTGGATGAACTCAATTGCCCATTCTCCAATAGATTCTGGTCAGAAAGACATTTCAGTATGCAGCAGATTATTTCTCTCATCCAAAGTAATAATTGCATTATCTTTCAGGCTCTCGCTGTGTCTTTTTTTTATATAAGAAGTTGGATCCTTATCAGTGGTGTAGTGGTGCCTGGAGAAGTGGGTATACTCTTAATTTATGCCCCCATTTTTTTTTAAGCGGCCCAGCAAAGGGTGAACGGCCTGTGTTCTAAACAGTGACATGTAAGAGTCAAGACTAGTCTTGCATATTTAGTTCACCTCAAAATGGGCCAATAGTATTTGCACATTTTCACTTTCTGTAACTTCTGCTACTTGACTTACTGGAGTAAGGATCATGAAATTAATATTAGCAACAAAAGAGGTGCAGATTTTGCAATAAATAATTAAAATGTAAAAAATTACATAGACTGCAACAATTAACATTTTGTCTGAACCACGACAAGCTATTTTGTTTAGTTATCTGTAGGAGAATCATGATCTCTATTTGATACCAAAAAAAAAAATTGCGATAAATTTATCCAGAATTGTGCAGCTCTACTCCTATGTTTGACTGACTGTTTCTCCTATGGCATACAGTGACGGGCCTTTTACAATTTATGTATAGGCTATACTATATAGTGCAAAAAAAAATTATAATAAAATTGTTTAGAGCATTTTTAATACAATTGAGCACTAGTCAAGCTGCGATATCAAACAGGACCACAAGGAGACGCCAAAAGATCACTAAACCTACTGCCTTGACCTGACTGTACAGGCTACTATACGGATCCATTCAGAATCTAAAAAACACCTTCAGGCTTCAGCAGTTGAATATGGATTCAGCAGTCCATTTTGAATATGGATATTTTTCGTACAAAAATGCATCGATTCGCTACAGGAGGCCTTTGTTCACCCCCCGGAGCCGTGTGAGACACTTTTTTTTTAAATAGATGGGCGCTTTTTATTTCACTTCCATTATAAAACACTTGTGCTTTTAAGCCAAATACATGCTGAAAAGACTAATTCTGGACGTGACTTTAAGCAATCTCTAATGAAACCGGTCGTGTTTTCTCTGTAGCTGTTTTGAACTTAGGCTACTGTTTGAAGGCATTCGTTTACTAGATCCTTGTACTGAAAAGTTTACAGGAGTTTACCGGTTTAAAAAATCTGATCGCAAAAACATGCTTTTCCTTTTTTAAGATATTGTTTTCATTATAATGTACTGATTCAAATTAGTGTCAATAATTAAAGGGGTCATATGATGCGATTTCAAATTTTCCTTTCTCTTTGGAGTGTTACAAGCTGATTGTGCATAGATAAGATCCCTGAAGTTGCAAAGACTAAAGTCTCAAATCCAAAGAGATATTCTTTATCAAAGTTAAGACTCTGCCACGCCCCCACATATCTACCTCACTATGTGGAAATATGTGCACGCAAAGAAAGAAGGCGTGGTTTCAGTAACCGCAGTTAGTGTTGAAGCAGCCATGTCAGGGAGACGCTGTGTGTTTCTAGGTGAAAGCAAAAGCACTTTATTTGGCCTTCCGAAAGTAGATGCATTTAGGAATCTTCAAGATTACTTGCAACAGAACAGCAATGCATTTTATGGACGACCGTTTCGTGAACCTAGGAGAGGAGGTAATTCTGACTTGGCTATGACAATCTGGCGCTTCTGAATTAGCGACTAAGTATGTTTTGTTATCAGTTTAAGTATTTCCTATTGACTGTTCAAATGCGGAGTTTTGCGCAGCGCAGAGTAACGCGTCGTGTGTGTGTGTGTGTGT
>NW_015542477.1:2199999-2202953 GCF_001515605.1 Sinocyclocheilus anshuiensis
TAACAATCTGGCGCTTCTGAATCAGCTACTGTTTTGTTATTAGTTTAAGTATTTGCTATTGACTGTTCAAATGTGTGTGTATGTGAGAGCGCGAGAGAGAGCGCGCGAGAGAGAGAGCGCGCGAGAGTGAGAGAGAGCGCGCGAGAGTGAGAGAGAGCGCGCGAGAGAGAGAGAGAGCGCGCGAGAGAGAGAGCAATCAAATTTAAAGGGAAGCCGGCGCATCCTGACCGCATCATTGTCTTTACTGGGTGTGTTTAGGGAATATTGGCATTTATTTACATTAGGGGTGGAACAGTTTGCGGAAAAAAATCGAACCGTACAGTTCTCCACATACGGTTCGGCACGCGCTAGGACCGCGGTTCAACTTAAATCTGACAAATCATCTGTAATATGGTTTGCTATAAATAACACGTAAAGCAAACAGGGTTCGGCTAATATATGTTTCTGTTGATGGATGCGCATTCTGGCTTCACCGATATATCGGCGACAGGCTTATATCGGCCGATAATATCGGCAAAACGATATATCGGTCGGGCTCTAGTGCTGATAGCACGCGTGCACAGATGAGACCTGAACAGCACACATTGATACACTGAAAAAAATGTTTAATTCATACAATTAAAAAAAATGAGGGTAATGATTCACATCTATATTTTTTAACTTGAGCCAATGAAAAAGAAATAACTTGCCCTTACTGACAAGGTGTTTAAGCCGACCTCATACGTCATCAGCCCGGAACTGCTTCCGTTTACAACAGTATGCGCAAGCTAGATTGAAGTGATTATTACATTTTGAATATGGATATTTTTCTTACAAAAACGCATCGATTCGCTACAGGAGGCCTTTGTTCACCCCCCGGAGCTGTGTGAGACACTTTTCTTTTAATAGATGGGCGCTTTTTATTTCACTTCTTTGGGACTGAAGCACTGCAACACCCGCTGACTGCAATGATAGAGCCTGGAATAGCCAGGACAATTTTTAATATAACTCCAACTGGATTCGTCTGAAAGAAGAAAGTCATATACACCTAGGATGCCTCGGGGGTGAGTAAAACACAGCCTAATTTTCATTTTTGGGTGAACTAACCTTTTAAAGGAGAAAAGCTCTGTTTTGGGGACTTAATCTCTTCACATCTGGCAACCACAAGCATGAATGCTAGTGAAGACTTGTTAGCAATGCAAGATAACGCAAATGCCAAATGAAAAACACGTTTTCAGGATAAATAACGAGCCGGCCAATATCGTGACGATTGTTTTTAATTAATCGAGAAAGGTGGATATTGTTATTGAGATTAAAATACGATTATTCGTGCAGCCCTACCGTATTATATCCTATATAAGTAAAAAAAAGTGATTATTGAGTTTAATAATGTCCAATGCGAGCCAGACCTGGGCACATGGCACATGATGGACTGCAGCAGGGCATATCACCCTTGTCTGGAGTTAATTGGAGTTATTTACAGAGTAAGCGAATGCCCTCCCATGGAGAATGAAAGGAAAATATATCCTCCTCTCATCTCAGAGCCTGCAGACCAAATGGGCCCCTCTCCATCCCCCAAACTCAACCTTCTCCAGCTGCATCCATCACACACAGGAACAATGAAGTTCAAACGGTGGAATAGAGCCAGATGTTCTACTCAATTAGGGGTCTCCCCGCTCTCTGGTCACTCTTTCATGTTTTTCCGCTCTTTTTCCTTCATCCCGTTGTGTAACATGTTTGTCCTGCATCAGAGGCTCAATTAAGTCCTCCTGTTATTTCGATCATGTTTGTGTTTATTTCTCTTAAATTGCCTTGTCAAATGTAGGCCCGGCACTGTGATTAATGAGCGGAGGTCTGCATTTGGGTAAAAGTGCAATTAACAGCACTCAGTCTACCACCAATCAGATGGCACGCCACATATCCCAACTCCCCCACCCCACCACGCCTCAGTTACCGCACCGTCTGCTCTGCAGTGTGATGATGAGGTTCATCTGGTGCCCGGCTAATGATGGAAAAAGCTTCATTAATGAGGAAGTCACGGACCGATTCCAAGCCTTAGATCTGGGAGATACCACTGTGTACTGCTTTGAATTGGCCAACTCTGAGCTTCTGAGAAATTTTGAATAAATTCAGTGTCTGTGTTCTCTGGATGGGAATTCTCAAGACCCCAAAACTTATCCAGATCTTAAAGGAAGTGGGTTGCAAGAAAGGCTAGGCTGAACACCGGAAAGGAAAGACTATGGGATATGTGACCTCCAGAGGAAGGGCAAACACACACACATGCACACACTCTCTCAAGACAGTACACTTTCTGCAACCCAATCTTTAGACTGCAAATCAGTGGCATTGAGTGCAGGTTTCTGTTATTATTTTTGCTTGCTCAGATTCTGTTCTCTTTCAGTCATCTGGAGGAAAACTCGAGGAGGAAGTGTCCCACAACATCCTGTTCTTGTGTTTCCCTTCCACAATTATCCTATTGCTATGAACACAAACACATTTAGGTCAGAATACATATGATACGCAAGTACACATGCTTCTAGCCAAGAATGAGGTTCATGATTCAAGAGTTGGTCAGTAGCAAAAAATATTTTTTTTTCTTTGATCAACTAATTTAATTGCAGTGTCAAACTTTCTGCAACTATCCATTTGTTTTATAGCTAGCTAACTATAATACTGTAAATAATAAACATTATTCAGTCAGTCAGTCATTTATTTATAAAGCACATTTAAAAACAACAGCTGTGGTGCTGTACAAAATTATGTATTTATTATGTATTAATTATTATTATTGGGTGGTACTAGAGATGATGATGATGATTATTATTATTATTATTCAATATTAAATATTTAGTTGTTCATGTTAATTTCCTATTTTTTTTCCCTTTTTTACATTTTGTACATTTTGGTTGTCATGTATTTTATAAACATGTATATGTATGCATGTTTATATATATATATATATATATATATATATA